>NC_090260.1:45656315-45926315 GCF_037325665.1 Littorina saxatilis | reverse complement strand
GTATGTGTGTGTGTGCGTGCGTGTGTGCGTGCGTGCGTGCGTGTAGAGCGATTCAGACCAAACTACTGGACCGATTCCCGCAGTGGGGCACTGCGGTTATGAAATTAAAGGCCCCTCCTGTTTTTGGAACCGCAGGAGCTTTCTAGTTTGCTGTTAGGTAGATTTTTGGTTCCTCTTTCCTGTCATGCTCTCTTTTTCTTCATGAATTCTTTTCTTTTTTCTGCCTTCTTGCTCATTCACCTGTATTTTTTCCAAAAATCTCTTCTCTTGCCGCTTGTCTCGCGATTCATGTATAGTTTAATCTGTTAGTGTTCTGATGTAAGTCCAGCAGTAGATAGGTTAAGCCTATTTTAACATACTGGAAACTGGTAATCTTCCAGTAGGTATTAATTTAGTTTTACTAAAGCCTGCTGGGACACAAGTAATGGGTTAGTGCATTTGTAAACAGGAATCGCTTGACAAGTGGCCCCCTTCATCCCCCCCTTCCTCGTCCTGATATGGCTCTGCGTAGTCGGCTGGACGTTAAGCAACAAATAAACAAACAAACAAATACTGGACCGATCTTTATGAAATTTGACATGAGAGTTCCTGGGTATGATATCCCCGGACGTTTTTTTCAGTTTTTCGATGAATGTCTTTTTAGTGATGACGTCATATCCGGCTTTTTGTAAAAGGTTGAGGCGGCACTGTCACACCCTCATTTTTTAATCAAATTGATTGAAATTTTGGCCAAGCAATCTTCGACGAAGGCCGGACTTCGGTATTGCATTTCAGCTTGGTGGCTTAAAAATTAATTAATGACTTTGGTCATTAAAAATCTGAAAATTGTAAAAAAAAAAATTTGTTAAACGATCCAAATTTACGTTCATCTTATTCTTCATCATCTTCTCATTCCAAAAACATATAAATATGTTATATTTGGATTAAAAACAAGCTCTGAAAATTAAAAATATAAAAATTATGATCAAAATTAAATTTTCGAAATCAATTTAAAAATACTTTCATCTTATTCCTTGTCGGTTCCTGATTCCAAAAACATATAGATATGATATGTTTGGATTATAAACACGCTCAGAAAGTTCAAACGAAGAGATCGAGGTACAGAAAAGCGTGCTATCCTTCTCTGCGCAACTACTACCCCGCTCTTCTTGTCAATTTCACTGCCTTTGCCACGAGCGGTGGACTGACGATGCTACGAGTATACGGTCTTGCTGAAAAATTGCATTGCGTTCAGTTTCATTCTGTGAGTTCGACAGCTTGATTAAATGTTGTATTTTCGCCTTACGCGACTTGTTCCAATTTCTGTAAACCATTTATGGATATACTGGTCATACAAGCTTCTTTTTACTTTCTTTTTAAACCATGCGCTTTAGTATTGACAGCACATGTGTGTGATCCCGCAGTGGGGCACTGCGGTTATGAAATTAAAGGCCCCTCATGTTTTTGGAACCGCAGGAGCTTTCTAGTTTGCTGTTAGGTAGATTTTTGGTTCCTCTTTCCTGTCATGCTCTCTTTTTCTTCATGAATTCTTTTCTTTTTTCTGCCTTCTTGCTCATTCACCTGTATTTTTTCCAAAAATCTCTTCTCTTGCCACTTGTCTCGCGATTCATGTATAGTTTAATCTGTTAGTGTTCTGATGTAAGTCCAGCAGTAGATAGGTTAAGCCTATTTTTAACATACTGGAAACTGGTAATCTTCCAGTAGGTATTAATTTAGTTTTACTAAAGCCTGCTGGGACACAAGTAATGGGTTAGTGCATTTGTAAACAGGAATCGCTTGACAAGTGGCCCCCTTCATCCCCCCCCCCCCTTCCTCGTCCTGATATGGCTCTGCGTAGTCGGCTGGACGTTAAGCAACAAATAAACAAACAAACAAACAAACATGTGTGTGAGCGTGTGTGTGATTGTGTGTGTGTATGTACAAAATCATGAGTGGACTGGTCGAGGTAGACACCACCGACCAGACTAGGCCGACAGTCTCGCACTGACTCCCACAGAACCATTTCTTTTCCGCGTCTGCGATCCGCCTCTGGAACAACATCCCCCACTCAATCAATCAATCAATATGAAGCTTATATAGCGCGTATTCCGTGGGTACAGTTCTAAGCGCTTGTCGAAGAGTTGTCAACACAGGACTAACAAAGAAACTAACATCTACAGACGGACACGAACCCTATCACACACTAGCAAACCCTGATAAACATACAACAAACAACTGTTTGACAACAATGTACACATCAATAGCTAGGTCCAAACAAAATAATATTAAACACAAAGAAAACACCTACCTCTCACAGAGCACAGCACAAGAATTTCTTTTGGGGCACAACACATCACCGACGTCGAACATGAAAGTCGCAGCCAGCTACGGGAAGAACTGAGTCTTCAACCTACTCTTGAACGCGTCAAGAGAGGGGCTCTGGCGAAGCTCAAGCGGCAGGGAGTTCCAGACGGAGAGGCCCGCAGAGGGGAATGCACGCTGACCAGCAGATGCGAGTTTCGAGCGAGGGATGTGAAGGCGGAGTGGGTCAGCAGCAGAACGATGGGGACGGTCGGAGGGCTGGGTGTACAGGTCCAGGGAGGATTGAAGGTACTCGGGAGCAGAGTCGTAGAGACACTTGTAGACCAGAGTGGACAGTTTGTAGGAGATTCGGGTGTTGACAGGGAGCCAGTGCAAGGAGCGAAGTAGGGGGGTGATGTGGTCTCGCTTCGTCTTCCTCAGTCAACGTCAGCCTGGCAGCAGCGTTCTGGACTCGTTGCAGGCCATGAATGGATGAGGCGGGGAGGCCAGCCAGAAGGGAGTTGCAGTAGTCCAGACGACTGAAGATGAGGGAGACAACCAGCTTGACACAGGCGTCGTGGGTGACTGAGGTAGTGACGGATGGAGGCGATGCGTCGTAGGTGGAAAAAGCAGGTCTTGATGATGAAGGAGATGTGTGTCTGCATGGAGAGAGTGGAGTCGAGAAAGATGCCAAGGCTCTTGACAGCAGGGGAGAATGGAACAGTCGCATCATCCAGCTGGAGGTCGGTCACAGTGAGGCCGGGAAGCAATCTTCTGTCGTGTTCCAACGAGAAGGGCCTCCGTCTTCTCACTGAGTTCAGCTTCAACTTGTTCTCAGTCATCCAGTTCTTGATGTCAGTGAAACAACTGGAGATGGATCCCAGAAGATGGTCAACGTTCTCCGGCTTGGCGCTGTTCTGGAGCTGCGTGTCATCGGCAAAGGAGTTGTAGTTCAAGCCGTGGCGTTCGATGACCAGGGAGAGGGGTTGGGTGTACAGGGTGAAAAGGACAGGGCCGAGGACAGACCCTTGTGGGACGCCGAAGCGGATAGGGACAGGCTGAGAAGACGGAACGAATCAGTGGTGACACTGAGCCAGTCTGCGAGCGGTTCTGGAGGTCAGTTCCGGAACCAAGAGAGGGGCGGTGTCGTTAATGCCGAACGTGGAACTGAAGAGGCTGTGAGCGCAGACTCTCCCCAGGCCATCAGAACCATCGTTGAGGCCTGGCTTCGAGGCGTGAGCCCATAAGCGCCCCCTCAGTGTCTAAATCCACTCCCTGTCTGCCCCCCCCCCCCCCCCCCTCCGGCTCTGCACTGCTGACATTCCCCCCTCTCCAGACCCACCCCCCTCCCCTCCGCACTAGATCCCCCCCCCTCTCCAGACCAACCCCCCTCTCTTTCCCTCCCGACCTATAAGAAATCAGTAGTGATATAGGTAGACTTAATCTATCGCTTCTGCTCCATTGTTCGTCCTGCATGTTTGTATTGTTTTCGTCGGGGCCGCCCGGTCGGTTGCTGCGCTAGGTAGCCCTGGGTGGTAGGCAAGGGCCTGAAATTGAAGGGCAAATCGCGTAAAGCAATGGCTTGTCTACCAACCCACCCATGCTTTTATTTCCATAGGTACACTATCCATCCACTTTATCTTTCACTCAAGGGAAAGTAGGCGCACCAACCAAATGAGGGTAGTTGCCCTGTACAGGGATTTCCGCACTAATCTGAGAAGAACAAGAAGTGCAAGGGAAGTAATTCCGGCTGACTGAATCTGATTCTTACCGCAGACAGTTTCGCATGCGTTTCTTGCTTACCAGTGAAGCAACAGTTAGAAGCAAGGTCTGAGCCAGTGACTTGACTGGTTTACAATGTAATATTGACCTTACTCCAGCGCTTTTAATGGGATTATTCGTCAGGGAATTAGATGGGCTGACCGATGTGACTGGGGATCGCACGCCATTTTCATTGAAACTGTTTTACACGCGGCGACAGTGGCTATGGCGGGCCCTATGCACAGCGAGTGGGTATCCTGATACATGGTACTTGCACACCGAGTGGTTCTCAGACTGGTCACTCTTCTTTTGGGTAACTTCTTCTTCTTCTGAATGGGTAGTCGTAAACTTTAGTGTGTTAAACTTGAGCGCAAAATTCAGTGGCATTCTTTACTTATTTTTGATATAAGTCCCCCATCCTGAACTCAGGTCAAAATGAGTTCTGCTCATTCTCTCCCTGACAGGATGCCTTGAGTTTTTTTAAAAACATATTTAGAGCTTTTTGTGATGTATTATATTTATTGATATAAGCAGATTCGCGATCGTCGATAATGATTTTTCATGGTGTTTTGTAATTTTTAAATTACAAAGGAATTGATATATTATATATATATATATATGTAAGACAGTTTCAAGCGAGCTATTTTTCGCGGCTGTATTTACTGTGCAAACAACTCTAAATATGGCAAAAGTGTCACGTGATAATCAACCGATCTTTCACAAGTCTCGCGGTCTCACGTGATCATACAGGCACACATCTTATTAGTGCAATGCGCAAAACAAACCAACAAGCGCGCAACAATGTCATGGACAGTCATCGTCTCACATACACATATCAAAGTACGCTTGGGACATACACAAACAAAAAACATTTAAGACCATGACAGACGGGCAACACAAAACAATGTTTTCGACAAAAACTCCAACTCAAAACGTTGGAAAAACACATGTTTTCAAAGCGGGGATGTCACACGCGAAACACACAGACTAGCATGCTTCCTGTTTTCACAGAAATATCGGTCAGTGTCAGCTTGACCCGTTCCAGCTACCGCGCTGTGTGCGGTCAGTTTGTACACATGCATGCATGCAGCGCCCACTGAAACGGTCAGTGTCAGGTTGACCCGTCCAGTACAGCGTACTGCGCTTGTTCGGGTTTCGGGTTTGTAAACAACACGGCTGAAAGCGCCCACTGATATTAGTGACTCTTGTCAAACGTTACAGGCTCCATATAGCTCTAGTAAGGATTCAGGGCTCCAGTACTACCTTCAATCGGTACCGCCTCTGGATCGGCCATTTTTTTCTCTCTCTTGTTGATGCCGGAAACCGAGTCACGTGAATTGATCGTCCGCTGTTCATTGGCTGACTACCAAAACGTGTTTTCAGATTTTAGAGCAGGCTCTAAAACCAAAAACACGACGCGGAAACACGAAACAGTGTTTTCCGAAACGCGTTTTGAGGGATGTCACACGGGAAACACGCTGTTTTGTGTTTGTTTTGAGAGAAAACACTGTTTTGTGTAGTCCGTCTGTCATGGGCTTTACACACACAAAATCTGTTGCTGCACGGCAGTTTGAAACACACTTTGTGACTCAGATTCAGAAGTGGTTGTACACTATGTAAATGTACATTATTTGCCAACCCTCGACACTCCGAAAAAGAGATAGCGGAAGTCAATTCATCATATTGGTTTTTCATTGGCTACTTCCTAATGACTAGTTAG
This sequence comes from Littorina saxatilis, assembly GCF_037325665.1. Taxonomy (NCBI): domain Eukaryota; kingdom Metazoa; phylum Mollusca; class Gastropoda; order Littorinimorpha; family Littorinidae; genus Littorina; species Littorina saxatilis. Next base: position 45,920,554 of record NC_090260.1, on the reverse strand, counting down.
GGGGCATTTCATTGACAAAAGAGTTGTAACAGAGCTTTTCATTGTCGGAGTGTTTACAGACCTAGCAATCCTGTAAACACTCAGCTTTTGCCTTATTTCACCTGTTTATCTCTGATTTCTGCATACAATGATTACTTTGCATATACTGATATAGTGATATATATGGCCAGGAATCTGTCACTGTGTCCAAAAAGCATGGGTGCAACTCTGCCGGCTACATGCCGGCAGCCGGGTTTTGGTTTCATCGGCTGCCGATGTTTTTGTTCCAGGAGAGGGTTTTTTTTGCATTTTAAATACTAAAAAAGCTGGACCCCAACTCTTGCCGGTTTTTGGAATTTTCCAGGTTGCACCCATGAAAAAGTGTTACACAAACACCATTTTTTAGACTTGCTTTATCTTATTAATGTTGTTGTGGGTAAGGAAGGATATGTGGTTTTTAGCAGAATAAAACTGTTTTTATTGGTATGGGCCGGGGGGGGGGGGGGGGGGGGGAGGGGGTCAGTATAGTGCCTCGAGCACTTAAGGTATGTATGTTACATTTACACCAAAACACATACAATAAGTATCATGGAATCTCCCCATAGTTATTTCTCCCATTAAAATTCAGCAGTCATGTAGTCTTGTGTTTGGTACTACTGTTACCACAAACATGGCGAGTCAGATGTCTATAATCAGTGCCTGCCAGGATGTTTAGTGGCCGTATGTTTAAATCACTTTACATGTGTAAACTTCACCCCATGCTTAATCTCTGCGGAGCCTGGTGAGTATTTTAGGTTTAAGGAGTACCCATATTCTTTTTTAAGACTAATGAGAGTCTTATTCCAGGCAGCATCATGCTAACAAAATAAAAACAGCTTCACTGCATAAATCTGTACAATCTAATTAAAACAAAAGTTCACTCCACCACAAGCCGTTATAATTCTCTGGTTAGTTTCAGTTCAAACACATCTGTGGAAGTCCCTTGTAAGCAGGGATGACATTGATTACTGTGAAATATGAATCCAGAAAGAAATGTGGCCTTTTTAAAAACAACTGCTCCAGTCAGTATGTTACTTTACACCAAAGTACACAGTTTTTCACTTCTTACTGACCAAACATACTGCCATACTACAGCATATGCACACAGGAACAAAAAGACTTTAACTCTAAATTTTTATAAAGAACATTTATTTTAAAAAGACGACTATGTGAGCCAAAAATCACCAGCAAACCTGTTTGTTAGTTATTTTACACCATAAAAAGCACATAAACGAGCTCAGAGGTAGAATACATTGCATCATCTAGATTGCTCCAAAATGTCTTAATCTCAAGAAACACTGCCTCCACACTTTTGAAATTGGTGTGATTATAATGCATGACATGGCAGACTTGTAAATTAAAGTGCTAGGTGTTGTATGTTACTTTACACCAATAACGTTTAGTCTCATCAATGCCTGTATAAATGATAAGGTACAAAATCACAAAAACATGAGCTCATATCATTTTTAGAGCCACAATTCAGAATTGAAAGAAAAACAAGAAGCTCAGAAGGTGGCACAAACTTGTGCATTTGTCCTTTTTAGAAGTAATATGGCCAGATGTACGTTATTTTACACCAAATATGTGCCTAACCTCAAAGCATACTAAATCAGTCTTTTGTGTAAGATATGGACAAAGGGAATGTTATCAGGAGTGATTTTCAGTAGTTGTAAGAAGTAACTATCATGAAATAAGTAATGGAGACATAACTTGTAGAACAACTAAGCTGTACGTTACCTTACACCAAAGCCATTTCAAACTATTATGTTCAAGTGGAAGATATTAAATTAAAATACATGGTGAACTGAAAACAACTGTATATGATCAACTAGACTAGAAATATGGCCAAACCCAGAATGCTGTACAATCTGATGTATTTGTGTTGTTTCCGACCCAGTTTGGTCAGATGGTATGTTATTTTACACCAAGAAACTTCTGATCGTTGCATGACCGACTACTGCGACATGTTGGCCCGCCTCTGCCTCTGGTACAGGCGAAGAAAGGTTGCTGCCTTAATCAAATGTTCAACTTGTAATTCTCCTTCCTGTCACCAGTGAAACTTCTCAGGTACTGCACCAACAGCTGCTTCTCTTGTTCACAAAATGATGAAGTAGTATTTAGAGCTTCATGCATTTGTAGGGTCTGGTTGTATTTGGACTTGGAGGCAGTAGCATTTCTAAACATTCGTCATCCAACCACTTTCTTCTTGGTCGCAGCTTGACTCTCAGCTTGTAGCTATTGGTTGCTCCATAATACAGAAAAAGAATCTTGATCCAGTCGTGGAAATACTTGGACCACATATCTCTTCGCTGCTGGAAACGTAGCCTTTGCTGATCATGCAGCATCATCATCTGCAAAGACAATTTAAAAATTGTTTTAACTCATGAAGAACAGCTGTGGTGAAAACATTGAAATGCCCCTCTGTTACAAGTAATGTGTGTCAAAATACCCATAATAATTCACCACATGTAAAGCTGAATGAGAATTATACCAAGGCTAATACACTACAGCACAGCCATAATGTCATCTCTTTCACAAAACCTAGTTTGCAATTGCAAATCAATGTTCAGACATACTGCCAAACAACTTTCCTTCCATTGTAACAATATGTCTTTTTATAAACTAAAAATACCTCTCTCCCCACAGAAAACACAAAACAAATACAAAATCTCAACTTTAAAAAATCATCTGTGTCTGACTCCGGACTCATCCAGATCAAAACACTTTTCTAAACTCCAGGTGACATGGTTCTTGCACAAATCCAGCCATTGAAAAAGTTGCCACATGGTTAAAATAAAAATAAAGAGTTAATCCTAAAATCTATATTTGTAAACTTGTCTTTATGTATAATATGTATAAAAAAAACACTAAAATTTTATATTTTCACTTGTCCACTTTTTAATTATCTCATTTGGAAACAATCTTTTTGTTTTGTTGGTCCTATGAAAACAAACATATACCTGAAAATAAATAACAATAAGAATATAATATTTGCAGTCGCCAGCAAGCTCTGATCATATAAATAAAGACCTATCAAAAGCACCACTATAACACCTACACCAACTCACAATACCCCCCCCCCCCCCCCCCCCCTACAAAAATCCCAACTGCAACAGCCAGGAAGACAAGTTATGGAAGGCAAGCAAAATCCACATCCTAAAACGTGTAGTCTCCATGAATTCGGTGGGGGAAAGTGGAACATTCCGTGTAGCGCGTACGTACGCCACTTTACACATCCGGTCAGAGCCAGCGTTTTGTGTAAAACGTACGGGATGTGACCAACTAAAGCACAGGTGTTCGGCGTTTTTAATTTCAGCAAAGTTGGTAACACTGGCCTTCAACATATATCACGCAAATCTTACATCAAAAAAGTTAAGAAAACACTCGATTCGACAAAGACAGAAACGTACGCTACTTTACACTACATAAATATGGTAAACTAACGTACGGCGGGTGAAAGTGACGAAACTCAGAGATATCAACCCAAAATGCTTAATTATGGATGAAAGGAGTCAATTTTGAAAGCTTAGTGACAAAATATTCTGCAGACCGTACATTTTTGAGTCACTTGAGAAAAAGTGACTCTATGTAATCGGTCAGTGTTAGTCTGTCCGGCCGGCCGGCTGTCCGGCCGGCCGGCTGTCCGGCCGGCCGTCCGTAGACACCACCTTAACGTTGGACTTTTCTCGGAAACTATCAAAGCGATCCGGCTCATATTTTGTTTAGTCGTGACCTCCAATGACCTCTACACTTTAACGATGGTTTCGTTGACCTTTGACCTTTTTCAAGGTCACAGGTCAGCGTCAAAGGAAAAATTAGACATTTTATATCTTTGACAAAGTTCATCGGATGTGATTGAAACTTTGTAGGATTATTCTTTACATCAAAGTATTTACATCTGTAGCCTTTTACGAACGTTATCAGAAAAACAAGGGAGATAACTAGCCTTTTCTGTTCGGCAACACACAACTTAACGTTGGGCTTTTCTCGGAAACTATAAAAGTGACCGGGCTCAAATTTTATGTGAACGTGACTCCCAGTGACCTCTACACTTTGACGTCTGCTTTGGTGACCTTTGACCTTTTTCAAGGTCACAGGTATGTCTTGAAGGAAAAAAATTGAAATATCATATCTCTGAAACTATTCATCGGATTTGATTCAAACTTTATAGGATTATTCTTTACATCAAATTATTTACATCTGTATTGTGTTGTGAATAGCAATTTCTTCCTGTCCATCTGATGCCTCATATAATATTCAGAACTGCGAAAGTGACTCGATCGGGCGTTTGCTCTTCTTGTTCACCACCAAAACTGAAAAGAGAGGAATTTTGAACTGTACGTTACAGCTGACACGAAAGCCTTGTAGTAAAGTAACATGCAATGAATCGAATCGCCAGATCGGGATGGAACGCGTGGTTTTCTTTACTCCCTGATAATGTTAACCATGCTACTTCCTAAAAAATACTTTTTCATTAAGAATCTATCGTCCTAAGCAAGAAGTGCAGAATAAATCCTAAGTACGTTACATTTACAACAAATCTGAAACCATATTCAACCTAGCGAACATTCAAAAGCCCGACTGCCTCCGATTTTCGACTGAATCATTCAGGTACGAATACTTTTTCCTTTCAAACATTGTTTTTATCATGTTTCGTAAGAAACCACTCGATTTATAGCACTTTCATTCTCAAAAGTATGTACGTTACTATTTGGATGACGACCATGCACATTTACCCGTAGGGCTGGGCTCGTCCATCTCGCATGTAGGTGTGAAAGTCCTGTTGTCATTGATAGATCATATTCAAATGACCATGGGAGACTAGTTAGGTCACGCTTGTCACAACATCTCGGCAAAACGAGAACGTTTTATTTTGGTTAAAAGTAATTTTTCTTTACACAAAATCAATAAATCGTGTCGATTTTCACGAATCACAGACAAAGCATGCATTGCAAGCAATTTTTAAAATATTTTTTTAGACTTAGTAGACTTTGTGAACCTCAAAATCGATCTTTGGCGCCCATCTTACATTTACTGCTAACTGTACGACCGTGTGACTGACCGATACCGAATTGACACAAGGATAATAACGTACATCTCGCATCACTTTTCCAAGCGAAATCAAATGAAAGAAGTTGGCAGCTCCGTCGAGCTCATTTTTGGTCTCACACTGCATTAATTTCCTGTCAGGTTTGTATGAAGGATTTACCTGTCGCGCAGGTGTTCGGAGTACAGTTCTTACAAAACTGAAAGCACCCAAAATCGCGTAACGCTTTTCTCTCCAGAATGACTAGGTAAGGTTGGAATCAGAAGTCTGTTATTCATTGCTTACGGCATAAATTTGCCACCATGTTATACCAAAACGTTCGTCCATTCATCCTCTTTCATCCAACACAAAAATGTTCTTTGCAAAAAAAGTTTATTAGAAGCAGGAGCCTGCCAAATAATTCAAGCGGGCTCTTTCCTTCTTTCGACGCCATGACAGATTCTTGGCCATATACTGAGGGGCGCGTGCCATGTTTGTAGTTCGTGAAAACAAAACACTTTTGAAAGACAAGACCACGACTTTTTTACCTTGAAAAATTGAAAATGGCTGTTCAGATGTTCCTGTGGCGGCTGTGCTATTTTGGTGGTTGTGATGTCGTGTGGGAAGAATTACCATAACGACCAGCTGCCATGGAAGTTTTTTTTTTTGTACTGCAAGTGCAAGCAGAATAACCATTGCACCATTTCATCCTCGTTTTCTTCAAATACATGTACCACATTTTTTGTTCTTTTTCTACAGTAACGCCGTGAACAGTGGGGAACCATCAAGGCCTTCACTAGTGACCAGACAGGTACATGCAGAAGCTTCTCACTGCAGCATGGAGGAAGGAGACACAGCAATTCTGTCTGACATCAAGATAGAGATTGATGTCGCAGAAGAGACACCGCAGTACTGGCACATGACGGAACCAGAGCCATACGGTAAGGTTATAAACCAAACCTCTCTAACACTAACACTGTAATCACTGGCTATAAGACTTTGGTTTCCTTTTACTTTAGTGCCAGAAAACACAGAAACAAAGCGTGTCTAGACCAAAACGACGAGATGCATCAAATTTGTAAGCGATGTTTTTAAAGCAGAAACAGGGCTATTCGCTGTATTTTTCGACCACGAAGGTCCCGTTGCTGTCGATTTATTTATTGCTACTAACAGCACAGTCATTGTCACATACTATGCAGAAACCACTTTACTCAAACTTATTCACGAGTTTGGCAGTCAGCGACCAAACTGCGAAACCCAGACTGCCCTAATTCTTCATGAAAATGTCAGTCTCCATGAAAGAAGGGCCGTAACTCCATTCCTAAAAGACCAAATGATCTTATGTTTGCCTCACACTGTCTTCAGACCTGAGTACACCCCTTGAGATTGCTGAACATACCCTCTTTGAACATCAGACGTTTTGCGAACAAGTTTCACTGCACCCCAGGACCTACAAAAAAGCCGTCAAATCAGACCTGAAAAGCAACCCCCAAATAAGGCCACCTTAAGTCCTCTTCTGATTGGCTTAGACACTTGTGACTCTGCATCGATATTGGAGGAGAGTAGTTCTAATGACTGCTGTAATTTGAGCCAGATACGCCAAACGGTCTCTGCGAAAATCACATTTGATCATTTTCTTTGGATCATACCTCGTATAAGACGTAGTGGCTATACAGTAGAACAGATTTTATCCTACATACGTAAGGGAGACTATGCCTCACATGCCGAACTCCTACAATAACGCCAGATTCCTTCTGCTGTACTGAGATTTAGAAAATTGCTGCAGTTTTTTCGAAGCCAAAGGTAACATTTGACTAGAGCTGACTTGACGTCACTGATTGCAGTTGCACACAATACGCTAACGACTGCGGTAGGCTAGAATAAACTATTGAAGCGCCTGTATAGTTTACATATGTGCTAATTAGCCACGCAAGAGACCTGTATGCATCATAAAATGGTGTTGAAGGCCTTACAAAATGTGTTTCGTCGGGTTTTTGTATTGTATTGTATTCCCCTAATCCCGGTCGCGGCCGCCTGGTGGGTTAAGTGTGGAGATTTTTCCGATCTCCCAGGTCAACGTATGTGCAGACCTGCTAGTGACTTATCCCCCTTCGTGTGTACACGCAAGCACAAGACCAAGTGCGCACGGAAAAGATCCTGTAATCCATGTCAGAGTTCGGTGGGTCATAGAAACACGAAAATATCCAGCATGCTTCCTCCGAAAGCGGCGTATGGCTGCCTTAATGGCAGGGTAAAAACGGTCATACACGTAAAATTCCACTCGTGCAAAAAACACGAGTGTACGTGGGAGTTTCAGCCCACGAACGCAGAAGAAGAAGAAGAAGTATACCCCCCCGCAGGTTAGTGGGAGTCCCATATTGGTTGGGACAAGAAAGAATTTACCTGATGCTCCCCAGCATGTCGTAAGAGGCGACTAACGGATTCTGTTTCTCCTTTTACCCTTGTTAAGTGTTTCTTGTATAGAATATAGTCAATGTTTGTAAAGATTTTATTCAAGCAGTATGTAAGAAATGTTAAGTCCTTTGTACTGAAAACTTGCATTCTCCCAGTAAGGTAATATATTGTACTACGTTGTAAGCCCCTGGAGAAAATTTTTTATTAGTGCTTTTGTGAACAAAAAACAATTGACAAGTGGCTCTATCCCATCTCTCCCCTTCCCCCGTCGCGATATAACCATCGTGGTTGAAAACGACGTTAAACACCAAATAAATAAAGAAAGATTGTATTGTATGGGGAGATTTATATAGCGCTTGACGTTCTCTAAGCGCTTTACATATTAATTTCTGCCGTGTGAGATGGAATGTTTTACACAACAGTGATGTTCCTAGGACTGGAGGGCAACAGGACAAAATGTCCTGAATCAAAAAACTAATAGGACATCATGTCCTGACTACAAAAAAACAATAGGACATTCAGATCAAGCGAACCAATCATGGCACCTAACCTTTGTAGATGCCAGTGCGGATTTGCGAAAGTTGCTGCAACCAACGGTGAACGAGTTTGAGGCAACGCCATCCTCCTGACAGATGGTGCAGAACATCAGTTCTTTTTCTTTGCTGTAGCTGAGCCAAGGGAACATAGAAAACCAGCTCTGCACAAACTTTCTGGTCGCCCCTACTTTTGTTTCTTGCGTCTCCTCCTGCGTCTCTTTCTGAGGTTGTAGATCTATTGGCTCACCTTCTGAGGCTTCAGTCTCCGACGGGGCCGAAGGCCCTGCAACTTGACTGTCCGTGTCGTCCTTTTTTTTAACAAAGCCACTCAAAAGTGTCTGCCCTTTTCCCACGCAAACCTTTTTCTTCGGCGGCATCTTTGCAGAAATGTGGCGGCGGAAGTAAAGTGTCGCTGTCAAAAGTAGCGAGAGTTGTGGCTCTTGTAATATTGTTCGGTCGAGAGTTGCGTCCCTTGTGTTATTGTTCGACCGAGAATGAAAATTGAAGTTCAAGTAGGCCCCGATTCGAACTCGTTTTAACGGGGTTTGATACTTCAGTTTGTACAGATTCCTCTTGCAGTGACCGCTCTAGACGTAATACTATCGGACAATGACCGCTGACTTCGCGATCGGATCGGACATTTGACGGGACAGAGGTGTTTGCAATCGGTCATTTTACAACCTAAATCGGTCTGTGACCGATGACCGACGCCTCGGAACATCACTGACACAATATATCACGCATTCACATCGGCCAGCAAACCTCAAGCCTATTAGGGCGAACATTCACCTTTCACGGCCTTTATTCCAAGTCACACGGGTATTTGGTGGACATTTTTATCTATGCCTATACAGTTTTGCCAGGAAAGACCCTTTTGTCAATCGTGGGATCTTTAACGCACATGTAAACCATACAGGCGCTTCAATAGTTTATTCTAGGCTACCGCAGTCGTTAGCATATTGTGTGCAACTGCAATCAGTGACGTCAAGTCAGCTCTTGTCAAATATTACCTTTGGCTTAGAAAAATGTAGTGTACACGAAGGGACCTCGGTTTTTCGTCTCATCCGAAAGACAAGCACTTGAACCCACCACCTAGGTTAGGAAAGGGGGGAGAAAATTGCTAACGCCCTAACCCAGGGTCGAACTCGCAACCTCTCGCTTCCGAGGCCACTGTATTCCATTCCATGCACGGTCAGCTGGAGTTAAAAATAGCTCGCCAAAGCAACCTCCATCCCTCCTATTAGCTCTCTCCCTTCCCCCTTTCCTGTCTTTCCCACACACTGCCACTGGCGCTTGAACTGAGAAATGCTGAATATGCCGCGTGCAGCTAGCAAACACAGCGGTAAGCTGATGCCGACAAGGCTGGCTCGCTGGCTGTGTACTGGTAATCTGTCTGTGAGCTGCTGATAATAAACACCTGCTTGCGCTTAACATCCGGAACTCCCGCGAAGCGCCATAATATTTAGCAAAAGACAACACAGAGGATACTACTTGTCAGTTATATAAAATAAAACATGCCACAATTTACAAGACAGAAAAAAGGATAAATGAGAGAATTAAAAAAGGTGTTTGCTCTTCAAGTAAATAATTATACCACACCTTACAGATCTGAAAAACACATGCATGCTACAGTTAAATCAACAGGAAACCCAACATCTCAAAGCACGGCACAATCAAAAAGAGGACAGAAGACAACACAGTAAACAAAACATCATAATCAATGTGCCACAATAAAAGAACACAAAATATTGGAAAAAAAGACAAAGGTAATCCCTAAGTACACTGATATATACATGTACAACACTTTACAAAATATATATGAGGCTGTGCCAAAAGGTGCTCTGGGAGACCCCTGTCAAATTTGCACATTGATATTTTGTTTTGTAATCATACATTTTTCCTGATTTAGCCTCACTTAGCTTAAAAGTATATCAAAGATACAACATGCACAACATTAAGGTGCATGTTGGCCTTTGAAAGGGTTAAAATACAAAATAATTACAAGATCCAGGTCCGAATGTTGATCCGGAAGTGGGGACATTTTAGGGGACCCACAAACAACGATTTTTTGTTTTTTATCTTTCAAGTTGAGAGTCATTTTTTTGTAGATGGGTGAAAGAGGAGAGATTCAGCTTTTTAATCAATGTAAAAAGCAGAACAAAATTCTTCCCGAAATGTGTGAAAAACGGTTTTTTTAAAAGCTGTTACGATCGTAACCTATCATGTCAGATGTCACACCAGCAGAAAAGGTTGACGGCAGTGATTTGCTCCAGAAATCTCTCTAGAAGAACACAGAAACAAGTGCTGCAATCTTAGTTTGACGTTTAGCAACGGTGAAAACAGCACTGATTGTTGTATATATTTTATATCAGGCATGTTTTTTACGGAGTAACTTCGTCATGTCAGAGTGTTTCGATCGAACATTTAATAATTCTGGCCGCGATTTTACTTCTACCGTATGTTTGTCGCATCGCAGTAAAAAGACATTCCTTCCCACAATGCCTTTCGCGCACTTTTCCCTCCAAGATGGCATCGATAACACGCAGCGGTAAGTATCAGTTCCATGTCAGCTTTTTCTTGTAAGTTGCGGTCAACAGAAAGTTCCGATCGACATGTAAATTTAGCAGTTTTGCCAGAGTAATGGTGGGAATCGCAAACTTAGCCCGTTTGTGGAAAGAAAGGGACATTTTGATCCGTTTTTAGCTCATATCGTGCTGACTGATGAAGGCAGGTGTCTTGGCCAGAGCCAAACGTTCCCACATGACACGAGCGAAGCCGTGTCAAAGTTTCGGTTGACAGTTTGATATCTGTGTCAGGAGTTTCGATCGAAGCCTGACTTAACACTTTTGAGGCAGTCTTTGTTATTTTTGAGTTTGTTTCCTGCATATGATAGCCGTGTAAACTGTTTAACACGGTTCCAAAGGTTATTTTAGGTTTCAAACTTTCACTCAGTATTTTTTTTTTTCGGGTTGATTGCAACTGCCATTTGCCTTGACATTCAATAAGTCATGTCCATGTGGTGATCGACATTGTATTGATGGTTGTTGGAAGTTTTAGGTACTCTGCTGTCTGTAATATAGGTCTGTTTGCATTTCAACACATTTTTGATAATGTTTGTTATTGTCTCAAAACACTCGAGGTTTCACTTTGTAGATTTTATTCTATTTTTCTGTTGATCGAAACTGTGAAGTACTTGACATTGTGTCAGTGTTAGGATCAACAGAAAGGTTCATAAATTAATATAAAAACTTATAAACTAGACCTACCACACGCATTGTTGCCATGTGTTGTGTTGCTTAAAGGCTTCAAAGCAGTTTCTGTGCATTTTTCTTCATTCTGTTGATTGTTATCATCAAAATGCCTGACAGTGACATGTGCAGTAATCTTGATTTCCCTTTTTGATATTTTGATGTAAGCTCTACTCTCCTCCAGGCCTGGTGTTTTAACCATTAGTGTTTGCCTATAGCAAATAACCAGTTATTATTAAAATTAAAATAACAATGGTAGGCTTTACCTGTTATTTTACGAGTTTATCATAATTTGGCCGACGTTTCCTTTATTTAGGTCTTCATAAACGACCACCAGACCCAGCACCAACCCGACAGAAGCTGTCCAACAGTGACCACTGTCGGAGATGGAGGGAGTCTCTGAAACAGGATCCTGTGCGTGCTGAGCTTCAAAGATTTTTAGACATGGAGAGGAACAAGAAGAACAGGAAACGACCCATGACAGAAGAGGAGAAAGCACGAACCAATGAGCTTGCTCGTTTGAGGATGCAAAAATCAAGGTAAGCATGAACACTAAAGGTAAGACAAACGCTATGCAAAGGTTGATTGCTCTTGGCCCAGTTGCTTGTCTGTCAGAATTCACTTAGTCTTATTCAGTTCATTGCTCACTTTTCTTTGAAACTTACACACAACATCCTATGAAGCAGCAGATGTTTATCTCAAATAAAGGTTTTTATTTACTTTTTTTTTTTTTTTTAGTTGCATTATTCATTTGAACTGGATTGTTTTTATTGATAGAAACTGAAAGCTTCTTCTTTTTGTTTTTTCTGTTACCAAGAGCTTTGAAAAAAGCGCGCATGGAGGCTGAAGCTGTGGTATCGTCACCAGCAGAACCTCGCACTCGTCGCACTCGTGCTACAGAGCGACAGTCTGCAGAAGCTGTCAACGCCCAGAGGGAGCAGTGGAGGAAGTATAAGCAAGCAGAAAGGAAACGATGGAACCCTCAAAAATGGCGACGCAACAGAGAAGGAAACAGGAAGAGATACCATGCCAAGAAGACGCAGAACAAAAGTAAGCCAGTGTTTGTTACATTTTATTGCACAGTGAAATGAAATTAAACATTTGTATTATTCAGTGGAAAAGTATTTTCCTGAGACCCTAGTGCCTTTCTGGAATCTTTTATTTTCTCTTTCAAAATTAGGCAATTGAATTCAAATACTTCTTCTTCTTCGTCATTCACTCAATTCAAAAACAAAATAGCTTTATTATCTGACTGAATCATTCTACTTGTTTACCTACATATAACTGCAACATATAGCTTTAAAACAAATGGCAGCATAACATGCAATTGATTTTTTTTTTGTAACTGCAGAACAATAAAGATTTTTACCGAGTTCTTTAACCTGAGAATAGATTGAAGCCTACCTACATTTGTTTTTACAATAACAATTTCAAATGATTTTAATCAATGCTCTTTTCAGCTGATAATATTTTAAATTGGTTTCAATCAATACCCATTTCAAATGAATAATGTAATTTATTGGGTTTTTTTCAATCAGTAACTATTATAGTGTTTTTCTTTGCCTCCTAGTGTCCCATCAACCTCTTTAATTTATATGTGGGTGTGTATGCATGTGTGTTACAGAACCTTGCTCTGTTGGAGTTGACGCTTCTTCCTCTTGTGAAGATTCTGACTCTGACTCTGACTCTACTGACAAAACTGACTGTGGCTCACATGACAAAACCTCAGATTCTACTACAAGCAAACAAGCAATGAAGAAAGCAAAGTACAGGATTAAGAAAGCTTTAGGATCAGTTGGTAAGAAGTATCTCAAATACATTCACTTTGAGGTACCAGGATCTGGCACGTCGAAAGTAAGTTCAGGAACACCCCAGTCAAAAAACGTGAAGGAAAATGTCTTCAAAGAACTTGACAATCTCAAAGGCAATCGAGACAGAAAATCGCTCTCAAAGAGGCGACTGCTTCTTGAAATGAAGGGAGACCAGATACAGCCACCGAAGAACAGTCCGTACAAAAGAAAACAAAAATATCTCTCTACCTCTGCTGCAGTAGAGTTTTTGCAAGAGCAGGCAGTCTTTGAACCAAACAAGCGCTCTGTCAGCAAGGGCCAACCCAGAAAGCTTCTCCCCAAACGCTTAAAGAGACTGCACAAAGAATATGTTGCAACTAGCAACAGCAAGGTGTCCTTGAGGACAATGTATAGACACCTTCCGAGACACATTAAAACATACAAGCACCACACTCTTCGTATGGCTCTATGTGATGTTTGCATCAATGTAGATCTCAAGCTTGATGTTGTCAATCAACACCAGACCGTGCCAGTTGACGGAAGAGATGAGCTCTCAGAGATGAGTGTTTGTCAGGAACCAACCTTGTCCTGTTTAGACAGGGCCTGTCAGGAGTGTGGGGTTAACTTGGTTTCTGAGAAACTTTTAGCCTCCCTCAAGAGCGACCTGAACACTCCAGTCAAATGGTATGTGTGGCAGATGGTCAAAAAGCAGAAGGGTCAGAGGAAAGAAAAAGTCTTGCAAGAAGGAAAACTAGAGTCTCTGCATTCTGAGTTGATGAAAGAGTTGACGCCGCTGTCGAAGCATATCTTTGTACAAAGATGGCAACACAAGGAGCTGAAGGTGCTGCAGTCCAAACTGAACGTGTTGCCTGGTACTGCAGTGGTCATCAATGACTTCTCTGAGAACTACCTCTGCAAGTATCAAGACGAGGTACAGTCTGCACACTGGGGGTACAATCAAATCACTGTACACCCCAGTGTGCTGTATTTTCCCTGCCATTGTGGAAACCTTGTCACAGAATACCTGGTGTTTGTTAGTGACGATCTGCAACATGATGCCCACATGGTGAGGGACATCACAAACGTCATCAGAGACCACCTGAGGCAAAAAGGTTTTTGCAAGGTTGTCATGTGGAGCGATGGATGCTCGGCGCAATATAAAAGCAAGCTACCCTTTTTTTTTGCAGCCGAGTCGCATCTTCAGTGGGCGTTTTTTGGCTCTCGACACGGGAAAGGCCCAAGCGATGCTTGTGGCGGTGTGGTGAAGGTAGCCTGCGATGAGGATGTCCGGAATGGGGCTTTGATCCAGAATGCTGCCCAAATGCATGAACATCTGTCTCAACACCACTGCCTTCCAGAAGAAGCCCCTTTGCCATCTGCATGCTGTCACACCTTGCGCTCTTTCCGGCTTATCAAAGATGTTAAGCGGACGATGCCTTCCTCAGCTTTGAAAACTGTTCAGGGAACGAGACAATTCCACCACATCAGAGGGTGTGGAAATCGTCTCTTGAAGACGCGCAACCTGACATGCTTTTGTGACCCATGCCTTCAACTCACAACTGGTGAGTGCGAGTCTTCTCATGTCGTGCAGGACTGGGTTGACCGAGAGGTGGTGGTTGTTAAGGGCAATGAGTATGCTCCAGCAGAACCCTCTTCTTCATCAGATCCTGGGTTCTTACCATCTGCTGATCTGGCTCCTGAGTCCCTTAGTCAAATCAAAGAAGCTGTTTTTGAAAAGTTGGCAAGAGATTTGGCTGGAGCGTCATCTTATCAAGATGTAGGGAGGATTGTAGCCAGCAATGCCCCAAAACTGATGGACTTTCCAGTGGCAGCTCAACCAGATCTCTACATGACCTCTCTGAGACATGAGACAGTTGACAAAATAGCTTTGGACCTCTTGCCTTCTCATGCCCCTGATCGACACGTCCCTGTCACAGTGTTTGGAGATGGAAACTGCCTGCCACGCTCACTCAGTCTGCTTGCCTATGGCCATTCAGAGAACTTTGTAGAAATGAGAGTACGGCTTGTGTTTGAGTTATCACAAAACGTGGCACTGTACTCTTCTTTCTCCTACCTTGAGGGGCCTTCTCTCAATGGGAGAGAGGTCCTGTTTCATCTGATGGAAGATGTGGAAAACCTTTCTTCTAACTGTACACCACTGGAGGTGCTTCAGCAAGAGATTTTGAATGTCTGTCAGCCAGGAGAAACTTTCAACATGTGGGGAATATACGCTGCCGCAAATATCTTGAACAGGCCAATTTGCAGTGTATATCCAGACAAAGGGGAGGTCATCAAAAGGAAGCTGGCAACAAAAAAAATCCTCCCCACAGGGAGTGATGCAAACACACCCCCATGCTACATCATGTGGACTTCAAACAGAACTGACATGACAGACGACTGGTGGGTGGCAAATCATTTTGTACCCCTGCTGCCACTGCATCCTACTGTGGAGCCATCCATAGAGACCAGCAGCTCCTTGGCGCCGCCCAGCTCAGCCGCCCCAGTTGACCTTTTCAGGTTAGTTGCAGTGAATTGAAAAACGGCCATTGTTCAAGACATAAACATAAATAATCCCTCAGCATAGAAATTTTGAAACATTACAAGGGCATATATGTCATTGCATAATATGTTATTGTTGTGGCCCTTAATGCAGAACATGGTAGGGTTGCTGTCCCAATGACTGGTAAACCACTCTGCTCCACCTCTCCCTGCTCCGTTCTAGGGCCTTTGTCTCAGCAAGTGTTTTTTTTCCCCATTCATTTTTGTTCTTTTTTTCTGTTCATTTAATTTCTGTTTCTGTTTATATTTCTGTTCAGTCCTGCTGAGGATGAACCCATGGAGGAAGAGACAAGTCCAAGCCAACTGCCTTGCACCAACCTGCCTCCCAGAGTGGATGACCTAGAGGTCAACACAGCTGTCGTCGTTCAATACCCAGACAGATGCTACCCAGGTACCTGTTCTATCTCTTGTCACAACAATGATAAATAAATAGTACATGTATTAACAATTAAAAGACGTACATTTTATATCTTGCATTGCAAGCCTGCCTCATGTAGCTAAGAAAATAATTATTTAATTTGACTATCACTACACGATGGTTTTACAATGCAAGTTCCTTTTTATCCTTATAGTAAATTACTCCAAACTGTCAAAATAAGCCCCTTTCTTCAAGCTAAGCTATTGTACATTCTCTTTGTTTACGAGATCATCCGACCCCCTTTTGTGTGTGTGTGTGTGTGTATACATGTGTGTGTGTGTGTGTGTGTGTGTGCAAGAATGAGCTATCATCTCATGCACACATCTTAATGGTTTTGTCTGGGTGTCTTTGTGTGCTTGCAGGAATTGTCTTGGAGAAAGTGGGAGACGACTACAGGTTGGAGTTTCTGAAGCCAAACAGCAGCTCAGCAAATGTCTTTGTCTACCCTGCAGTCAAGGACATACAAATCATCAGCAAGGACATGATCAAATCATCTACCATCGATTTCATCCCATGTGGGAGGAGTCTCAGACAGTGGAGGGTGCAAGGTTTTAATTTCAACTCAGCTTAAAATAAAAAATATTTTGCCTGGATCAGGGTGATGTGTCGGACAAAAACATACGGACAACGCTCCTTTTCGTATCAGGTACCCATCATCTGGAACCAGCTCCCCTATCCCATTCGCCATTCTTCAACTCTTTCCTCTTTCAAATCTTCCCTTAAGACCTATCTGTTCTCTTCCTGACTTACAATTGTAGTGCTCTTTTTGTCATGGTGTTTGTATGTGCGCGCGCATGTGTGTGTGTGTCAGTGGCTGCGAGTGTTTACGATATGTTATACTATCTATGCCTGTGTGTGCGTGTGCTATTTCACAAATGTGTTGGGGATGGGCGTGTATTCAGTTGTTTGTAAGCGCTTAGAGCTTTTCTTGTATAAGGTTAGGCGCCACAAATGTTCTTTATTATCATTATTATTATTAAATGGTTTTTGCTGGTAATGACTTGTTAGAACGAATACTCTGTTTCCTTCCTTCCTTATTCTCTTGACCGGGGTGGTCATTGAGGAGACATAAGGGACGACTTGTATGACAGTCTTCGCCAACTGTTCCAGTCCTCTGCTTTTCGGATCAGATTCAGAGTAGGGCTGTCCATCCTTGTCCAATCAAAATAAAGCCTTTTCTGCCTTCACTTGATGTTGTCCATCCAAGATTTGGGCTGTCTGCCTCACCTCGTCCACCTTCCAAGGTTCCTAGCATGACTGTCTTCCTTTTAGGGCTTTTTGAATAGAGTAATGAAAAAATTTGTGTCCACTCTAAAAATGTTACCTCTGACAGATGAAAGGTATGCTGGCAAATTTTTCTCCAGTCATGATCAATCTAATTGTTTCTGACAACAATGAAAGGACTTCACCAAATGAATAAACCTGGTTTTTGATCAATACTGTGCTTTGCTGTTCTTGAATTCAAACTGTTACTGTCGGATGCAACACATGACATCATTGAAATTTGTGTCCACTCTTAAAATGTTACCTCCGACAGATGAAAGGTATGGCTGGCAATCTTTTCTCCAGGCATGATCAATCTAATTGTTTCTGACAACAATGAAAGGACTTCATCAAATGAATAAACCTGGTTTTTGATCAAAACTGTTCTTGAATTCAAACTGCTACTGTCGGATGCAACACATGACATCATTGAAATTTGTGTCCATTCTAAAAATGTTACCTCCGACAGATGAATGGTATGGCTGGCAATCTTTTCTCCAGGCATGATCAATGTTATTGTTTCTGACAGCAATGAAAGGACTTCACCAAATGAATAAACTTGGTTTTTGATCAAAACTGTGCTTTGCTGTTCTTGAATTCAAACTGCTAGTAATTGCTATCTGTCGGATGCAACACATGACATCATCATTGCACTATATTGTGATCAGTACATTTTAGTTTAAACACCTGCTACATGGTTATATAAATGATACAAGTAAAAATTTGCTCAAATGATATAGGTTTACAACTAATTTTACTTGTCTTTCATGTCCATTGTTACATCCGACAGATTCCCAAAAATTACGATTACACATCATTTTCTCAAAGTCGCTTTACTGAGTTATCTTTTTAAGACTGGATTGTATGTCCAAATGACTATTCTTTCACATTGTGTAAGTGTTGAAATGATACTGTTACTTTTATTTTCTTATAAAATGTCCCCCTCTGACAGAGCACCTTTTGGCACAGCCTCATATACAAACAACAGAGTATATACAGTCGTATTTACAAAACATATTATAGGCATGCGTATGGTGCGCATATGAAATTTGTTTTGCGTTTATATAATTCAAAATAGTGCAATTAATGCCTGTAATATAAAAGAAAGAAAAAACGGTCTTTCAATTGTTCATGCAAATTGTTAGCTGCATGTGAAGAAAACAAAAAGCCTACCTGACGGCCACTCCTATACACGACTTTTGACTGGTATCATTGCAGCGCCGTACATCAGTAATCCAATAGCAGCACACAAGTCGATTTGAACGTTTTTCAACACAGACTCTGTTTTCACTATTGTTCTCACAAACTTGTATATATACCACAGGAAACAAAACTCGTCGATCCGACGACAATTTAACGTTTGTTTCATTATCGCAAACAATACAGAAGAGACAAAACGAAACAAAACAACACAGCACAACAGTTGGGGTTGTTATTTCTCTGAGATGCTTAAGAAAAGAAAAGATGACGTGCATTGTAATGGAATAGAGTGGGTGTAATTTCAAGCCTAAATATGTGGAGATCTTCCGTATGTTGCACTGCCGCCATTCTTAACTGAGACACCTTAAATCAATAAATAGAGCGACTACAAATCGAAAGAAATTGACACCAATAAACAAGCAAAACCATGTACACACATACAGACAGGCAAGAATATAAGCACAATTACAGTTACAACATTAAGTCAGGAATAAATACGTCATATGCTGAAGAACAAAAAAGAAGGGGGGAAACGCAAAACAAGCAATAAAAAAACAGAAAATATGAAATGCACTAGAGTCAACAGCCACAGCGATTGTCGTACTGCATAAAACAAGTGTCTTGTATCGAGTGCCTGTTCCGAGCACCGTGCAGCGCGTGAGTTAACAAAAATTACGGCACAAAACTGCTCCAGAAATCAAACACAAACACCTCACATAAAACTTATTCTCACTCTATCACACAGTTTAGACTAAGTACTTACTGACGGCAACATAAAAAACACAGTTGGCGGCTGCTATCAACATTGAGTGTGGTTAGAAAATGGTACACAACGCGCACATTCTGTTTTTTTCAAGAGGGGCAAAGAAGCACGTGTTAGTATGAGTGATATCAGTATTAATACAAAATCAAACAAAACGAGTCAAAAGGAAACCTCTACTTTGCACAAACACAAAGCCTGTATATGGGTGCGTCTCAGAATCTCGTCCTCTGTTTGTGACATTATCACCAAAAGTAAAATCTTCCCAGAAAACTTTGATAATACTATTTACACACTTCTCAGGGTGTACCTTTTCAGTTTAAACAAGAAAAAATATAACATTGCCTTTAGTTTGCCATATGTTGAGCATTATTTGGACCATGTGTGCAAAATCACCCGTGTAACATGTAAAAAATAAAAGACAAAAAAACTGCATTTATAAGGCTGAAAACGACTTTTATTCAGTTATTATTGTTGAATCACAAGCCATTATAGAGTTCAATATGAAATGACTACATGCAAACAACAAAATAATGTTTTTTTCAATGTTCCATGCATTCGTCAAAATTTCAATACAAAAATGAAAATTAATTAATGATATCCTGATCAGAACATGTTGATACATGGCATTCATTCAGTCTTATTGACATTTAACCTTCACAATAGCATATATACAAAGATTTGTTGCTCTAAGACAAAATGTTAGAAAGTTATCCCAAAAGAATGCAAAATGGTCACCGATGTAACATGGAAACATCACTTTTGTAACAAAGAAACGGTTATGCTTTTTCCCACAAACTTTACTAAATGAAGCTGATTTTGCAACCAGATTCTTCTTAGGTAAAATGCTAAACACTAAAACAGGAACAGAAAGAAAAAAAGCTGGACAAAATCAAGAAAACTTTGCCCCAAAAAAGAGAAACATTAATGAAAAGTTCATCACTGACGTAACTCGGAAACGAACAACCAGACATGTATTATAAGGTTTGACATGAAGAATGCAAATGTTCAAAAGTGGTTTATTCAATTGTTAAGACAATAAACCAAAGGCATTGGTTACATATAGAACAGTTGCCACTTGCAGTTAATTAATTTATTTTAAAAGAAATAATGCCCCCTGGCATTGAAGGTGGGGTCACGAATCATGGTTGCATCAGATGCAGGGACTAAGGAAATATCATCGATCCCTGGAAAGCAATAGTAGTTCCCCTCCGGTTTCCTTCGAAGGAACGGTACCACCAGTTCATCAGGTCGAATCTCTTGCACCTGAAACATGCAAGTACCAGCGATTTCAACCAAAGATTGATGCAATATGTGTACTAGTTTCACTAACATGAATTTGTTTGATGTCTATCAAGATTTTGATGCATCCACATTCACTGGCTAAAAACAAAATAAAGTAATTATTTTGTTCAGACTTACCATTCCATTGAACATACAACTTTTACAATTAAAGAAAACATTGACACTTACCGTTCCTTTAAATGGATTTCGGAAATTTAATTTTGATCATAATTTTATATATTTTTAATTTTCAGAGCTTGTTTTTAATCCAAATATAACATATTTATATGTTTTTGGAATCAGGAAATGATGTAAAATAAGATGAACGTAAATGTGGATCGATTTATATAAAAAAAAAATATTATTACAATTTTCAGATTTTTAATGGCCAAAGTCATTAATTAATTTTTAAGCCACCAAGCTGAAATGCAATACCGAAGTCCGGCCTTCGTCGAAGATTGCTTTACAAAAATTTCAATCAATTTAATTGAAAAATGAGGGTGTGACAGTGCCGCCTCAACTTTTACAAAAAGCCGGATATGACGTCATCAAAAGTATTTGTCGAAAAAAAGAAAAAAACGTCCGGGGATATCATACCCAGGAACTCTCATGTCAAATTTCATAAAGATCGGTCAAGTAGTTTAGTCTGAATCGCTCTACACACACACACGCACAGACAGACAGACACACACACACACACATACACCACGACCCTCGTTTCGATTCCCCCTCTATGTTAAAACATTTAGTCAAGTTTTGACTAGGTGAAATCGAAAAAAAAACTATTATTAACAAATGTTTAGCCTAATTTTTCACTTCATAGAATATCATAGCAGCAAAAACTCACCTTTTCTCAAGAACCTGGGGTGTTGATCACTGTCGTAACAAAATCACAGACTTCGGAAACATTCTCGAAATCTTTCTTCGCTGCTGGAAGCTGAACTATTTCTCTCTGTAACTGCGCATGCATAGTCACCCG
Source organism: Littorina saxatilis (assembly GCF_037325665.1). Taxonomy (NCBI): domain Eukaryota; kingdom Metazoa; phylum Mollusca; class Gastropoda; order Littorinimorpha; family Littorinidae; genus Littorina; species Littorina saxatilis. Next base: position 45,899,058 of record NC_090260.1, on the reverse strand, counting down.
CACCTCTAAGTCACTACGCGCAAAATAGTTCTAATCTTTCTTCAAAACATTATTTGCAAAACCGTTCACCATCGTAACTGAATTTTGAAGAAGCATGTCATATTGCGCAACTTTCAACTTAGTTTGCAGATGCAATTTTGAGAAAATAATACTTAAATAACATTTAGCTTAGCGATGTTCTATGCCCTTTCATGTCTAGATCGTGTTGAAGATGAATATGCAAATTCTAAAGTTCAAATTTAGGACTTGTTGCTGTTGCACGCGTGCGGAAACCTATGTTACGACAGTGATGGCAAACTTTCAAGCGATTAATTTCGTTTAAAAAAACAATTCTGTGGACAAAATAACATTTCAACTGTCAAGTACACTTAAACCAAACACACATAACAAGAATAGCAGTCCTTGGACATTCTAAACGATTCTTGTAGTGAGGTGCAAAACTAGTTGATGGTTCATGTCACAGATCAGACCTCCATTTTTCACGCATCCAATCATTTCTTTCGCAAAACAATCTTCATAATAATCATGCAAAATACTCAATTTTGTTTGTACTATTTCTTTATTCATTTTACTTCTCAAAAATACCAATATCATGATTTAAAATTCAGTATGTTTCAATTGTGGGCTAATTTGATTATGGCACACACAAAAGGATCAGTTTCTGAGACGCACCCATATCAGAGTAACCAAATAGACAAGATGAACGTAATCCACGGCTCAAGTCACGGAAACGATCCCATTTTCACACCAAGAAACACGTATTTTTCACAGACGATTGCTGTTCCAAAATTTCAATCAATTTGATTGAACAATGAGGGTGTGACAGTGCCGCCTCAACTTTTACAAAAAGCTGGATATGACGTCATCAAAGGCATTTATCAAAAAAAATGAAGAAATAAAAAAAGTCCAGGGATATACCCAGGAACTCTCATGTAAAATTTCATAAAGATCGGTCCAGTAGTTTACTCTGAATCGCTCTACACACACACACACACAGACACACACACATACACACACACACACACATACACACACATACACCACGACCCTCATCTCGATTCCCCCTCTATGTTAAAACATTTAGTCAAAACTTGACTAAATGTAAAAAGGAGGGATTCTTAAAATGGGGGTAAATTGACAGAGGTTATGAGCAATAAGTCTGAGAAAACAGGGTCTTAAAAGGGAGAGTCAGTCTTAAAAGGGGGGTTCAACTGTAATACCTGTTATTAATTTTGTAAGAAGGCACTGCTTTCATAAAGACTCAACATTGATGCCTAATTGTTACTTTCAACGCGCTGTGGCCGGGTGGTAAGACATCGGCCTCATAATCGGAAGGTCAAGGGTTCAAATTCTGGCCGCGGCCGCCAGGTGGCTGGAGATATTTTCGATCTCCCAGGTCAACTTTTGTGCAGACCTGCTAGTGGCTTATCCCCCTTTGTGTGTACACGCAAGCCAAAGACCAAGTGCGCACGGAAAAGATCCTGTAATCCATGTCAGAGTTCGGTGGGTTATAGAAACACAAAAATACCCAGCATGCTTCCTCCGAAAGCGGCGTATGGCTGCCTAAATGGCGGGGTAAAAACGGTCATACACGTAAAATTCCACTCGTGCAAAAACACGAGTGTACATGGGAGTTTCAGCCCACGAATGAAGAAGAAGAATAAGTTAATCTCAAATACCCGTAGATGCAAAGCTAAGTCTCCCCCCCCCCTCCGAACACACACACAGCAGTACAAAACAGTCACAAAGGAGATACAGAGTACATAGAGACGCTTCATCCTTCTTTGCACTGTGGTGCGCAAGTGAGACCGGCCGCCAGCGCTTGGGAAAAGAGCAACTTCCTGCCGCACAAGGAAGTTCGCGTATAGCGGCTGCTGTCGGCTGTGTTTATATATCACGTTTGTATTGATCTATCTGTTCTGTCCGGCTGACAGTGCTGCAAAAAGTAACTGAATGAAAAAATGTTTGGTTTGTGAACATCCTTTTTAAATGACCATATAAACACCGCAGAAAATGGTGTAGATTAAAATTAAATCAAATTTACTTAGGCAATACCCGCTGCATCGCTGTAGTTATGCAAACATGATTTAAATCAGTGTCTTTTCGTGAACTAACCGTCGTTATTTTTGTGTGTTCTAGTCGAATACATATAGGTTACACACTCCGAGTTCTGATTATCTTGCATATTTTCCCGAGGGTCGATTTTCAGGTATTACCGAGCCTTTGACGAGGTAATACCTGAAAATCAACCAGAGGGAAAATATGCAAGATATTCAGGACGAGGTGTGTAAGCTATTTATCCCATTACTCCGACGTTTTCATTGAAAACACTTACTTTTTCCACTAAAACCTGCCCGTGCCTGTTTTCAGCTTGCCAAAAGCCTCCGCAGTCGAGTACCCACCTGGATATTCATGTCAATGAATTCATGCGCAAAGCTAGTTCCCATTTGTCAGCATAATGGACGGCGTCATTCGACTTGTATGTGGACATTCAGTCATTCATATTGCTTATAAAAAGGTCTGCTATCCGCTTTTACATTTGGAAAGTCATTTTAAAATATCCCTGTGTACATTTGACATCGGCTTTCGTTATACTCAATTCGGCATACCGGGTTTATATTTTTTACCAGAATTGCGCACGATAATGGCAGCGCAACAAATTCAGTTCGGGCCGTGCTGGTTTGATCGTTGACCCAAGTCAGTTCGCATGCAGTGTTACTGTTGGTCAGTCGGGGATAGAAATGTTGGCTGTCATCGCGCTGTTCTGTTTCGGTTTTCACACGTGGATCACTTACATATTCAGTCGCCGGGTTTAGGTGAGCTAAAGCTTCAATACTTCGCTTGTTGTAGACGTTAAGCAATAAAGCTTGGAAGTTGTGTGTCGGCACTGAGAGTCGGTCGCGGTACACTCGCTTTCTACTTTGTCCCGGTCTTGAGTTTGAACACCTAAGGTTGGCAACATCTAACACCTCACATCCTCTTCTCTTCCCCATATATCTTAATTTAACTGTATCTCCAACTTCTTTTCGTCTTCTTCTTTTCATTTTGATGCCACTCCCTCATTTGTCGCTGAACCCCGCAGTTTACTCGACTCGGATTCACACAAGCCCGTCTAGCAGACGACAGTTCGAACAGTCTTGAACAGCACGGTTGCAAGCAGATTCAGCTATCAATCGAAGCAATACACTTAAAGGCAAAGCAAATAACCAAATGAGAAAACCTAACGTTTGATTTGACTTCATGGTGACTCTTCTGATAATGTTTTTGGCGTTGGAATGGATCTGAACAGGTTCCCAGCTACGACAACTTTTCCAGAGTTATGCACCGCAGGCATGCCTTCGACAATCAATGTCAGTTTCAGATTGAGTTTTCTAACTACCAGGTGACTGGGGTGTTTTTTTTCATTGCTCCCTCTCTCTCTCTCTCTCTCTCTCTCTCTCTCTCTCTCTCTCTCTCTCTCTCTCTCTCTCACTCTCTCTCTCTCTCTCTCTCTCTCTCTCTCTCTCTCTCTCTCTCTCTCTCTCTCTCTCTCTCTCTCTCTCTCACGGTTCTGTGTAGATGGCTGTCTGTGTAAAAATTAGGGAGTATCGTCCCTTGATCCCACTCGCGATACTTGTTGAACATGCCTTTGACCATGCAGTCGCTTCAGCCAGCGAAATATCTCGACTCCGCTCTTTAAATCCATGCAGAATGTGCGTATCGTATGAAGTATTCTTTATTTTCTCAATATTGACACATGTAGGCCTGTACCTATACGTGATTTTGACTTTGACACCATAAAGTATTTCAGTCGTATGTTGAAAAAAGTAGTCCATCTGTAAACTCTGAATATGCAGATGACCTCTATAAATTATTCAATTGTACTCTGAAATCAAAGACAATGACCAATGACAGTTGAGATCGAAACTCAGTTGTGATGGGTAATTCATATGGTTGCGATGGATAATTCAGAATAATCACCTCCTCAGCTAACAGAGACAAAGTGGCAGGCCATGGGATAAAAATACATACTGTATACACTGGTCAGTTAAGCCTGAGAAAAAATTGTCAGGAATAAATCGTTAACAAAATAGTTCCCGGTTAAATCGGTAACTAAGGCATTTAGTCAACTTTGCGTCGTCCCAGCACTTCAAACTGATATGGGTAGTCGATTGTACACTACAGCAACTTAAACAACATTCTTGTGACTAAGCTGACTTTAATTAAAGAATCTTGATCGATCGATGATTGTCTTATTTCTTATTTCTTGTTCAGAAAGCTCTCTTGCTCTCTTTCTCTTTCTCTCTCTCTCTCTTTCTCTCTCTCTTTCTCTCTCTCTCTCTCTCTCTCTCTCTCTCTCTCTTTAAGTCAGTTACACACACACACACACACACACACACACACACACACACACACACGCACACACACGCACGCACGCACACACACACACACACACACACACACACACACACACACACACACACACACACACACACACAAAGACCATGCCCCGTTGTGTTTTCTTTATGGTGCGGCTATGGTTGTGCTGCACGATATCGCTACTGCTGTGGAAAGCGAAAGTAGGTTTTTACATGTTTTCGCGTGGTGGCGCCACAGGGCTTCCTGTTTCAATTTTCAGTGCCGTATGAAGCGTCTGTGTGTACTCTACAGTCTCTGTTGATATTAATTTGCATAACCTATATCACTTGCATTCCTTTCAGTGCCGGACAGGGAGGTCAACACAGCTACCATGACTGCAGTGCAGTCATTGGACGGAAAAGCTGCAGTCAACACAGCTACCATGCCTACAGTGCAGTCATTGGACGGAAAAGCTGCAGTTAATGGGCACAGCGATGCCTGGCTCAAACCAGAGATTCAGACACCAGAAATACAGACTGCAGTCGACAATTGCAGTCATACTTGGCTGAAACAAGAGATACAAACACTAGAAACACAGACTGCAGTCAACACTCACAGTGATACCTGGCTGAAACAAGAGATACAGACACCAGAAACACGGACTGCAGTCGACACTCATAGCGGTACCTGGCTGAAACAAGAGATACAGACACCAGAAACACAGACTGCAGTCGACACTCATAGCGATACCTGGCTGAAACAAGATATACAGACACCAGAAACACAGACTGTAGTCGACACTCATAGCGGTATCTGGCTGAAACAAGAGATACAGACACCAGAAACACAGACTGCAGTCGACACTCATTTTGATACCTGGCTGAAACAAGGGAGATGGATAACAGAAACTCAAAGCATGGGTAGATTAGAACTAATTGAGAGACGTGAACCAGATCCAGTTCCAATGTATGACACCACATTCCGGTGTTCAGGTCACAAGAATCAGCAGGTTGTGATTACAACACATACAGGGCAGAAAAGGCATGCATGCTATGAGTGTGGTGCCAGGTTTTTACGGTCTGGTCAGTTGAAGCAACACATGTTAACACATACAGGGGAGAAAAAGTATGAGTGTACTGAGTGTGATGCTAGTTTCAAATTGTCTTCTTATTTGAAGCGACACATGTTAACACATACAGGGGAGAAAAACCATGCATGCAATGAGTGTGGTGCCAGGTTTTTATGGTCTGGTCAGTTGAAGCAACACATGTTAACACATACAGGGAAGAAAAACCATGCATGCAATGAGTGTGGTGCCATGTTTTTACGGTCTGGTGATTTGAAGCAACACATGTTAACACATACAGGAGAGAAAAACCATGCATGCAATGAGTGTGGTGCCAAGTTTTTACGGTCTAGTGATTTAAAGCGACACAAGTTAACACATACAGGGGAGAAAAAGCATGCATGCAATGACTGTGGTGCCAAATTTTTAAGGCCTGGTCAGTTGAAGCAACACATGTCAACACCTAGGGGAGAGAAAAAGTATGATACGAGAGAGTATGAGTGTACTGAGTGTGATGCTAGTTTCAAACTGTCTTCTTATTTGAAGCAACACATGTTAACACATACAGGCGAGAAAAAGCATGTATGCAACGATTGTGGTGCCAGGTTTTTACGGTCTGGTGATTTGAAGAAACACATGTTAACACATACAGGAGAGAAAAACCATGCATGCAATGTGTGTGGTGCCATGGTTGTACGGCCTGGTGATTTGAGGCAACATATGTTAACACATACAGGGGAGAAAAAGCATGCATGCAATGAGTGTAGTGCCAAGTTTTTACGGTCTGGTGATTTGAAGCAACACATGTTAACACATACAGGGGAGAAAAAGTATGAGTGTACTGAGTGTGATGCTAGTTTCAAACTGTCTTCTTATTTGAAGCGACACATGTTATCACATACAGGGGAGAAAAAGCATGCATGCAATGAGTGTAGTGCCATGTTTTTACGATCTGGTTCTTTGAAGCAACACATGTTAACACATACAGGGGAGAAAAAGTATGAGTGTACTGAGTGTGATGCTAGTTTCAAACTGTCTTCTTATTTGAAGCGACACATGTTATCACATACAGGGGAGAAAAAGCATGCATGCAATGAGTGTGGTGCCAGGTTTTTACGGTCTGGTCAGTTGAAGAAACACATGTTAACACATACAGGAGAGAAAAACCATGCATGCAAGGAGTGTGGTGACATGTTTGTACGGCCTGGTGATTTGAAGCGACACATGTTATCACATACAGGGGAGAAAAAGCATGCATGCAATGAGTGTGGTGCCAGGTTTTTACGGTCTGGTCATTTGAAGCAACACATGTCAACACATATTGGAAAGAAAATGTATGAGTGTACTGAGTGTGATGCTAGTTTCAAACGGCCTTCTTATTTGAAGCAACACATGTTAACACATACAAGGGAGAAAAAGCATGCATGCAATGAGTGTGGTGCTAGGTTTTTACGGTCTGGTCATTTGAAGCGACATATGTTAACACATACAGGAGAGAAAAAGCATTTCGGTTCAGAGTGTAATTCCAGGTTTTAGAGAAGCATCGATGTTGTTGCCGTTTTCTGATCGTGGTCAAGCTCAGTTGGCGTTCTTTAATATCAGATTTTTGTCAAATTTTATACCAATTTGCATTTGGGTAAGTTTTTGAAGAGAATTGGGGTGAGAACCAAAAGGTCGAGGACATTTGGTCAAGAGTCAAAAGGTAGAGGGTGACAAAAGGTCAACGGCGAAACGTCTAAAGGACAAAAGGTGGAGGATTGAAAAAAGGTCGAGGATTAACAAATTTGATTTTACATGTATTGTCAGTGTCCATTCGTGAAGAAAATTCTGCTTCGAGTGTCTATTGGATTTTATTGTCAGTGTCCATTCGTGAAGAAAATTCTGCTTCGAGTGTCTATTGGATTTTATTTTCTGTGATTTGCAGAGCTCCATTCTGTGTCTGTGTCCCTGTCCGAATGTCACTTTCTCTCCGCTTGGAAATGCTTTTAAAGTTGGAATATGGAAGAAAAAGAAGAGAAAACAAGTCGAGCTTTATAGCGTATCAGTGACATGTTTCACCAAACAATTTGAGTATCGAGCTGTGTTCACCGTTGACCACACTACGCTTCATTTACCGACAAAGCCGTGGGTCCGTGAATACAAACAAACAAACGTCACTCAATGCACTGTTAGTACGAACACTGTTCTGAATAACTAAAAACAAGTCGCGTAAGGCGAAATTACTGCATTTAGTCGAACTCACGTGATGAAACTGAACGCACGGTATTTATTCACTAAGACAGTACAGCTTCGTCAATCCCCTCATGAAGGAAATCGCTCACCTTCCACGTGCAAAACGTAGTGATATTGACACGCCAGATTAGTGCGGTAGCGTATTGTGCTAAGCAGGAAAGCGCGCTTTTGTGTATTCTTGTTAACTTTCTGAGCTTGTTTTGAATACAACCTATCATATCTATATGTTTTTGGAATCAGGAAATGATCACGAATAAGATGACTCCCCCCGCGGGTTAGGGGGAAGAATTTACCCGATGCTCCCGAGCATGTCGTAAGAGGCGACTTACGGATTCTGTTTCTCCTGTTACCCTTGTTAAGTGTTTCTTGTATAGAATATAGTCAATGTTTGTAAAGATTTTAGTCAAGCAGTATGTAAGAAATGTTAAGTCCTTTGTACTGGAAACTTGCATTCTCCCAGTAAGGTAATATATTGTACTATGTTGCAAGCCCCTGGAGCAATTTTTTTATTAGTGCTTTTGTGAACAAGAAACAATTGACAAGTGGCTCTATCCCATCTCCCCCCTTCCCTCCATCGCGATATGACCTTGAATGGCTGAAAACGACGTTAAACACCAAATAAAGAAAGAAAGTTTTCTTCAAGTAGTCAAACAATTGAATTTAACACGCAGAAAATTATGTCAACATTTTCAAACTTCGACAGTTTTTTAATCCTCGACCTTTTTTTTAATGTTTGACCTTTTTCAATCCTCGACCTGTTGTCCCTTAGACGATTTGCTGTTGACCTTTTGTCACCTTCGACCTTTTGTCGCCCTCGACCTTTTGACTCTTGGCCAAATGTCCTCGATCTGTTGTGCCTCGACATTGTAAACCTCGACCTTTTGTAACCAATATAGGTGTGTCGATCTGTGTGTGTTTTTGTCACTTTGTGTGTGATTTTGCCGGTGTTTGTCACTGGGCGAAAAGGGGCGTTGCAATTTACAAAACTACTCAAAATACCAACAAAAATTCAAGTTTCAATGGGTTTATTACATAACATCGACTCTCCGATTTTCAGTGGCACGCAGCTTGGATTCTTCTTGTCAGTTTCACTGTTTTGGACTAAAATCAAGTTCACAGTTGTGTTATTTCCTGCAGTGGGGCACTGCGGTTATGAAATTAAAAGCCCCTCCTGTTTTTGGAACCGCAGGAGCTTTCTAGTTTGCTGTTAGGTAGATTTTTGGTTCCTCTTTCCTGTCATGCTCTCTTTTTCTTCATGAATTCTTTTCTTTTTTCTGCCTTCTTGCTCATTCACCTGTATTTTTTCCAAAAATCTCTTCTCTTGCCGCTTGTCTCGCGATTCATGTATAGTTTAATCTGTTAGTGTTCTGATGTAAGTCCAGCAGTAGATAGGTTAAGCCTATTTTAACATACTGGAAACTGGTAATCTTCCAGTAGGTATTAATTTAGTTTTACTAAAGCCTGCTGGGACACAAGTAATGGGTTAGTGCATTTGTAAACAGGAATCGCTTGACAAGTGGCCCCCTTCATCCCCCCCTTTCTCGTCCTGATATGGCTCTGCGTGGTCGGCTGGACGTTAAGCAACAAATAAACAAACAAACAAACAAACAAGTTGTGTTATTATTCTGCTGTGGCGGTAAAGGCAGATAGTGTGTGTTCTGTTCATGTTTTGGTATCACTTAGGAAATGTTCTTTCTTGGAAAGGGACTAGCAGGCGAACTTTTGCACCTGTGTTCCAACGTTAAAAACTGTATGAAGTTCAGGTTTCTGGGGCAAAATAAGGTATGAAACCGCTGTATGTTCTTTAAATTGATGAGATGCGTGCACTTGGTTGCGTGTGATCTGTTTATAAAATGAAATATTGTCGAAAACTAACCGTCGGATTGCAGTCTTTTGTCCACGCAACTACTCTTATCGCTAGACAGAGTACGAGAGTTACTTTCCTTGGAAGTTTGCTTGCACTCATAAGAGATCTAAAGCGAGTTTCTCTGCACTGATCGTTAGATTTGGATTTAGAAAACAACCAAACTTATGGATTATATATGGAGATTAATGTATTCAAGCCTGTAGTTGCTAGTTTAAATGCAGTATATGTTTGTATTAATTGTTCCGTCGCGATATAACCTTCGTGGTTGAAAACGACGTTAAACACCAAATAAAGAATGTATTAATTGTTTGGTCTAGAGATGTATATTTCGTACATTTGAGCGTTCGGAACTTCGCTAAAGTAGTTCCCTCAAAGTCTAGCTCATCAACCTGTGAGCTATCGAGGATTCAGGCCCGTTGTTGGGTAAGTGATTTTGGTTGTTGGGTAAGTTACCGAAAAATAACTAGCCCTACACGTTTACAGACCGGCACGGTTGGCCTAGTGGTGAGGCGTCCGCCCCGTGATCGGGAGGTCGTGGGTTCGAACTCCGGCCGGGTCATACCTAAGATTTTAAAATTGGCAATCTAGTGGCTGCTCCGCCTGGCGTCTGGCATTATGGGGTTAGTGCTAGGACTGGTTGGTCCGGTGTCAGAATAATGTGACTGGGTGAGACATGAAGCCTGTGCTGCGACTTCTGTCTTGTGTGTGGCGCACGTTAAATGTCAAAGCAGCACCACCCTGATATGGCCCTTCGTGGTCGGCTGGGCGTTAAGCAAACAAACAAAAACACGTTTACGGCAGAGAGAAAGAAGCGGGGGGGGGGGGGGGGGGGGGGGATAATGCTGGTTTAATATTGTCAAAGAATAAACCAAAGACACTAGAAGAGAAAGTGGAGGTAGCAAAGTAATTAGCGGGGTGACGCTGGCAGGTGATTTATATCGCAAAGTCGAGATCGCGTTGGTACCGCTAGGTCTGTTTGATGTTCGCCATCCTTGGTGGTGTCAGGGTTGATGATAGCTAGGTCTGTTTGATGTTCGCCATCCTTGGTGGTGTCGGGGTTGATGATAGCTAGGTCTGTTTGATGTTCGCCATCCTTGGTGGTGTCAGGGTTGATGATAGCTAGGTCTGTTTGATGTTCGCCATCCTTGGTGGTGTCGGGGTTGATGATAGCTAGGTCTGTTTGATGTTCGCCATCCTTGGTGGTGTCAGGGTTGATGATAGCACACAGAGGAAACAGGGGTGGGAGCACGTACGTTAGTCTCTGGCAGAGGGTCATAAGAGGCTTTAGGTTTCAGTGCGTTTTAAGGTTTAGAAAATAGTTCCTAATGAATTAATTGATGAATATTAATAAAAGCACAGGGTTTGATGTGGTTTTTGTTGTATGGTTTGACTATGTAATTAAGCATGTGTTGTATTATTGACTCACATGCGAAGCAAAAGTGAGTCTATGTACTCACCCGAGTCGTCCGTCCGTCCGTCCGTCCGTCCGGAAAACTTTAACGTTGGATATTTCTTGGACACTATTCAGTCTATCAGTACCAAATTTGGCAAGATGGTGTATGATGACAAGGCCCCAGAAAACATACATAGCATCTTGACCTTGCTTCAAGGTCAAGGTCGCAGTGGCCATAAATGTTGTCTAAAAAAACAGCTATTTTTCACATTTTTCCCATTTTTTCTGAAGTTTTTGAGATTGAATACCTCACCTATATATGATATATAGGGCAAAGTAAGCCCCATCTTTTGATACCAGTTTGGTTTACCTTGCTTCAAGGTCAAGGTCACAGGAGCTCTTCAAAGTTGGATTGTATACATATTTTGAAGTGACCTTGACCCTGAACTATGGAAGATAACTGTTTCAAACTTAACATACACGCTTTAACTACACACATGCCGACACAATGTTGATCATTGCTTCGATAATTTGAAGATGGTGCTTGAAAATTAACCACGTGAAATGAGTATTTCGGTGTTTAGCCAAAAATGTTAAAGTTTCTACCACAGACATACACACATACATACGCACGCACGCACAGACAGACAAAGTTTACCATCGCATAGGCTACACTTACGTGAGCCAAAAATTATGTGGGGCACATGTTATGCTTTCATCATGAGACACATTTGGTCACATATGATCAAGGTCAAGGTCACTTTGACCCTTATGAAATGTGACCAAAATAAGGTAGTGAACCACTAAAAGTGACCATATCTCATGGTAGAAAGAGCCAATAAGCACCATTGTACTTCCTATGTCTTGAATTAACAGCTTTGTGTTGCATGACCTTGGATGACCTTGACCTTGGGTCACATGTATTTTGGTAGGAAAAATGTGTAAAGCAGTTCTTAGTGTATGATGTCATTGCTAGGTTTAGTTATTTGACCTTGACCCTGAAGGTCAAGGTCATGTAAAGGTCAAGGTCAAGCATGTGAGTCGTATGGGCTTTGCCCTTCTTGTTATACATGTAAGAAATGCAGTGTTTTAGTTGTGTGAGTTAAAAGTCAAGTGTATGAATACTGCAGCCACAAAGCATGGGAACTATTTTGAAAAATGAAAGAGGGGGACATTGGAAAGAGAACGGAGTCGGTGCCAGGGTTCCAGAGACGCAAGATACTAAATCGGCCAAGACTGGAACTGGAGAAAGAGAACACGTCAGTGAAGAACTGTGGTATTCATCTCACAAGGAACCCCCCGCGGGTTAGGGGGGAGAATTTACCCGATGCTCTCCAGCAATGTAAGGGGTGACTAACGGATTTTGTTTCTCCTTTTACCCTTGTTAAGTGTTTCTTGTATAGATTATAGTCAATGTTTGTAAAGATTTTAGTCAAGCAGTATGTAAGAAATGGTAAGTCCTTTGTACTGGAAATTTGCATTCTCCCAGTAAGGTCATATATTGTACAACGTTGCAAGCCCCCGGAGCAATTATTTTGATTAGTGCTTTTGTGAACAAGAAACAATTGACAAGTGGCTCTATCTCATCCCCCCCCCCCCCCTTTGCGATATAACCTTGAACGGTTGAAAACGACGTTAAACACCAAATAAAGAAAGAAAGATCTGAACTGAACTGATCATACTGAACTGTTCGTGTCGTCTTCTCAGAAACCCTAATAAGTGTGTAACCAAGAACTCTATGATATCTATTCAGTGAACCCAAAAGTGCACCGACCACACAAGATATATATATATATATATATATATATATTGACATCCACTGAAAGCAGAGGACCACCACCAACATTCCGTATCTGAGACTCGAAGAGAGATATTGTGACATTGGTGTGGGTGTGTGTGATTGTGCGAAATCAGTGCAGTAGTTAAAAACCTGGCCAGGTAAGGTGAAATATCATATTTTATATTTCTGTTTTCCCGGGAAACCTTAGTGTTAGTTTAAATTTTAGTTTGTGTTTATAGTTCAAGATTATTTGGTCAATTGTGAATTGAATTAACTTTACATGGTTTAAAATTGTGTTTATGTTGATGAGAATGCGTATGCACATTTCTATGTTGTACGGAAGAAGCTAAAAGATGTCCAATTGAGTGGGCGCATGCGTGTCTAGTTTAAATAAGTCAAGTGTTAGAAAATATCAAGCGAACGACGAAGAAGAAGAAGAAGAAGAAGAAAATATCATTGTTCCTAAATATTACATCCACATCAAAACATTAATCCTATCTCGCCACCTTTGACAATTATGCAGCACCCAAGGAGTACGGTACTGTATTAGACTCGATAGGCAGCACCCCATGTTATGTTGGTGTTACAGCTTGCTCAAATGCCTATTAACACCATGTTTTGTTGATGTTAGGCTTGATTATTAATGTAAAAAAAAACCCACCATGTTATGGTGTTCACATCATTGTTTTCACCTGGATGGAATTTTGTGTCAGAAAGGAAAGCATGATGTTTGGGAATTGTGTGCGTGGTTCATGCTTGGATATTGCACTTTGCTGACTAGCCACAGGTTAATATACATTTAACAATATTAGTTTTCATATGCATCATCTCTTGACACATTATGTAAACATCTTAACATTAACTCTTTGGTTGTAAAAGTATTGCACTTTGTTCAAACAGGACAAAAACAAAAATGCTGACGGTGATAAACCGAATGACACAACCATGTTGCTTTTGTTGTGTTTTTGTGTGTTTTGTTGTTTTTTCAAGTTCAAATGATGAGGCCGGTGTGGAGGAAGAGAAGGTGTGCCGCCGAAAGCAACTAATCTTAAGTGTTCACACACACACACACACACACACACACACACACACACACACACACACACACTGGTATACCCTGATCATAGCAGTCAAACCGACTGACACACACTCACAATCACACACACACACACACAACACACACACACACACACACACACACACACACACACACACATACTCACAATCAGACACACATACACACACACACAATCACACATACACACTATCACACACACACACACACACCATGGTGTGTCAACTGATTCCGTTCATACATCGGATGTTTCCGTTCATACAGCCTCATTTTCGTCACTTGCGTGGGGAAAATACGTGGCGGTAAGTTGTGTGGGCAGCGCGCTTTTGTGATATTGCAAGAATAAGGTAGTTAATTGGTTGGGCTATGTGTACGATAAATACCAAGGTGCTAGTAATCCTCATTATAACACACGCGGGCCGAACGTGGCAGAATTGCCTGATTTTTTTAAAACATTTTCTTGTTTTTCTCGCTCTGTTGTCGAATCTGACCCCTGATTTGCACATGATCACCAAAACCATTGCCTGTTACGACATTTCGCTTGATCAGAAGTTTATAGAAACCCATGGCTTTTGTACAATCACTTGTCTTTTGAAAACATGCAGATTCTGTTCATACACCATGTTTTCGTTCGTACAAAAGTGCATGTCTTCCGTCGTACGAAAAGCGTTTCCGTTCGTACACATTCGTTAGATCAGAGTGAAACAGGCAAGGGCGGATCAATTCACTTTGGAGGGGGGGGGGGGGGTTACAAAATGACTGCGAAGATACAAGTTGAAGGCGCCTAAGCTTCTAGGGGGGTCCGGGGGCATGCCCCCCCCCCCCCCCGGACATTTTTTTTAATCCAAAGAAGCAAAATAGAGCTATCTGGTGCATCCTGAGCCAATAAATGACCTCTTTTTTGGGGGGATGGGGGGGGGTTACGCAACCCGTGTACCCCCCCCCCCCCCCGATCCGCCCTTGAGGCCCCCACTACAAGTTCTGTGTGTTCCAATGGTCTTCAAATAACACAAAGTACGGATGCGTGTGATATTGGACCTATGTGAACCATGAGATGAATTGAATTTGCAAAAAACAGTTTTGTGTCCGTTCGTACCGATTTTGACGGAAAAATGTGTCCATTCGTACCACTTTCATCAAATTGTTTCGTCGCGATATAACCTTCGTGGTTGAAAACGACGTTAAACACCAAATAAAGAAAAGAATCAAATTGTTTTTGTTCGTACGCTTTTCAGTAATGTGTTCGGTGACGGAAACAAGAAAGGAAGAAATAACGACAGAAAGAAGAACAAAGTTAATATATAAAAATAATGTTAAAACAAATAAAATAAAATAAATAAATATTTATGGTGGAAAGAAAGAAACAATGGAGACAAAAAAGAAGAAAGAAAGTAAGACAGACAGAAACAGAGGGAGAAATAAGTATCAAGAACAGAAGATAAAACAACAAAAGAAACAAAGAAAAACAAAAAGAATGAAAACAAAATCGAAAGAAAGAGAAAAGACTTGCAGACAGGCAAACAGACATTCAGACATCCAACAAGACAGACAGACAGACAGACAGACAGACAGACTAACTCAGAAGAAGAGACTCCATCTGTGCACAGCAAATGTTTCTATTTCCTGACTTTCAACATAAATATGGCAGACAATCGTGGAAATACATGACTAGTAATACATGACTGATTATACATGACTGATTATACATGACTGATAATATATGACTGATAATACATGACTGATAATACATGACTGATTATACATGACTGATTATACTTGACTGATTATACATGACTGATTATACATGACTAATAATACATGACTGATTATACATGACTGATTATACTTGACTGATTATACATGACTGATTATACATGACTAATAATACATGACAGATAGTACATGACTGACAATACAGGACTGATCATACATGACTCATAATACATGACTCATAATACATAACTCATAATACATGATTGATTATACATGACTGATTATACTTGACTGATTATACATGACTGATTATACATGACTGATAATACATGACTGATAGTACATGTAACATGACTGGTTATACATGACTGATTATATGTACAGCAGCAAGTTTGTTGCTAGTGGAATTTTGAACCCCAGTCAGGGGAGTTTGTTGATGTGTGGATACACATGTGTATATACCAGTTCAATAAATGTTTGAACTGTTACTACCAGTGTTAAGTCTTAGATTGTGCGGTATGGGGATGGAAGTGTGTGTATATGTGTAAATATGTGATAAGTGGTGTCTCGACATAAAAACATTTAAGCCTCAATCTTAAATGTTGTTATGTCGGGCGAACGATCTACTCCTGTATTCTGAATTGGTTATTCCTATTCAGCATGCTACTGTGTCAGCATTTGATACTGATAATACATGACTGACAATACAGGACTGACAATACAGGACTGATAATACATGACTGATTATACATGATTGATAATACAGGACTGACAATACAGGACTGATTATACATGACTGATTATACATGACTGATAACACATGACTCATAATACTGTGAATGAATGCAAATGAGCTAATATGCTGTCATACAGGAATCAAACACAACTCCAAATGTAGGTTCCCTCCACTGTATTGATCAGCTATGACAACATACACACAAATACACACAATCATAAACATAAATGTTAGGTATTCAAAAATCCGGTACTCAGTTTTGTAGGCAAAAACAACTCAAGATTACAATCTCGTACACAATTGCACTAACAAAACTCTCTACCCTTCACTCCGGCGGACATCAGTAACACTGTGAACAGGAATGCGTTTGTCGATACTCGATCAAACATCTCCTAAACTTTGAATTTATCACTGAAAGGAGTTTAAAACTCCACACAGAACACGTCCATGGAGTGATAATATCTCATTGGTCAATGTTTGAAGCTTGATGCCTCTTAGAACAGCCAAAATTGAAGAATTTTCATCGCAGCCAACATCTTGACGACATGAGCCATGCACATGACCTTTATCAACATTTTAAGGGGGGGACATGCCCCCAGACTCCCCAAGAAGTCGGCCTTTGTCTTCTAAGTGTCAAAGTGATGGTTTGGGAAAGTAGTAGGGTAATTTGTTGGCTCAGGTTGCACCACATCGGTCAATTTTTTTAATCCAAGCGGAGCGCGGGCGAAGCCCGCGCGTAGCGAGGTAGTTTTTTTTTTCATCTCCCAGCACTGAAAATTTTTTTGCCAAGTGGTGTCTGTCTGGACATTGTTCTAGAATTCATCTTTTAGCACAATATTAGCGACACTGTTTGGACAATTCTATTAAAATTAGGCGTACAAACTGATTTTGTTTCGGGGAATCCTCTCAGAGGATCAGAATTTTCATACAATATCATCGGAAGCTGTTACAACGGGAAAATGTGAAACTTTTGTCACTTTTTAACATGGAATTTCATCTTTGAGCGTTTCAAGCGGACTTTAATAAAATAGTTATTTGCGAATTAAGCAGCGGAAGACACTCACCGGTTCAACATGTGTATGGTCATTAAACCTCAAAACATTTCAGTAAGTGGTTTAGACAAACACCTCCGCCATGTGAGGGTGACTGGTTTGTAGCTGAAGAGTTTTTTTCTAAAGTGTGTTCTAAATACAAATGACGTACTGGTAATGATGTAATGAGTTGTTCTAATCTTGTTCTTGGAACTCTTGCTGTTCCAAGCTTGTTCTTAGCAAGTCTTGGTGACGAGAACAAAGACTATCAATGAAATCTTTAGAAATAACCTCTGACAACGACGACGATGACGACGACGACGACGATAACAACAACAACAAATGACATCGACGACGACAACAACAACAACAACAACAACAACAACAACAACAAAAACAACAACACGAGAACAACAACAATCACGACAACGAACATGACAACAACAACACCAACAACTACGACGACAACTACAACGACTGGGTTATGATGACATCACCAATGATTTAAAGGCCGTTAAAAAATCGTTAAATCCCATTTCTTCACTGATTCTTATGAAATTTTAAAGGTAGGTTTGTTGTCCCCAACTTATTTTCACTCCATACTTTTCCAGAAGAAAAACATAATTTTGGCAGTTAAAAACCGTTAAATTTCAATTCTTCACCGATATTTATGAAATTTTGTGGGTAGGTTCGTTGTCCCCAACTGATTTTCACTCTATACTTTTCCAGAAGAAAGACATAATTTTGGCAGTTAAAAAACGTTAAATTTCAATTCTTCACCTATCTTTATGAAATTTAGTGGGTGGGTCCGTTGTCCCAAACTGAATTTTAAGACATGCTTTTCCGAGTTATCTCCCGCTCACCGCCGCGAGAAGGCACGTTTTTTCTGCGCTCCGCCACATATCGTGGTTTTCTTAATTAGCAAGCTAATTTAAGCGTGCAGGGATATGAACGTGTGAAAGCCTTGCAGGCGCATCCTCAGTGCACCAGTATGCAGAAGAATCAGAGGTGATACTATTGTTTTATGGACACTACGCCGAATTAATGTGCCGCACTCGACATGAACAGGGCCCGGTCTGCATCTGTCAAGCGTCGTAACCAAGCTGACTCGAGTGTGGAAGGCGACACTTCTGTCACAGAAAGTAAGTGCAACGCTGATAGCAACGTGAAGAAAACGAAGAAAGCCCCAAAGAGACCGAAACTCTCAGAAGAAAAACAGTCGGGCACAATTCCCTCTCACTTCAACAGACTCACAACAACAAATATGGCGGCCAACTCGGCCATTGAACAAGACAGTGATACAGATTCGTTAGTTGATATGTGTGGGAATGACAAAGACAATGCCAGTGGAGATTGTTCAAACAAAGACTTAATGAGAATGTTGATGAACATGAATGATGGACTCAACAAGAAGCTGGACGCTCTCAGTGGTACGGTTGAGCAGCTAAAAGGCGAGGTGTTCGATCTGCACCAAGAAAACAACAAACTGGCCACTGAACTACAGAAATGCGAAAAACAGCAAGAAGACACACATCGACAGGTGGAAGAAGCGCTATACGTCGGGAAACTTGCATACGAACGGGCGAACGAGAACGAACAGTACTCCCGTCGCAGCAACTTAAAACTGTTGTTTGTTGATGAATCAAAAGAAAATCCTGAATCTGCGGAGGAAAGCGAAAAGAAAGTGCTAACAGTCTTGCATGAACAGCTAAAGTTGACACACATTACGCCAGATCTGATTGAGGCTGCACATCGAGTTGGCAAGAGACAGGCAGGAAGAAACCGGCCCATCATTGTGAAGTTTCTCTCCAGGAAAACCAAGCAAGAAGTAGTACGCAACCGACGCCTGCTGAAAGGTGCCAAGCCGAAAGTGGTGATTGTGGAGGACTTGACCAAGCCAAACTACACTCTGTACCGACAAGCCGCTGATCGTCCGGGAATACAGAGTGCCTGGACATCTGACGGCAAGATTTTCGCTAAAGATGACGACAACAGAATCCATCTTATCACAAAGCTGTCCGACCTAGAGCGCGTGCGTGTCGCCAGCCCAAAGTCTACCAACCCATCTACCTCTACCCCCTCCACCCGCTCCTCGCAACACTAGGTAATCTCGAACCAGAAGTCGACAAAATCTGCAGCCACGTGTAGTACACGATCTTTATAAACAAAGATGTCATGTGACTTCAACGTCACTACAGCCAATGGAATTGCGCGTGTTGTTGTCACTCGTTGTAGTGTGTAAATGGCGAACGTCGAACGCGGCATGGAACTGATAACATTCCAGCTCGTCTAATGGACATAAACTGGTCACGAGAGAGCGCTGAGTACTTACAGTATGTATATGTTTAGATGTGTGTGTATGGTGCGTGTTGTTTGTTGTCGTTGCAACCAGTCTGTGTGTCGTTTCCCCTGCTGTGTTGTGTCAGCCCCCCCCACTACTTCCCCCTTCCTGTCCCTTGAGTATGTAAGACGGTGGTCACAACAAAACTGTACCTGTTCCTTCGGTGATTTATTCCTTGTTATGTCGGAATCATGCACACGATGTAAATGTTCACCTGCAGCACCACAAATCAACTCGAATGCAGTGCTTGTTTCTATGTATGCATTGGAAGTTACTCGAAGTTACTCGAAGTGTTGTTGTCCGTGTTGACAGTTTGGTATGTCAGGTGTGTTGTCGAATTTGTCCAGCATGCAAGCTGACATGTTTGTGTTTGATTTGCATCGAATGTACAGTCTTGTATGAAATGGAAATTAAATTTGAAGATGGCTATGTGTGAATTATTAAATATTGTTACTTTTAATGTAAATGGTTTAGGAGATTTTAGAAAGAAAAAAGATGTTTTTGATTTGTTGAGAAAAAGCAAGGGTAATGTATTTCTACTACAGGAAACGCACTGGACAATTGAACAAGAAAATATGATCAGATCACAATGGGGGTTTGAATGTATTGTGGCAGGAAATAGTACTGCAAGCAGAGGAGTTGCTGTGTTATTTAAAAATAATTTTGAATATAAACTTCATAATGTTGTGAGAGATCCAGAGGGGCGATATATTTTGATTGATATAGAAATGTTGAATAAACGATTTACTCTGGGGAATGTATATGGCCCAAGCACTGGTGACCACCCTGAGTTTTTTGAAAACCTGATGGATAATATTGTTTCATTTGATAATGACTGTATTGTGATTGGAGGGGACTGGAACATTGCAATTGATCCTAAGATTGATTCTAATCATCCTTCAAAAGTGTATAAAATGAGAAGTAGGAAAAAGATGTTAGATATGATGGAACAGTTGAATCTTGTAGATATTTATAGAAATCTGCACACCGGTTTAAGAAAATATACCTGGCGAAGATTTAATGGTGTACAAAGAAGTAGACTGGATTATTTTTTAACATCTGAACAATTGGGATTAATTGTTAATGGTGTTGATATTATGCCCAGTTATAACTCGGATCATTCACCTGTATCTTTATGTTTTAATACTGACATTGTAAAAAGACACCGACCACTATGGAAGTTTAATAACTCACTATTAAAAGATATAACATTTGTTGGATTAGTTAAGCAAGTGATATTAGATTTGAAAATACAATATGCTGTACCTGTTTATGACAGAAATAATATACATTTGATTGAGGATGAAGATTTGGTGTTGATGATTAATGATCAATTATTTTTTGAAATGATTTTGCTGGAGATAAGAGGTAAATGTATATCCTACGCCTCACATAAAAAGAGAGAAAGTGATAGGAAAGAAAGAGAAATCCTTGCTGAGATTGTATGTTTGGAGAATCAGGTGAATGAAAGTAATGTACAGTTGTTAGAACAGAAGAAGCGAGATTTGTGTGAGGTGCGGCAGAAGCGAGTTGATGGTATTATTGTGAGATCACGTGCCAGGTGGATTTGTGATGGTGAGAAGAATACCAATTATTTTTGTAACCTGGAAAAAAGGAATTATGTGCAGAAAGCAATGTGTTTTGTACAGACTGAGAACGGGGTTATACATGATAGTGACCTTATATGTAATGAGGTCAAGTGTTTTTATGAAGAATTGTATTCCACAAGAGACACAAATTTGGTAAATGAATCGATTGATGAAAACTTAGAACACCCAGCACTCTCCAATGAAGAAAGAGATTGTTTGGAAGGGAAAATTACCATGCAAGAAATTATGGCAGTTATAAAACGGTTAAATAACGACAAAAGTCCTGGTTCAGATGGGTATTCAGCTGAGTTTTTTAAGTTCTTTTTTAAAGATCTCTGTTCCTTTCTCTTGAGATCCCTGAAATGTAGCTTTGAAAAGGGAGAGATGTCTATCACCCAGAGACAGGGAGTTATTACCTGTATACCAAAGGATGGAAAGGATAAAAGTTTTTTGAAAAATTGGCGACCCATTACACTGTTGAATGTAGTTTATAAGATTGCTTCATCCTGTATTGCTGAACGGTTAAAGTCTGTGTTACCAAACTTGATCCATGAAGATCAGACAGGCTTTATTAAAGGAAGGTACATTGGCCAAAACATAAGGTTATTATATGATACTCTATTTTATGTGAATAAGCATAACATACGTGGCCTCTTGATGTGCATTGACTTTGAAAAAGCTTTCGACAGCGTTTCTTGGTCCTTCATTGATAAATGTTTGTGCAAATTCAACTTCGGTGATGACATTAAAAGATGGATTTTCACTTTTTATAATAATATTAGATCATGTGTTTCTGTGAATGGTAAATATTCCAGTTGGTTTGATGTACAAAGAGGTACCAGACAAGGAGATCCATTGTCACCTTATTTATATCTAATATGTGCCGAATTTCTGTCCATTATGATCCGCCAGAGTACAGAGATAAAAGGTATAAAGGTGGCAGATGATGAAATATTAATATCCCAGTTTGCAGATGACACCGCCCTGTTTCTGGATGGTTCAAAACAATCATTTTGTGCATGTATGAACGTTTTGAAGCAATTTGCCTCGATATCCGGTCTGAAAATGAACTATGAGAAAACTACGGCAGTCTGGATAGGCTCACATGCAAATTGTAATATTAAATTTATGCCGGAACTTATGCTCAGTTGGAACCCTGTAACATTTAAAGTTCTTGGCATTGTTTTTTCAGTCAACTTAGATGACATTATACCCCTTAATTATGAACATAAATTGGTAGAAATTGAGAATTTGTTCAGGTCCTGGTCCAGAAGAAATTTAACACCCTTTGGAAAAATAACAGTTATTAAGAGTTTGGCGCTGTCTAAGTTAACTCATCTGTTTATGAGTTTACCTGACCCTGATGATAAGTTTTTGTTTGATTTGAATAGGTTATTTTTTTCATTTCTATGGAATGGTAAGAAAGATAGAATAAAGAGAACAACAGCATATCAGTCGTTTGAAGAGGGGGGGCTTAAAATGGTGGATTTGAAATGCTTTTTGTCAGCTCTGAAGATATCATGGTTACAGCGAGTCCTTTGTAGTGAAGGAAAAGTAACTAAACTTCTGAAAGCTCTGTGTCCACTTGTACATAACATTCACAAAAGAGGAGGTGAGTTTGGAAACATATTGATGCAAAGAGTTCAGAATCCTTTCTGGAGAGATGTTTTCAAACATTATAAACATTTTGCATGCAAATGTGTCCCCATCTCCTTGAGTGATTTTGCTTCAGAGCGTCTGTATTATAATGTACATATTTGCATAGATAAAAAGGTTATTTTTAACAGGAATTGGATGGAAAACGGCATTATTACAGTCGGTCACTTGATGAGAGCCGATGGGTTTTTGTCATATAACGATTTTAAATTGAAACATCCAAATTTACAACTGAATTTTGTCTTTTTCGAGGGCGTTATGCGCTCAGTTAAGAATTTTCATAAAAGACTAAAGTTAGATGCAGTTTTAAACAATGTTTTTCATATTGGTGATGATGTTGTATGGAAACAAATAGCTAAAGGTGGAGTAAAACATATATATACCCATCTTGTGAAAAATGATGGCAATCTACAGTGCATGGAAAAATGGGCTAATTTATTGAATTTTGATGTAAATGTTGGAAAGGTATTTCTGACAATAAGGCGAACTACACAAGACACATACCTAAGGTGGTTCCAATATAGAATACTGCATAGAATTTTTCCCACTCAACGCCTGTTATTTTTGATGAAAATTTCTGACACATCACTATGTAGCTTTTGTACACAGGAAGAGGAAACCTTAGAACATTTGTTTTGGGAGTGCACAAGAGTTAAGCTTTTCTGGTCTGATTTCACAGAATGGTTATGTCAAAATTTCACACATTGCAGTAATTTGAATTTGTCAAAAGAGCTAGTCATTTTAGGGTATTTAGACAACTTTCATACGGATGCTGTTTTTGATTTGTTTATTCTCCTTGCCAAACAAAGTATATTTGGAGCCAAATTAAATAAGACAGTCCCAACACTAAATGTTTTTGTGAAAATTGCTAAACAAAGGTTTTTGATCGAAAAGTATAATGCTAGTGTAAATAATTATTATGGTAAATTTGAAAAAGAGTGGTGTTTATATAGACACTTTTTTCATTGATGCTATAGGATAATTGTATTGATTGATTTCGTATGAACATTTTTGAATGTGATACCCCCTGACCCATTTACTCATAACAGGTTATACAATACTCTTATGCCGATAATTAAACCCCATGTATACTTGGAGGCTAAATTGTGACCACCGCCCCCACCTACCCCCCTCCCCTCCCCCAACCTCAGTTACAACCCCCCCCCCTCCCCCCTCACAACCTCGTTCCCCCCCCCCCCCCCTTCCATATCCCCTGTCTCTTCAACATCCCACCCTACTGTCTATGTCTGCGTCTTGTCTAGGTATGTACGTGTGTATGCGCTTTGTTGACAAACTCGGTGTATGATGTATGCTATGCTATGTTTATGTGTATATAAAAGAAATAAAATGTTAGAAAAAAAAAAAAAAAAAAAAAAAAAAAAAAAGACATACTTTTCCAGACAAAAAACCTTATTTTTGGCAGTTAAAAACCGTTAAATCTCAATTCTTCATCGATATTTATGAAATTTTGTGGGTAGGTTCGTTGTCCCCAACTGATTTTCACTCCATACTTTTCCAGAAGAAAAACATAATTTTGGCAGTTAAAAACCGTTACATTTAAATTTTCACCTATCTTTATGAAATTTAGTGGGTGGGTCCGTTGTCCCAAACTGAATTTCAAGACAAACTATTCCAGTCAAAAAAACTTATTTTTGGCAGTTAAAAACCGTTAAGTCTCAATTCTACACCGATATTTATGACATTTTGTGGGTAGGTTTGTTG
This sequence comes from Littorina saxatilis, assembly GCF_037325665.1. Lineage (NCBI taxonomy): Eukaryota > Metazoa > Mollusca > Gastropoda > Littorinimorpha > Littorinidae > Littorina > Littorina saxatilis. The sequence goes on along the minus strand of NC_090260.1, from coordinate 45,874,519 downwards.
TCAGATTTGACATGATGGCAGAATTGAAAGTGTGAGATATCCTGATGTTTCACAATTTATGCTGCATAATTCAGCCCCATAGGCGCTTGAATTTTAGGTGGAGTTGGGTTTTTTTTCAGCCCAAACCAGTAACCCCCACATGGTTTTCATGTCCCTTTCTGAGAGACTTCAAGAAGTTTCAATTTGACGTCATGATTAGCCTGCCGCATTAGCAAGTATGAAAACACGTCATCGATGACACATTTTAAGAGAGAGAGAGAGAGAGAGAGAGAGAGAGAGAGAGAGAGAGAGAGAGAGAGAGAGAGAGAGAGAGAGAGAGAGAGAATCATGTACACACAGATGGACGACTTCGCTTGGGGTATGTACTGCCCGGCAGTACACATCTACTTAATTTTTATTATTATTCTCTTTATTTATATTCAATTGTCCTTGTAATCCAAATTTGTCTTCTTCGAGTTAAGGCTTCGCGCCCTCAACTACTGAGAAGCTTCGCGTCGTCGAATTACGGTCCCTAAAGAATTTTGGAAACCCCCCCTTAAAAAGGATGTGATCCGCCCCTGCTTTCCACAAACTTGGACGAAGACCACTGTCAGTTCTTTAATTTGAACTTTAGAATCTTAATGAACGATCCATCGTACCTTGAAAAATAAAGGTAACTTGTGAAGACTGAGTGCTGGTTCCCGAGCCTGGGGGCTCCGTAACCGACTTGTCGGTTCTCCAGCCACGGCCAAATTATATATTTATTCACTCGGTTGCATTTAAAACAACACACACGCTCTCTCACTTTCGCTCCCTCTCTCTTTATTTCTTAATTTTTCAGAGACGTACACATTAAGTCACGGATCAGCATGCATGCATGAACGCACGCGCACACACACACAGTCACACACACACAGGTTACTAGAATCGGTAAAGTCATGTTTCTCTCTCTCGGTCCGCATTGCTCTTTCAGTAGCTTTGTGTTGTAAGACAATGCAAGGGAAGTCATTCCGACTTCATTCAAGTTACGTACATCCGTTCGGAGAAAATATGGCGTCTGCCGAACTCCCGATGGCAGAAATTCCGATACGATTTTGTGTTAAAACAGTCAACCACTGACGGTTCACATTGTGCGTTGGCGAATTGTCCAGCTAAACAAACAATTAATCGTGGCCTGTCTTTCTTCAAGTAGCCAAAAAAGGTGTGAACGATGAGCGGAGAAGGCACACGATCAATCGACCAGCCACACGACCAGACAGGGGGTCGGATTCAACCCGGACACCTCTCACAGTTCTTACCGACACTTTCTGCAATCTTGCTTAGAAACAAGTAAGCATTTGACAGGTTTTTTTTTTAACATGCATTCAGCGACAACAAGCTGCACAAAGTGTGAACTCTTTTTCTTCTGTTCCCAACAGTTAAATTACTTCAATTGTAAGAACGACCTAGGTAGTAGGTTACAGTTACGCTTCCACTATAGTTACAGAGCCAGCCTTAAGTACACTGATCATGTAGTGGTAGCGAGTACACACTAATTTCAGCATGAATGAGTGAAAGATAGATAGAAGAAAAGTGAGGGAGCACATATATTTCAGTACTGTAGTCTGTAGTGCCAGTGCTAGCGGGAAATGCTGAGCTGGCCTCTTTACACCCCCGGTAGAGGGGTGTGTATAGGTTTCGCTCGATGTGTTTGTTTGTTTGTTTGTTTGTGTTCGCATATAGATCTCAAGAATGAACGGACCGATCGTCACCAAACTTGGTGAACAGGTTCTATACATTCCTGAGACGGTCCTTACAAAAATTGGGACCAGTCAAACACACCGTTAGGGAGTTATTGGTGGATTAAAATTATACAAGGACTTACAGAGAAAAATATTAATGGTCAAAGGGAAATAACCATTCTCACTCAGTCACTGCCACCAACTGAGAAGGTTATTTCCCTTTGACGGGGGTGTTTTTCCTACCTCGGAGGAATTTCTTGTTTATACAGGTCTTCCAAAATCTACGCTCAGTGTCGTGAGTGAGTGCTGCTGGCTGGCAGGCAGCAGGTAAGTGGGTGGGTGTAACGAGAGGCAGGTGGGTTTTCTAGCTAGGTTTTCGTAGATGGGGATCTCGTAGATTAGTTCTCGTAGACTGGTTTTCGTAGATTAGTTCTCGTAGACTGGTTCTCGTAGACTAGTTTTAGTAGACTGGTTCTCGTAGATTAGTTCTCGTAGACTGGTTTTCGTAGACTGGTTCTCGTAGACTGGTTTTTGTGGACTGGGTTCTGTAGACTAGTTTTTTGTTAGAGGAGCTCAGTGAGTTTTTGTAGATTTGGTTTTTTTTTTAAGAATTGTTTTTAGGTTGTTTTTTTTAGATTTCGTTTGTTTTAGATTAGAGTTTCATTGTGTTTTTTTGGGTTAAAGTTGAGAGTGAGGATTTAGAGTAGAGCGTAGTTTGGAGGAAGGATTTAGTGTGTTTTTAAAGTGTAGCTTTAGAGGGAGAATTTAGAATATAGTTTTAGAGTGAAGAATTGAGAGCGTTGTTTTTGGAGTTGTTTAGTCCTGTTGTAATACATTGAAAGTTTTGTATTTGAAAGTAAACCCCCGTTATCCCACACATTCCCCTTTTCATCTTATGGAATAAAAGAACCTGGTAATATAACTTGTGTCAGTTGCTTTGAGTGTTTGTGCTCGGTGAGAAAGGGTAAAGTAAATTGGCACTCGGTTACACATACACTGTATGATACAGTGAAGTAACGAGCTCAGTTTTCGTCTAAGACCAGCTTTTGCATTCGGCCTAGTTGATCTTATGTAAACTGCACACTGAATATCCCCCCTCCCTTCCTAAGATCTGAACATTGACTTGGCATTCGTGGGGTCAAGTTTGTTCAAAAACAGTAATGGTATTTAAACTTAGAAAATTGCTGCATGAAATGCTAAATCCTTCCCTTCTCATTCAAGGACGTAAACACTCGGTGCACTCACAAAGGAATCATCATTTGGGGTGAAGTCTTTGACATTTTACCAACAATGTCCTTCATTTGCGAGAAACTGACATGCTCTCCCTCTAATAAGTGTACAGTACAATTTAATATGTTGACCAGGAAACATTTCAGCCTCGGGTATGCATTTATATTATTGCTTTCTCAACCTATTGTATTTAAGTGCTTTTAGTTGCAGAGAAACCCCGTATACTAATGTTCTATTATTATTATTTAAGTTATTGAGACATCCCAGTGCACTAAGGGACTTATAGAGCAAATGGAGAAAATTCATTATTGAACGAAGCGCATAGCGCTGAGTTCAATAATTATTTTCGAGATTTGCTCTATAAATCCCTTAGTGCACTGGGATTGTTTCAATAACGATATTGTCAGTACCGCCAGAGAAAAAAGAAGATTCAAAACGCACATTTTTCTACGCGCATTTGGATAGGCGTAACTGTGTGGTCAGGTTTGTGTCAGATCTACTTTTGTGTGGGCTGTCTCAAGTGTGTCGTGCTTTCGTCACACGCAAACTCTTGTTTTAATTTCTGTTGGTAAATTCCAGAGTAGCGTTAAGCTAAAAAGTGATGATCTTTCATACAGACCTCATTTAAACTCGGAGAAAGGACTGTGCTCTTAGTTATTTGCGATTCGTAACCTTCATCGAGCTTCGACAGATTGACTGTGCAGAGTGTTTCCCCTTGAATATTGACTCCAAGGCCACAGTTAGCACATTTTCAAACTAGATGTGGTATGTTTCTCGTGTTGTATCTTCACTCATCGGGGAGTCTGGTACTATATATATGAACGGTAAGAATGCTCTGAACTCTACACATATTATATCCCCATCGTTTGTTTGTTTACATTTGCCCAACATGTTAATTTGCTGCGGGGTTTATGTCGTCTGCTAGGCGGCTATGGCAATCGAACCACTGAACTGCAGTCTCATTTCAAAAACAAAAATTGCTCGTCTGCGCGCATGAGGCAGGCTGGTAATAAGTTTTATACATGGTAAGAACGTTCTTAACCCTACACGTTTTCGATTCCGATTGTTGTTGCCTTGAAATAATAATTCGGAAACCATTCATTTACTGAACTGATGACCGGCACGGTTGGCCTAGTGGTAAGGCGTCCGCCCCGTGATCGGGAGGTCGTGGGTTCGAACCCCGGCCGGGTCATACCTAAGACTTTAAAATTGGCAATCTAGTGGCTGCTCCGCCTGGTGTCTGGCATTATGGGGTTAGTGCTAGGACTGGCTGGTCCGGTGTCAGAATAAAGTGACTGGGTGAGACATGAAGCCTGTGCTGCGACTTCTGTCTTGTGTGTGGCGCACGTTATATGTCAAAGCAGCACCGCCCTGATATGGCCCTTCGTGGTCGGCTGGGCGTTAAGCAAACAAACAAACAAACAAACTGAACTGATGCAGTCGTATTTCAGTGTAGTCTACTATAACAGAGTCTACTTCCAAGGTTTAGCTGGTAGGTTATCGGAATAACACTTGTGTTTTGTGTTTGCCGCTGGGAATTTTATACTAACTCATCATTTGGTAATGTGGTTAATAAGCTACATGCCACTAACACGGCATATGAGAAGAATCTTTGCAAGTCAAAACGAGAAGAGACCATTGTGGAAGAGACACAGCCTCTTCTATTTTTAGATCAGTGGAAATCACTGTGCCACAGGCGCCTGCGATCTGTCAGGAAAAAAAACCACTTCTGCTTTGAGCCGCAGGAAATTTATGGTTATTTTTTGGTAAAGTGGAGAATATAAGCTTCATGTCATTAATTAATTCTGAGGATGAGAGTACAGTCTCGCTTTGGCAAAGGGCGTAAGAATACGCTCTGTGGAAAAGTTAGCGCACTCCAAGAGTGCGCTAACAGTTTTAAGCGCATCGCCATTAGCCAATCAACTGGTTCACATCAGTCATGTGACACCAGTACTTACTGACAATTATTGTTATTATTATTTTCATTATCATTAAGACATTATATATTTCTACTATTATGAGCAGTAGAAGTAAAAATGTTTTATCAGTGTTCGTACGATAGAGGCATATTATGAAGCAGCTAATAAAGTACCCCCCGCGGGTTAGGGGGAAGAATTTACCCGATGCTCCCCAGCATGTCGTAAGAGGCGACTAACGGATTCTGTTTCTCCTTTTACCCTTGTTAAGTGTTTCTTGTATAGAATATAGTCAATGTTTGTACAGATTTTAGTCAAGCAGTATGTAACTTGTAAGAAATGTTAAGTCCTTTGTACTGGAAACTTGCATTCTCCCAGTAAGGTAATATATTGTACTACGTTGCAAGCTCATGGAGCAATTTTTTGATTAGTGCTTTTGTGAACAAGAAACAATTAACAAGTGGCTCTATCCCATCTCCCCCCCTTTCCCCGTCGCGATATAACCTTCGTGGTTGAGAACGACGTTAAACACCAAATAAAGAAAGTAAAGAAAGAGGGGCGCGTGCCATGTTTGTAATTTGTGAAAACAAAACACTTTTGAACGACAAGACCACGACTTTTTTACCTTGAAAAATTGAAAATGGCTGTTCAGATGTTCCTGTGGCGGCTGTGCTATTTTGGTGGTTGTGATGTCGTGTGGGAAGAATTACCATAACGACCAGCTACCCTGGAAGTTTTTTTTTTTACTGCAAGTGCAAGCAGAATAACCATTGCACCATTTCACCCTCGTTTTCTTCAAATACATGTACCACATTTTTTTTTTTCTACAGTAACGCCGTGAACAGTGGGGAACCATCAAGGCCTTCACTAGTGACCAGACAGGTACATGCAGAAGCTTCTCACTGCAGCATGGAGGAAGGAGACACAGCAATTCTGTCTGACATCAAGATAGAGATTGATGTCGCAGAAGAGACACCGCACTACTGGCACATGACGGAACCAGAGCCATACGGTAAGGTTATAAACCAAACCTCTCTAACACTAACACTGTAATCAATGACTATGAGACTTTGGTTTCCTTCTACTTTAGTGCCAGAAAACACAGAAACAAAGCGTGTCTAGACCAAAACGACGAGATGCATCAAATTTGTAGGCGACGTTTATAAAGCAGAAACAGGGCTATTTGCTGTATTTTTCGACCACGAAGGTCCCGTTGCTGTGGATTTTTTATTGCTACTAACAGCACAGTCATTGTCACATACTATGCAGAAACCATTTTACCCAAACTTATTCACGAGTTTGGCAGTCAGCGACCAAACTGCGAAACCCAGACTGCCCTAATTCTTCTTCATGAAAATGTCAGTCTCCATGAAAGAAGGGCCGTAACTCCATTCCTAAAAGACCAAATGATCTTATTTTTGCCTCACACTGTCTTCAGACCTGAGTACACCCCTTGAGATTGCTGAACATACCCTCTTTGAACATCAGACGTTTTGCGAACAAGTTTCACTGCACCCAGGACCTACAAAAAAGCCGTCAAATCAGAGCTGAAGAGCAACCCCAAATAAGGCCACCTTAAATCCTCTTCTGATTGGCTTAGACACTTGTGACTCTGCATCGATATTGGAGGAGAGTAGTTCTAATGACTGCTGTAATTTGGGCCAAATACGCCAAACGGTCTCTGCTAAAATCACATTTGATCATTTTGTTTGGATCATACCTCGTATAAGACGTAGTGGCTATACAGAAGAACAGATTTTATCCTACATACGTAAGGGAGACTATGCCCCACATGCCAAACTCCTACAATAACGCCAGATTCCTTCTGCTGTACTGAGATTTAGAAAATTGCTGCCGTTTCGAAGCCAAAGGTAATATTTGTCTAGAGCCGACTTGACGTCGCTGATTGCAGTTGCACACAATACGCTAACGACTGCGGTAGGCTAGAATAAACTATTGAAGCGCCTGTATGGTTTACATATGTGCTAATTAGCCATGCAAGAGACCTGTATACAGCATAAAATGGTGTTGAAGGCTATGGGGAGATTTATATAGCGCTTGACGTTCTCTAAGCGCTTTACATATTAATTTCTGCCGTGTGAGATGGAATTTTTTACACAATATATCACGCATTCACATCGGCCAGCAAACCTCAAGCCTATTAGGGCGAGCATTCACCTTTCACGGCCTTTATTCCAAGTCACACGGGTATTTGGTGGACATTTTTTATCTATGCCTATACAATTTTGCCAGGAAAGACCCTTTTGTCAATCGTGTGATCTTTAACGTGCACACCCCAATGTAGTGTACACGAAGGGACCTCGGTTTTTTGTCTCATCCGAAAGACTAGCACTTGAACCCACCACCTAGGTTAGGAAAGGGGGGAGAAAATTGCTGACGCCCTGACCCAGGGTCGAACTCGCAACCTCTCGCTTCTGAGGCAAGTGCGTTTACCACTCGGCCACCCAGAGTTGGTTTCTATGACTTTTTGTGTGAAAAGCTTTGTTTCTTCGGGTTTCTATGACTTTTTTGTGAAAAGCTTTACTCATTCTCTAAACCTCCTGTTAGGCGGAGTGGGGCTTTAAACAAGACAGGCAAAGAAAACTGACTGTTTTGGAAGAAAATTGATTGTTTTCTTGACATATAAAACGACGGGCGCAGTGGCGAGGTGGTAAGACGTCGGCCTCTTAATCGGAAGGTCGTGAGTTCGAATCCCGGCCGCGGCTGCCTGGTGGGTTAAGGGTGGAGATTTTTTCGATCTCCCAGGTCAACTTATGAGGGCCCCAAAGGGTTTAAAATCGTGATCGTGATTGGCGTTTTTTGACCTTTCTGTGACCGTGATTGCCGAAATTTCCATTTCTGTGATCGTGATGGGACTTTGCCCGTGATCCGTGATGACAAAAAAATCAAGTCTCGTGATCGTGATCGTGATTTGTTATCGTGATCGTGATGGGCATTATTGCAAACCATTTTATTTTCAACGTACATTTTTCACAGCTGTATCACTCTATGATCCTCTATTCGTCAAGGAGCCAATCCCGATTGAAGGGAAGCAACAACACATTCAGAAATATGATTTTGACAGCGATTGTTTCCCTTTAAGAGGACCAATCACACAAAAAAAGTGCCAAACTTCATCCAATGGAAGGGCTTCGTGCAAAAGTTTTGAGTGCATTCAGTCAAATTCGAATTCGAAGATCAAAAATGGCGTGCAGCGGTACTGTCATCGAACTTCTGTTATATTTTGTGGATTCAATCCAGACCAAAGCAGGCGGCGAGAATGCCTTCCTTGGTGGAAAGGTCAGGCTACGGGTCGGTCTTTCCGAAGACGAAAATTAATATCAAGGTATGTTGATCTATGTTGCTCTATGACTGTTCTGAATGTAGGCAAAGATCTTGAAATTTGTTCAAGATCTTTGAGTTTGAGTGAGATCATTGACATTGTCGACATTGCCACGTCCGGCTGTCACTCGCTCAGTGTGACCTCGACTGGCTCGAGATCGAGTCTGCGTGTAGCCAAAACCGAAACTAGAAATGTGTTTTTCATCCCCAGCAACGTGGACACGCTTGGCATAGATTCTAATTGTCGCTTCTTTCCATTAAGCTTGGATTTATTTTAGCGCCTGTAAACTTTAATATCAACAATGGGTTAAATTCAGAAACAATGGCGGGGAGACGTGCCAGTTTGGGTCACTTGATCCTCATGTCAAAGACGATCAAAGTCATGTTCGTTGGGGATTTTGTCAGGCATGCTACTTTTCCGGTAATTGCCGGAAATCCGATAAAGCCGTTTTCAAAATCCGGTAAAGTCAAATTTATTCCGGTCAGTGAAGTCGAAACATTTCCGCAAAAACGATCCGTGTGAATATCGCGCAACACGACCGGGCGCCGGTCTCAATGAAGCCAGCGCACAGTAGTGTTGTTTTCACCAGTTTGGAGGTGTGTTGAATGGTGGTGGGGGGAGGCTAAAATAGGATTTTTAACAAGATCACAACACTATTACAGCCCTGAAAATGATGCCCAGAATGCACCAGATTGCACAGATTTCAACCGTTTTTTGAAAAAAAAATTCCGGGGGGGCATGCCCCCGGACCCCCCTAGTTGGCTCGCCTGCGAAGCAGGCTCATGCTTGTGGCACTGCGCGCTTCTTTCAGGTAAAACTATTTTTGGCCTGTAGCATTCCTGTTTGTTTTTCAAGGCCCTGAAACCAGGCGATGGTGTACCTCAAATTGTATGGCAAAGTTGAAAATAAAGAACCCATCACCCATATATACATGTACTTTAATTTCAATCCACACAATAGTTTTTGAGAAAATGGGTTAACAAGATTTAGCTCTGGAAATGTGCAAGTATATATTCATGTGTGTGAGTGAGGGTGTGGGAGTTGAATGTGTATGAGTGGAGAGAGAGAGAGAGAGAGAGAGAGAGAGAGAGAGAGAGAGAGAGAGAGAGAGAGAGAGAGAGAGAGAGAGAGAGAGAGAGAGAGAGAGAGAGAGAGAGAGAGAGAGAGAGAGAGAGAGAGAGAGAGAGAGAGAGAGAGAGAGAGAAAGAGAAAACAATGAAAACAACATTCTTGTTACTGATTACAAATCATGATATGTATTTCTATGTGTGTATGAAATAGAATTAAAAAAATAATAATAAAAAAAGTGCAACAGTTCTCACTTTGTGTTGAATAAACAATAGATCCAGAGGAGCGAATTACTGTGTGGTTGTGTTTACTTTGACACGTGCTTTCTGTACATGCAACTTTTACGGTGACCGTGATTTGCCACTGGTGTTCGTGATCGTGAAAACAAAAATCAAGGTAACTGTGATCGTGACATCTAAAATTTCCCTTCCCGTGATCGTGATGATACCCCCCCTTTGGGACCCTCACTTATGTGCAGACCTGCTAGTGCCTTATCCCCCTTCATGTGTACACGCAAGCACAAGACCAAGTGCGCACGGAAAAGATCCTGTAATCCATGTCAGAGTTCGGTGGGTTATAGAAACACGAAAATACCCAGCATGCTTCCCCTGAAATCGGCGTATGCTGCCTGAATGGCGGGGTAAAAACGGTCATACACGTAAAAACCCACTCATGCAAAAACATGAGTGAACGTGGGAGTTTCAGCCCATTAACGAAGAAGAAGAAGAAGAAGACATATAAAACCTGTTCAGTATTTGCTGCTTCTTTCTGCTACAGTGAAACCCCCTTTTAAGACCTCCAAGAATCTGGAAAATCAGGTCTTAACAAGTCGCGTAATGCGAAATTCAAAACATAAACGAGTACTCACCTGAGTCGAAGTTTGTGTAGAATTCCACGATGTAGTTTACAGGAACGGAGGGATATGTGAGATGCGCACACCGCCGGAAACACGCCATTTTTCACAGCTCAGGTCATCTGATATAACCATATCAGATGATCTGACTTATCTTTAAGCAACCAAAAATGTTTTAGTTGCATTTACATTTGATAAATTATCTTATTTCCTTTAATGGGGAGGGTGAAACTGAAGGGCGGGCACATATCCCTCCGTTCCTGTAAACTACATCGTGGAATTCTACACAAACTTCGACTCAGGTGAGTACTCGTTTATGTTTTGAATTCCACTTCTCGTAGTTTACCGAAACTACGTGATTTGTGAGATTTTAAAGTTGGTTGATTAAAGATTATAATTCAAACAAAGGAATAATCGAAGTCACACTAAAGTTAAATATCAAACATTTATTCTCAAAGGACAACATGAGAATAGTGAACTTGGCTTGGCTTTTGCACCAAACATACATTGTATGAAAACAACCATGTATTACAAAAATAAGTGATGCATTTATTTTCCATTCATAATGGGAATTGCAATTTCTTCATAACCAAAGAAACAATAAACACTGCAACACATTTGAAAACAATGGATCAATTGTCCACAAAACCATTTGCATTTTCTTTTACATGGAGACAGGGAGATAATTGTCTCTAGATCTCCATTTGTTAGCTCCCTTGTCTTGAATTTTAACCTTTCCCAATGCAAATTATCAGAATGTAATCAAACTTAGATTACTGAGCTGGAAGTTTTTTATTTTCCAACTTTCGCATAATAGTTTAAGATAGTGTTTGATTTATCTTTACTTTCCAGTGGTTTGTTATAGAACTTTTTGAAAGTGGATACATTTGACCAGCCTGCCACTTTCAAAATATCTTCAACAGCAACACCCGACTTGAACATTGCTGAAGATGATGCGCCCCGAAAGCTGTGGGATGCAAAATTTGTAATTCCTGCGCGTATGAGGACAGTTTTTAGCCACCTAGCTATGGTGTCTTTCGCCGCTGGCCCATGTGGCTGTTGGTAACACAAAAGTAACTGGTCAGTCTCATCACTCTCACATCTGAATTCTACAGTACTATTAATGTACTGTCGAAGACAAGTCACCACACACAAAGTTTTGTCTTCTGTATAAAACGGTAACTGCAAAGGTTTTGGATGAAAACCAGGTCTAGACTGCTTCAACTTTTCAGTTATGTAAATTGTACATCCATCATCATGAAAACAAATATTTCTCAACCTGATCAAATGAATTGTCTGCACTCTGTGGGCAGTAATTAACAACAACAAGGAACACAATTTTAAAGTCAAATCCTTCAATGAAAGTTCAGAATTTTCTCCCATGTTTCTGAAAAACTGCAAAACTTTGTCTACATCCCAAGTTTCATTGTATCTTGGTTGTGGTGTACGCAGTTCAAAGATTCCCTTTAGAAATCGAATTACTAAAGGGTGACATCCTACTGTTTTATTGTCTGGTAGAATAACCACTGCAGATAGTGCACTCCTTGCAGTGTTTATAGCACTGTATCCTAAGCCATCTTCATACAGCTTAGTCAAGAACTGTAACACCTCATCTATAGTCGGACGAAGGGGATCACACTGGCACTGCACACAAAACTTGCTCCATCTGCTGAGGTAGGAGGCATACTGCTGTCTGGTTGAAGGTCGCCACGATGCCCAGATAACTTGGAAAGTCTCACCTTGAACTCCTCTTGCTTCGAGGGATTTCCTGATAAGCAACAAGCCAGAAGTTGCAGAGTCCTGTGGAGCGGATGCACATCTTGCGTATGTGGTAGATGAATGGTAAGCTTTCCCTTTGGAAGAAGAACAGGCTCTTGTGTCAGCATTTTCAACATCTGGGGGTACCATACTGCCGTAGGCCACTTTGGAACGATCAAGATTCCTTCCGCTCTGTCGCGCTGCCATTTGTTGAGCACTTTCTGCAGCAAGCTGAAAGGCGGAAAGGCATATATTAACCATTTTGACCAATCTTGGGTAAAGGCATCAATGGCCAAGGCTTCTGGGTCTGGTATCCAGGACACGAATGGTTTCATCTGAAAATTTAATCGTGATGCAAATAGATCAATGTCTGGCTTCAGCAGACGATCTTTTAATTTGCAGAAAATATCATGATTCAATTTCCACTCAGTACGATCATTGAATTGTCTTGACAAAACATCAGCTTCTGTATTCAGTATTCCTGGGATATGTGAAATTGATATCCAAATACCATTTTCCTTGCACCACATCCAAATTTGTTTTGCAACGTTATTGCAATCTGGAGAACGCGATCCTCCCATATTGGATATATAGGAGACTGCACATGTGTTGTCTGTCAAGACTTTTACATGTTTTCCTGTGATCATTTCTTTGAAACTTTTCAAAGCGTACAAAATTGCCATCATTTCTAGAACATTGATGTGCAAATTCATTTCTGTTTCGGACCATCGCCCCCAGTCTTAATTTGACCACAAACAGCTCCCCAACCACCTGAACTTGCAGCATCCGTCTGGATTTCAACTTCAGGATTAGTTTTTTCAATGGGGAAAAAAGAGGAATCTAAATTTTCAATCCACCAGTATAGTTCTTCTGTTGTCTTATCTGTCAAGCTTGTCAGCGATTCAAAATTTCCTGCAGAAAATTTTAACGATGTGGATTTCAGTCTGTCTAAACTCCTATAAAACAGTGGGCCCCACTGAACAGCTGGAAAGGTTGCTACCAACTGGCCTATAACTTGTGCCAGTTCTCTTATGGTCACCCTCTTCTTTCTTTTCAGTTCTGAACATGCGAGCACAACTTTTTGCTTTCTTTCCAGGGGTAAAGTAACTGTCATATCTTCAGAGTTTAAAAGAAACCCCAAGTACCTCAGTTTCTTGCAGGGTTTGAGGACTGATTTCTCTGTGTGGATAATAAATCCCAGTGAATCGAGTAATTTCACTGTCTTTGACACATTCTCTGCACACTCTTCAAAAGAATTACCTTGCAGATAACTATCATCAATAAAGGAAGTGGATAAAAATCCCTGTGATCTGAGTGTGGCATAGACTGGTTTCATTAACTTTGTGAAATAACGAGGGCAGTTACTTAGTCCATTTGGGAAGCAGGTATACTGATAAAGTTTGTTTCTCCACATGAATTTGAGGTATTTCCTGCATTCTGCTTTTATTGGTACAGAGTAGTATGCATGTCTGAGATCCACTGAAGCCATGTAGCAGCCTCTTATCATCATTTGAGTTGCTGACGTAAGATTGTCCATCTTAAAGTGCTCATATTGTACTGAATCATTAAACTTTTTTAGATTCAAAATGAGACGGTAGGAGCCATCAGGTTTTGGGACCATGAAAACAGGGGAGATAATTTCATCTTCCTGATGCACCGATTTTTCAATAACTCCCAAGGATAACAGTTTTTCAATTTCCGAATCCATTTTTGTCCATAGATTTCCTTGTACTTGATTTTTCAAGTAAGAAAGATTTTCAGAATTTAAGTCAGAAAACTCATCTATTGGAATATCAGCACCGCACACCATGTCAAGAATAAATGGGTCTGATGTTATTTCTTCCCATTTTTGAACAAACTTTTTTAGTCTACCTGCTTCAAAAGGGCGGTTAGGTATTGTATCTTTACTTACAGATTTTGGCAGAGAAGGTAATGGAGCTACTGCTGGCCTTGTTGCCACTCGGTTCGTCCGCTGCCGCGGTAGTTCATTCTGCCCCGTGCACGGTAAGGTCCTCTCCCTCTCATTCTGCCTCTTGGTGTCCAGGTTCTTCCTGCACCTCTTGGCCTCCAATTCCAATCGTTTTTTGCAAAGGGATTGTTTTGTGGAAAAAACTTTTGACCTTTTACTCCACTTGACTGACTGAGACCCAGGCCCATTCTAGCTGTTGTATCAATGTTTGCACATGCAGCTTTCAGGTCATTGCCAAACAACATATCTGTGATTGGAACTTCAGCTGAACCAAGTTTTTTGTACTTTTTGTTCAGTTGAGCATTTGAAATTTTCCCCCTTCTGTCAATTGACAGATCATGGTTTGTTTTCTGTACAAGTGCAATAGAATCTGCTACACCTTTCATGAGTCCCCGAATTTCGGGTGATTCACTTTTCAGTATGGTTTTCCATATGTTTGTGAGTGCATAGGTCGCTGTACACAGCGCTTTCTGATACTGCTGTAGTTTCAAATCTGCACCTCTTGTTGCACGGTCAAGTATTGACCATATCTCCGGATTGACCTTTGGAACAACAACCTTCAAGTTTTTAGGTCTGGCATACTTGTTCATTTTTTCTTTCATTTTTTCTTCTGAAATTTGACCTTTTGCCATGGTCTCATCAACCAGCTTCGCGATACCTTCCGGTATTTCTGGTGCAAGCTTTTCAGCATTGTCGAACTCTTGTTCTATTTCTGCCATTTCAGTGTCAGAATTACTAGTGCCACAAGTTTGACCACAAGTTTCACCTTCGTTCACTCTGATCATCGATTCTATTTGATCATCATAATCTTCGAACGAATCAGATTCGTCTCCAGATTCTTGTGACTCTGCTTTTCGCTTTTGTCTTTGTGTCAACTTCGAACCATGATCATCAGGCGATTCGCCTTCGGTCTGGCCTTGGCCCTGACCTAGCAGCGCTAGGATACGTTCGTTTTGTTTTTTCATGTTATTCCAATCGCTGATTGGAATGGTCACTGCCTCTAACCGAGGTTTTTTCTTATTCTTTTTCTTCCCTTCTTTTTCGTTTGACACATGTTTGTCCTTTTGACTTGAACAAGGCAAGTCTAACAATTGATCCACTTCATCCGCGTGGATTTGGATTTCAGGCACTGATTCAGTGCTGTCCATTGTTCGAACAAATTCTAAGCATTTGCGACAACAAATAAGGAAAATACACTTACCGCAGGTCAAAACAAATGGTTAACCGAAGGAATAAATCAGTCAAGTTAGGAAAAAAGGATCCTAAAAGGAAGGATTAACCTGATAAAATAAGACCGGATTTTGGAGAAGCTGCTATGGCGGCCGGAAGTCGTACGGGAATGGCGTGTTTCCGGCGGTGTGCGCATCTCACAAATCACGTAGTTTCGGTAAACTACGAGAAGTGGAACTACAACATTTAGTCAATCTGTCGAACCCACAGAATAAAACTGCACGCACTGCAGTGTTTTCACCAGGACAAAACAGCTTCGTCAATCCACGCGGCAAGGAAGTCGCTCAATTTTTGCGTGCAGCACGAAGGAAACAGACATGCAAGAATAGCAAAATAGCGAACTGCGGTAAGCAGGGAAGCGCGCTTTTCTGTATTCTTTTTAACTGTCTGAGCTTGTTTCGAATACAAAATGTTATATTTATATGTTTTTGGAATCAGGAATAAGATTAGGAATAAGATGAAATCATTTTTGGATCAATTTCTTGACTAATTATCGAACCTATTTTTGTTAATTGTGATCACATTTTAAGAGTAAACATGACATATGTACATATTTTTAGATTCAAAATTTGATGAAGAATATGATGCACTCAATTTTAAATGTTTGCGAAATATCAATTTTAATGACAACTTTAATGAGCCAACTCATTAATTAATGTTTAAGCCTCCAAGCTGAAATGCAATACCAAAGTCCGGCCTTCGTCGAAGATTGCTTTTCCAAAATTTCAATCAATTTGATTGAACAATGAGGGTGTGACAGTGCCGCCCCAACTTTTACAAAAAGCTGGATATGACGTCATCAAAGGCATTTATTGAAAAAAAAATGAAGAAAAAAAACGTCAGGGGATATCATTCCCAGGAACTCTCATGTAAAACTGAATTAAGATCGGTCCAGTAGTTTACTCTGAAACGCTCTATACCCACACACACACACACACACACACTCACCCACCCACACACACACACACACACACACACACACACACACACACACACACACACCACGACCCTCGTCTCGATTCCCCCTCTATGTTTAAACATTTAGTCAAAACTTGACTAAATGTAAATAGGAGGGATTCTTGAAATGGGGGTAAATTTACAGAGGTTATGAGCAATAAGTCTGACAAAACAGGGTCTTAAAAGGGAGGGTCAGTCTTAAAAGGGGGGTTCAACTGTAATACCTGTTAATTTTGTAAGAAGGCACATGCAATTACACAATGCTATGCAATCACACACACACACACACACACTTACATAACACACATACAAACAGCATCACCCTAATCTCACCATCCCAGTCTTCCACAAAACAATTAGTCAAATCTTGACTATATTTCAAAGGTTATCGAACTCACAACGCACGTGTTCGATGGTATGGGTTTATTAGCAAGCGGCCATGTTAGAGAGAGAGAGCAAGGGAAGCAATCCCATTAGCAATCTCATTAACAAGACATTGGTTATTTCCCTTAGACCATACTGACATCTCCTCCTTTCATCTAAGAAATGAAAATTTCTGAAACATTAAAACAATTCTAATAACCAAACAAAACATTAATTGCTTCTTATTTTCAAAAGGAATACACTACAGAGTTTCTCCTTGCTTTTACACAGACAACTTCAACCTCAAGCTGAAAATTCTAAGAGAAAAATCAAGTTAAGAGAGTACAGTGGTACTCCCCATGTAAGACCTCCCAAAATCTGACAAATTTAGGTCTTAAAAGGGGGGGGGTCTTACATGGGGGGTGAGGTCAGGTCAGAAAAAGACAGTGAGAGAGAAAAAATCAGTGACAGAGAGAAAGAGAGAAATACCTTCAGGGTCCATCGAAGTTGTGGCATAATTACAGTTGTGGTTTGGTGAATTAATTTGATAATCTAATTCAATAAAAAACTTGACTAAATATAAAAAGCAAGAGGTATGTATTTTTTCTATTTTTTTTACTTTAATTGTATCCTCTACATGTATTTAAAAAAATATTTGGGAGTCAAAAGAGTTTATGTTCATATGGGTGTCAGTATTTGGAAGAGGACTATACAACTGTCACATTTTACACTGGTTTGAAGAAAGATTTCATGGAAGTCTGAAAAGCTTGAGACTTTCTCTTCAAGTGGTCTCCCATCGATTGACCACGTTTTCTTGGTAGCTAACGATCGATTGAATCTGAGTTTTTCCTACCTCAAACGACCGCGCGATCGAAATTGCCGTTTCGCCCTTACGGCTCCGTTTCACCACTTCCATCCTCTGTTCCAGAGTCAAAATTTTCCTCTTCTTTCCGCGCGATTGAGCGTTTGAAGTTGAAGGAGAGTTCGAAGCCATGGTCGAAGAAGAAGATCGTTGATGCTCGCGCGTGTGTTTGTTGATTTTTCGAAAGGAAGTGGACAAAGAAAAGGGCATGTTGGGATCGTAAAATTGTGAACGCCGGACATGCGCAATCGAGACCTAAACGCGTCGTCTGTTATATTTCCGGCCGAGTGATTTTTGCGATCTTTTTCAGAGATTCAAGCAAAACGTTACGATTTTTGTTAGGTTTTGATTTGAAAATGTCGTTACAAGGTCGCAAATTGTAACAACTAGTCGGTCGCAAATCGGGTTCTGGGGGGAGTCGGCCATGGGGGGTGATTTATAGGAATAATATCCTGTGTTTAGAGTCACATTTGGTTTCAACCAAACATAGGCACATGAAATTGAAATTTAAAATTCCAAAAACTGAACTTCAGTATAATGTTTCTGAGTCAAAGGTTTCTCTCAACCAAACTAAAATCAACTAGAACGCTGCTGTAAATAGCACATGACTGTTCTTCACTGCCTAGAAGATCAGAAATTTAACAATTATTTTCAGTGTTCTTCAGTGTATCTTGCTTGCTGCCTTAAGATGCGACCATAGCGCGAAACGTTCTGCACTGGGAGTTGGGGGTAGGGTTTTCAGTTCCTGTGAGAGTCTCCTGTTCTTGGGTCTCACTCTCAGTCTCTTCTGGCAGGTCTGTCTCGGGGTCTGGGGGAATGGTGTATAATATAGTCTGAGGCACTTTCTGCATATTCTTCCTGTTGCGTCTGAGGACACCACGGGGAGACTGGATGAAGTAGGACCTTCCGCTGGCATCGGCTGGAGACAGAACTTGGCCAAAGTCTTTCCATTTGCCTTTCTCGTTGTCTGTCTTCATGAGTACTGTGTCGTTAGGCTGGAGCTGGGGAAGGGGACGTACACCGTGCCGTTCATCGTAGTACTTTTTGTAGTCCTGCTTGGTGTGACTATCAGCCAGACGAATGTCTTTGTCGTTGTCAATCAATCAATATGTTGTGTTGTACTGGCTGCAGTCGGCTGGGCAGGACTGGAACCTTCGTCTTCAGCTGGCGTCCAATCAACATGACGGATGGACTGAGTCCTGTTGCTGAGTGTGGTGTAGATCTGTACATCATCAAAGCTACATCCGGCTCTGTCTGGGCGAGAATCTTCTTCGCAGTTTTCACGCCTGACTCTGCCTGGCCATTAGCTTGGGGGAAATGGGGACTTGATGTATGGTGATCGAAGCCATATTCTCTGGCGACTACAGCAAAGTCTCTTGAGGAAAAGGGGCTACCATTGTCACTCACAAGTATGTCTGGTATGCCGTGGGTGGAAAATATCTGCTTGAAACGTGGGATCACTGCTGAGCTTGACAGAGAGGTCACTTGTATGATCTCGATCCAGCGTGAATAATAGTCTGTAACAACCAAATAAGTCTTTGTTTCTGAATGATGCAAAATCTGCACCAATCTGTGACAGGGTCGTGATGGTAGCTCTGTCGGACGCAGTGGCTCGTGTCGCTGTGCTGGTCGATTCTCACGACAAGTGGAGCAGTTTTCCACTAATTGCGTCAGTTCAGCTCTCAGGCCTGGCCAAAATACTGTTGGTTTGGCAAACTCCAGGCATTTTTCTATACCCTGATGACTCTCATGAAGTTTGTTTTTCACTTCTTGTCGTTGACTGACAGGGATCACTACTCTGTCTCTGAATACGACAAGACGTTCACAACTGATAAGTCATCTTTCACCTTGTGGTATGGTTTGAGTGATGAGGGAATCTGATATGGCCATCCCTCATGACAGTACTTGATCACTGCTTGGAGATCATCGTCTGCTTCAGTTGCGGTTTTGAGTGACTGAAGTCTGTGGTCTCTTATTCGCCATGACGACTGAACAAAGTCAATGTAGTCGTCCACGTCGTCTGCCCGGTCGACATCACTCTCTGTGTAGGCTAGAGGACTGCGGCTGAGACAGTCAGCAATGACTAGCTGCTTACCTGGAACATGCCAGACCTCTGCGTTAAATCGTGCCATTCTCAGGAGTAGGCGCAGACATCTTGGTGGTGCTTGGTCCAAATCTTTGGTAGACATGAGTGGTACGAGAGGTTTGTGATCAGTCAAAAGTTAAAATGACTCCAGACCTACAAGATATTTGTAGAACTTCTCACACGCCCAAACGCTCGCCAAGCATTCCTTCTCAATTTGACTGTAGCGCTGTTCTGCTGGGGTCATTGTTCTGGATGCAAATGCAATTGGCTCAAGGTCACCGCTGTCATTTTGCTGTAAGAGCACAGCACCGAGACCAAAACTGCTTGCGTCAGCACTTACTACAGTCTGTCGATCCACACTGTAGAACAGGAGCGAGGGTAGATTAACGATGATCAGCTTCACCTTCTCGAAGGCTTCCCTCTGTGCGCTGTCCCATCTCCACTGAATATCCTTCCGAAGTAGGTCTGTCATCGGCTTCATTGTCGTCGACAGGTCTTTGGTGAATCGGCCAAGGTAGTTGATCATGCCGATTACGCGTTTCAGTTCAGTCACGTTCTTTGGTGGCTCTATAACTTTGTTATAGCGTCCACTTTTCCTGGGTCGGGTCGTATGCCGTCACTGCTGATTCTGTGTCCAAAGAACGCTACGTCTGACTTACTGAAGTGACACTTGTCACGATTCAGCTTCAAGCCTGACGCCTCGATTCGCTTCAGCGCCTGCGACAGTCTCTCGTCGTGCTCTTTCTGTGTTTCCCCATGAATGAGAATGTCGTCCATGATGACCTCACACCCTCTGAGTCCATTCATCGTCTCCGACATCTTGCGCTGGAACTCCTCTGGTCCAACGTTGATGCCCATAGGTAACCGGAGAAAACAGTACCGACCGAAGCTGGTGATGAATGTCGTGAGGTGAGCACTGTCTTTGTCAAGCGGCACCTGCCAGAATCCACTTGAAACATCTAAAGTGGTGAACACTTTGGAGTTCTTCAGTTGTGGCGCAATATCCTCCAGATTTGGCAGCATAAGATGTGGCCGCTTGATGTTTTTGTTTAGTTTCTTGTAGTCCACACATATTCTTATTTTGCCTCCTTTCTTCCGGACTGGGACGATGGGCGCACAGTAGTCGGTCGCTTCTGTCACCTTCTTGATGACCCCATCCCTCTCCATCTTATCAAGCTGTTCCTTGATTTGTTTCTGGATAGGGAAAGGTACTCGACAAGCTGTTGACACACTGTATGGCTTTGAACCCTCCTTCAAAATCAGCTTTACCGGCTGAGTCTTCAAAAGTCCTGTGGATCCGAAGACCCTCGAGTCAATGTCCTCCAGTCTCTTTACGAGTCCCATCTTCTCACTTACTGCTCTGACAAGCAGATTTGTACCTGCAGTATTCGGTACAACCACTACTCTGAAGCGGTACGTGACTTTCTTTCTTGTTGTCTCAGCGATGAATTTGTACATAGTTAGAAAACTTACCGCAATCAGTCTAAGATTATTACAATTTGCATTCAATCAGTTTTGACGTTATGAAGTGCTGCTTTCATAAAGACTCAACATTGATGCCTAATTGTTACTTCAACGCGCTGTGGCCGGGTGGTAAGACATCGGCCTCATAATCGGAAGGTCGATCGTTCAAATTCTGGCCGCGGCCGCCAGGTGGCTGGAGATATTTTCGATCTCCCAGGTCAACTTATGTGCAGACCTGCTAGTGGCTTATCCCCCTTCGTGTGTACACGCAAGCCAAAGACCAAGTGCGCACGGAAAAGATAATGTAATTCATGTCAGAGTTTGGTGGGTTATAGAAACACAAAAATACCCAGCATGCTTCCTCTGAAAGCGGCGTATGGCTGCCTAAATGGCGGGGTAAAAACAGTCATACACGTAAAATTCCACTCGTGCAAAAGCACGAGTGTACATGGGAGTTTCAGCCCACGAATGCAGAAGAAGAAGAAGAAGTTACTCTCAAATACCGGTTGATGCAAAGCTAAGTCTCCCCTCCCCCCCCCTCCCCCCCCTTCCGAACACACACACAGAAGTACAAAACAATCACAAAGGAGATGCATTTATTACTGTAATAGATACCAGAGACTATAGAGTACATAGAGACGCTTCATCCTTCTTTGCACTGCGGTGCGCAAGTGAGACCGGCCGCCAGCGTGCGGGAAAAGAGCAACTCCCTGCCGCACAAGGAAGTTTGCGTGTAGCGGCTGCTGTCGGCTGTGTTTATATATCAAGTTTGTATTGATCTATCTGTTCTGTCCGGCTGACAGTGCTGCAAAACGTAACTGAATGAAAAAATATGTTTGGTTTGTGAACATCCTTTTTAAATGACCATATAAACACCGCAGAAAATGGTGTAGATTGAAATTAAATCAAATTTACTTAGGCAATACCCGCTGCGTCGCTGTAGTTATGCAAACATGATTTAAATCAGTGTCTTTTTGTGAACTAACCGTCGTTATTTTTGTGTGTTTTAGTCAAATACAAAAACATACTGTATACATGGTGAGTTAAGCCTGAGAAAATATTGTCAGGAATAAATCGTTAACAAAATAGTTCCCGGTTAAATCGGTAACTAAGGCATTTAGTCAACTTTGCGTCGTCCCAGCACCTCAAACTGATATGGGTAGTCAATTGCACGGAGCTAAGAAATTATCATGTAAGGAAAACTGTACACTAAAGCAACTTAAACAACATTCTTGTGACCAAGCTGACTTTAATAGACCTTTTCGGTATCTGAGCAGCTCTCGCGAGACACGCTCTTTGTTATGCTTTGAACATCGCGAGAACTTCGAACCTTCGCTTGTGCAGCTCGCACGAGATCGCTGTACCGCATGCTTTGCTATGCTCTGAAGCTTGCGAGAGATTACGAGAGCTTGGAATACCGATAGGGTCTATTAAAGAATCTTGATTGATTGATGATTGTCTTATTTCTTATTTCTTGTTCAGAAAGCTCTCTCTCTCTCTCTCTCTCTCTCTCTCTCTGCGCATGCGCGAAGCAGAATAAGATTTGATCTGTGCATTATGCTATATTACTTCCTCCAAATACATTCTTTTACTCCGAAAATGTGTCAGCAATTCGGTAAAGTGATGGACTTGAACAATATTATTCCAATGTGTCAACATAACTGTAAACAAAGAAGGTATGAGTGTTTGATTCATTTTCTTTTGTTCCGACTTGCCATCGTGTTTTGGCGCTTCCCATCGCCTCGACAGTAACGTTTCGCGCGGTTTCCTCCCGGCGGGGAGGCGGCAACGCTACACGCGCAGTGTGTGCCACAAGGATGTATGGCGTGTGTACAGTTAACACCTGATACAGCCTTGTCAGCGTGTTCCGTGCGTTGCCTCGGGACCATGCACTGATAGTGTTACAGTGCCTTTGCCAGCAATAATGTATGAACGATGAATGTTTGCCTTAGTGTGATGTCCGTATCACCGGACTCCCAATCCCCTCATCACCCCATTCTCCCCAGTATGACACCTCCTCCAACCACCCCTGATTTTCTAGACAGTACAAATTTCACCCCACTGCTAGACACGCCAACATTACTACCCTCTTTCCCAAAGCTCACAGACCCTTTACCTTCTCACGTGGATCAACATTCTGACAGGGACACAGCCTCCTCACCCAACCCTACAGAGAAAATGACAGACACCCCAGACGCTTTCCAAAAAACACACTGTTGCTCTCTGCAAGAGTTAGTGACATGGAGGAACGTACTGCTGTATCGCTTCAACGCCCTTCTAGAACAGGATACCGTCACTCTCCAAGTGCAACACTTTGACGACAACAGTGCTACGGTAAACGACACAGCTGAGACTCGCATTCTCGGCCACATTGTCCCCCCTCCATCTATCGCCAGGACTGTACTCAGGCTGTTTGAGGACGGGATCAAACTTATCACAGTAATCACTCTACTATAAACATAAAACACAAACTGTAACTTTGATGGCCCAAGGCATAAAGGTCCCTGGATGGAGTGAAAATGAATTCCAAAGTCTTCATAAACTCATAGCAGCAATCACTGCTAGAGTCACGGAACCAGGCACTGACCCTCATGTGGACGATTCCTTGTGTCGAGCAGTTTCGTCAACCCCAATGCCATTCCTTGGAACTTGGTTCGATCGACTTTGCTGGCCTCCCTTCCCACCAGCTGCCCCCTCCTCCTTCCTCCCGCCAACGTAAACACAAGCGGCATCAGTCTTGCATCTTACATGCGCCACCAACCGTGATCACCACCCCCAAAGTCATCCGCTCTCGTCTGTCTCGCCTCGAGGCAGAGGTGACGGACATTCCCGCGCAGCTGGAAGATGCAAAGAACATTGCCCTTTTAGAAATTCTCGACACGACAGAGCGCATAAAAAAGAGCTCAAAGTTCGAATGGACTCTAGATGCGACGAGCTGTGTGAGAAGCTTGCTGCTGCTGTCGACAGGCTCTCAGTCCTTGAGTCCAACAAAGCACAGGATGCCCTCAAGCAGCAGGTGTTATCATTGAAGGCTAAAGTGACAACACTAGAAGATGAGAGCCATAACCTTCGTGCGACAGTGGATCACATTGAGAGGCGAATGGCCTCACCCCAAGCTACAAACAATGCTTCTTCTCCTCCCCACTCCCACTGATCAAGGGAACCAGTCACTCGCCACACCATCCAGCGAAGGCGGACACTCAGCGGTACATGCAGACGCATTCCCAACACCCCCCTCAGCCAAACCCCCGTCTGATAAACCTTTGTCCTCATCTGACAAAGACGATTCATCCGTCTGTGATGAGGCGTCTGCTGCAGAGCTGGATGATGAAGCCGTCAGTGTCCACAAGGAAGAGCGAGGCAGTCTGTCCAAGAAACCAACCCGCCTCTCCCCTGCCGACAGACTTAGTACCATGGCGGTTGACAGAAACGCCAGAACCGTACTGCTAGGAGACTCGGTCGTCAGAAATATTGACCTAAGCAAATCCGTGCCCACGAAGGACGCTGCAAGGAAAGTGTGCATTCCAGGGATGACACCAGGACAGCTAGCAGCCTGGGCACAGAGCCGGTGCCGAAGGTGGAACAGGTCACGTTTCACGTTGGCATCAACACCTGTGTTCATTCATCTGTGGCGGTAACGACTGACGCGTGGAAGGATGTCGGGACATCACTGAGACTGCCATTCCCCTACGCCAGTCTCCGTGCATCATCCATTTTTCCCGCACGAGGACGCTCTCCATTGAACGACGTCATCAACCCGTCAAACAAAAACTTGGCTGTGGTATGTGAACGTCTGGGCGTTGTTTTCGTAGACAACACGCCTGTTTTCATCACTGCAAATGGGGCGCCCCGCATGGCCCTGTATAGGGACAGGATCCTCCCCAGCCTCAAAGGAACAGCCAGGACTGGCAGAGACCTTGTTCCCCGCCCCCAATCGTCCAGCCAGGTGACCTGTCCACTCTAAGGACGAGGACACCTTCGCCCTCCAACACTTCTCCAAAAAGCGACCCGCGCATCCGTCCACCAACCCGAAAACTTTCTCATCCCCCAATTATGACTGATTTTCCTCCGTTATCCCAGCAGCAGTCACAACACTACTCATACCCCCTACCCCACCCATCTCCCCCCTTTCCCCGTCGCGATAGAACCTTCGTGGTTGAAAACGACGTTAAACACCAAAGAAAGAAAGAAAGAAAGAAAGAACCCCCCACCCCAACCTTGCCACATGGACAGGTCTCCTCAGCCTCCTGTGCCTCCTTTCTTCAACGCCACGAATCAGCAGTCACCACCGCCCACCAATGTCCACGTGGCACCACCCCCAGGTACCTTTCCTAGCCTTCCAAATCCCGGGGTTTCTTTTGAGGAGCCAGTCTACCGGGCCGCTGTTGCAGGAAGTACGCACGTCCTCGAGAGGACAGCTATCCTGTGGGTGATCACGGTGCAGCTGATCGCCACTTTCCCGCTCCAATGTCTGGTGCTCCTTACGGCAGTGACCCTGTTCAGCGCCTCCTGCCGCCGCCTGTCCACCCAACCGCAATGCAGGCTTACCTTAACTACATGCAGGCTTGCCGTTTGCAACAGCAGTTTTCTGTGCCTTACTAGTATTGAACAATGTCTCGGAACTACTATCACAAACTACCTCGCAACCAACATAGCGACTCCTCTTAGATTGTGTGTGTGTGTGTGTGTGTGTGTGTGTGTGTGTGTGTGTGTGCGTGCGTGTGTGCGTGCGTGCGTGCGTGCCTGCGTGTGTGTGTGTTCGAAGCTAGCATTCTTTGATTATCATGTGTTCACTCAACGGTAAGTGCCATTGGCAAACCTTGAAATTTTCTGCTGGTGCTTTTGTTTTTTTAAAGAATCCTGGTGACACTTCGTTGTGCTAACGATCTAGTCTCTGCTTACATCGCGTTCATCTGAACAGACTTCCTTCTGGCGTTCATAATTCTACTGCTAATAGTGTTTGTCGCGGAGAAGTGATAAGAAGACGGTTACTGACGACACATTTTCCGTGCCGATCGGCTTTTCTACTTGTTTTTACATTTAGTCAAGTTTTGACTAAATGTTTTAACGTAGAGGGGGGAATCGAGACGAGGGTCGTGGTGTATGTGCGTGCGTGTGTGTGTGCGTGTGTGTGTGTGTGTGTGTCTGTCTGTGTCTGTCTGTGTGTGTGTGTAGAGCGATTCAGACTAAACTACTGGACCGATCTTTATGAAATTTGACATGAGAGTTCCTGGGTATGAAATCCCCGAACGTTTTTTTTCATTTTTTTGATAAATGTCTTGGATGACGTCATATCCGCTTTTCGTGAAAGTTGAGGCGGCACTGTCACGCCCTCATTTTTTAACCAAATTGGTTGAAATTTTGGTCAAGTAATCTTCGACGAAGCCCGGACTTCGGTATTGCATTTCAGCTTGGTGGCTTAAAAATTAATTAATGACTTTGGTCATTAAAAATCTGAAAATTGTAAAAAAAAATAAAAATGTATAAAACGATCCAAATTTACGTTCATCTTATTCTCCATCATTTGCTGATTCCAAAAACATATAAATATGTTATATTTGGATTAAAAACAAGCTCTGAAAATTAAATATATAAAAATTATTATCAAAATTAAATTGTCGAAATCAATTTAAAAACACTTTCATCTTATTCCTTGTCGGTTCCTGATTCCAAAAACATATAGATATGATATGTTTGGATTAAAAACACGCTCAGAAAGTTAAAACAAAGAGAGGTACAGAAAAGCGTGCTATCCTTCTTAGCGCAACTACTACCCCGCTCTTCTTGTCAATTTCACTGCCTTTGCCATGAGCGGTGGACTGACGATGCTACGAGTATACGATCTTGCTGAAAAATGGCATTGCGTTCAGTTTCATTCTGTGAGTTCAACAGCTACTTGACTAAATGTTGTATTTTCGCCTTACGCGACTTGTTTTCCCTTCTTTCGTTTACCGTGCGTTTTTAGTAGTTTAATTTGTTTTGCTTTTTTATTATTTTACGAGATAATACTCACTAATATTCTTTTGTAGAGATTATTGTTGTTGTGTTTTGGTCATTTTATGACTGTGTCTATGAATTCCTGGCCCGTGAAAGATGGTCTCAGAATTGGGCATTTAAATATAAATCATGCCATGAATAAGCTGGATGAGGTAGCAACTATTCTACTCAATTCAGGCAAATACTTTCACATTTTTGGTCTCTCTGAGTCAAGATTAAACAGTAACATCACGGATGCGGAAGTTAAGATTGAAGGATATAATGTCGTACGTCGAGACCCTACATCAACACGAGAAACTGGTTTGCTAGTTTATATTCACGAGTCTTTATCATTTCATAGACTTCATCACTTAGAGCAGCATTCAGTTGAAACAATATGGCTAGAATTAAAATTGCCTAAATCAGCACCAATATTGATAGGTTTCTGCTACAGGAATCCAGCTGAACATATTAACTGGTTTGATAATTTTGATGATATTGTAACGGAATGCCGAGTGCTGTTTGCTCTCGTTGATTGTTTGTTGTGTGTGTGAATGAAGACGAAGAACAAAAAGAAGAAACAACTTGTTGCGGGTTTCAAGATTCAGATTTAATCATCTGAATGAATTCATATCGAATCTCAATGCATTATATCATTCGTTCACATCTAAAATATGAATGACATACAGTAAATCTGCTCCGGCCTATCTTCTCTCTGATTTCTCTTTTCCCTTGTCTCCTTCAGTAGATCAGTACAACGTTTTGTATCTTAGAACCTCACTGCCCCGTCTCGAAGAAACACCGTCTTCGACCACCCTTCTCCCGTCTCGAAGAAGTACCGTCTAGAACTACCTTTCTCCTGTCTCGGAGAAGTACCGTCTAGAACAACAATAGCATAGCCGTCTCGAAAAAACCCCGTCTTCGTAGTGTAGAGCAGTCTCCAGAGTCCAAAAATACATTTCCCTTTTTCTTTTCCCGTCTTGAAGAAGTACCGTCTAGAACAACAATAGCATAGATTTCTCCTGTCCCTGGTTTCTTCCTCTAGAACAACATCCCTCCATAGCCCCGATTTCTTCTTTCAGCATAGCCCAAGCCCCGTCTCGAAGAAGCACACTAGAACCCCGATTTCTCCTTTCCCTTCTCTATTTATCCCCTTCCTTGTTTGTTTACCTGTTACCTCTAGCTACCGCTAACGTTTCGATCGTCTATAACGATCTCCCCTGTCTGTCTACGTTACCCCAATACATGTCCTAACAACATAAACAACATACCTTGCTTCTCCTTGTCTTCCCTGATGGTCTCGTACCTTTAGCAACGAACCGACACTCTCGATCGTCTTAGAGTCAAGGCGATCGAGGATGTTTGTTTACGTTTCTCTAGGTAACTTCTAACAACGCTCAAACAATTTATCCTACCGAACTAAATCTCTATTTTACTTTCACTCAATCATTATCCTATCAATGATGAATTATTTCTAAAATGCATAACCATATTTACATGCACATTTCATAACACAACATTCTTCTATCGTTCTGCTTCGATGAGATCTCGTATAACACCTTCTCAAGTCAAAGCGACCAAAAAGTGTTTGTTTACGTTTCTCTAGGTAACCTCTAACAACATACAAACAATTTATCTTACTAAACTAAATCTCTGTTTCCTTTCACTCAATCATTATCTTATCAATAATGAATCAATTCTAAAATGCATGCAGTAATATTCACATGCACATTTCATAACACAATATTCTTTTATCGTTCTTCTTCGATGAGATCTCGAATAACACGTCATCTAAAATGGCGTCATCGAAGAGAAGATTACGTTCCATTGTGTTCGTCTCATAAGAATGCGGCGATCGATACGAACACGATTCCGAATAAAAACTACATGAACTAGTCAGCGAAAGTTTCCTGCTACGAACTGTGCAGTGGTTTTCTGGTGAGTACATCTTAACACAGTTAATATCATAACATTTGTCCACAAGTCTCCCAGTCTTTCACTTGTCTCAATGAAGAACACTTTTAGATCTGTATCACATGTTTCTCAGTGCAAAAGTTAGATCCGCAAATGTTCAGGTTAAAGTTTCTGGATAATTCTAATAGGGCCATCCGTTACAATATGATGGACGCTGTCAGTCTTGAATCCAGAGAAATTATACTTTTGGGGGATTTTAATCTTGATTTTGTGAAACCCAACAAATGCTGGATGGAAAGGTTATACTTGTACTTGTACTTGTACGACGATTTAGGTTAAAAACCTGTACGCCGATCCACAAAGGTAAGCTGCATACGCGGGGGGGCTAGTAGCAGCTTGGTGTGTAGACACTTGATGTGTCTTTCCAGTGGCTGTCCAGTCGTGCTTTAAAGCAGTTAACGCTATCAGCTGTCACAACGTTTTCGGGCAGGGTGTTCCAGTCTAAGACAACTCTGTCTGCGAAGAAGGCACTCCTTACTTTTGACTTGGCAAAGTTTTTAAACAGTTTAAGACTGTTTCCTCTCATGTCCCTTTCAGTGGGTGGGGGTTTGTGTAGATTGGGTTTCTGGGTAATGTATATACCTTTGAGGTATTTAAAAGTGTCAATCATATCACCCCTGCGCCGACGATGCTGGAGACAAGGAATTCCCAGGATCCTAAGCCTTTCTGAGTATGACAGTTCCTTCAGACTTCCAATCATCCTTGTTGCCCTTCTCTGGACATTCTCTAGGTCTTTGCAGAGCCCTTTAGCCTGTGGATTCCAGACTGAGTGACCATATTCTAGAATGGGCCTGACCAAGCTTTTATACAGCTGTACGAAGGTTTCCTTGTCCAAGTTCTGAAAGGTTCTTCTAATTACTCCAAGTACTCTGTTTGCCTTTGATACTGATGTTGTAATGTGTTCCTTGAAAGACAGTTTGTCGTCAATGTGCACACCTAGATCTTTCTCTAGCGTCGTTTCAGATAGGTCATGCTGTACTCCATCTGCTGAGTTTGTCATGTGGTATTTTGCGTCCGATTTCTTTGGACCTATTTTCATGGTGTGACATTTCTGGGGGTGGAAGGACAAGAGCCATGTCTCTGACCATTCCTGGAGTCTGTCCAAGTCATCTTGGATTGAGTTTGTGAGTTCGGTTGAGTCACTTCTTGCGTAGAGCTTGGTGTCATCAGCGAAAAGCTTCACACTGTTGTTCACCACTCGTGGCAGGTCATTGATGTACATGACAAACAAAACTGGGCCCAGTACGCTGCCTTGTGGGATACCACTAGTAACTGGTGTTGGTGCTGAGTGAGAGCCGTTAACAACAACTTGCTGGTGCCTATTGCTTAGGAAGGCTTGGATCCAGTTCAGGAGTTTCCCCTGTAGTCCAATTGCTTTGAGCTTGGATAGTAGACGCCCGTGAGGAACCGTGTCAAATGCTTTTTTGAAATCCATATAAATGGCGTCAATGCAAGACCCATCCTCCATAGCTGAGGTCCAGTCGTCCAGTACTTCCAAGAGGTGAGTGACACAAGATCTTCCTTTGACGAAACCATGTTGCTCTCTGCTGATCAGGTCGTTTTCCTCAAGGTGCTGAGTTATGCTACTTCTCACTAGTTTCTCCATCACTTTACACAGGATGCACGTCAGGCTCACTGGTCTGTAGTTCCCTGGTTCTTGCTTGCTCCCTTTCTTAAAGATTGGTGAGACATTCGCTGTTCTCCAGTCTTCTGGTAGCACCCCTTCATCCATAGACAGAGTGAAGATTTTGCTAATAGGGTAAGCTAATACGTCTGCTAGCTGCTTCAGGATGAAAGGGCTGATGCCGTCTGGCCCAAGCGCTTTATTTGGGTTCAGTTTTTCCAGGAGGGTCTTCACTTTGCTCGTTATTACTGTAACTGATTCAAGGGGTTTCTCAAAGGCATAATCTGGGGCTTCTGGCATCTCTCCAGTTGTTTCTTCAGTGAAGACACTTTGAAAGAAGTCATTCAGGGTGTTAGCTTTCTCCACATTTGATGTGGCCAGAGTTCCATCTTTTCGTTTTAAGTCAGCGATTCCAGCGATTATCCCTGCATAATTTACAACAGTTAGTAACGATTCCAACAAGAGTTACAGCTACCTCATCTACGCTTATAGACCATATCTGTGTGTCAACTCGAGCTAACATTATTGAAACCTCAGTTCCAAGTTTTAGCAGTAGTGATCATTTTCCAGTATTAACGATGACTGCGAACTCTTTGCTGACGATACGATCCTACACACTACTGATAAAAAATTAGACAAAGTGTATTCATCGTTGCAGAACAGTGTAGATGATCTCATTCATTGGACGGAGTACATAACCACATGAGTCTTCACCCTAAAAAGACAAAATACATGTTAATAACAACAAGACAAAAGAGACAAAACATACGAAACAATCCTCATTCCATATTAATTGGTAACGACGCAATAGAGGAGGTTGGAGATCATAAAGTTTTGGGAGTAAATATCGATAATAATTTGTCTTGGGCCCATCATGTTCGGTCGGTATGTAAAACAATGTCGAGAAAAATATGTCAGTTAAATAGAATTAAACATTTTCTAGATCAGCACTCAAGGTTATTATACTTTAACGCACATATACAAACCATCACAGATTATTGTTCAACCATCTGGGACTCTGCCAGTGCTAATATTTTAAAACCATTGTATAGTTTACATAGGCGAGCGCTGAAACTGATGTTACTGAAACAATCCAGTGTTGTATTTGATGATTATAAGAAACTTAAGATTCTCCCATTAAAAGAAAGATTTAAATTAAATGAAGGCGTGCTCCCTTCACAAAATACTTTCCGGCCGTGCTATTCAAATCAAGCTTAGCCTATTCTGGTAGCGTCCTGTGGATGTAAGAAATGTTAAGTCCTTTGTACTGGAAACTTGCATTCTCCCAGTAAGATCATATATTGTACTACGTTGCAAGCCCTTGGAGCAATTTTTTTATTAGTGCTTTTGTGAACAAGAAACAATTAACAAGTGGCTCAATCCCATCCCCCCCCCCCCCCCCTTTTCCCCGTCGCAATATAACCTTGAACGGTTGAAAACGACGTTAAACACCAAATAAAGAAAGAAAGAAAGCGTCCTGTGGAATTCTCTCCCGGAATTTGTGAGAGTCCCAATGAGTCTCAATACTTTCAAAAAACACTTTTCACTGTATTTAATGTTAAATTACGAAAAATCACAGTGATGGAAGACTTCGTTTAGTTATATTTTCATTTGTCCAAAGCATCAGTGTTCATTATATCCACACAAAAACACTCAAAGCTTTAGTAACACATTTACTCATGCATGTGTATTCAACATTGTTTTCACTACGTTACATATACGACGCTTAATATTTGTGTATAATATGTAATGTGTAAATATTCATATGTTGTTGTTTTTCTCTACCTTTTTTTGCTACGTTAATATCCGTGTAAATATGTGATTAGATTAGTCCCCTCTCTGGGCGAGGGCTGGTTGAAAAAAAGCTCGTTGTATTGCTTATGCCACAACCCTCAAAAAATAAAATTTGATTTGATCTCTCTCTCTCTATCTCTCTCTCTCTCTCTCTCTATCTCTCTTTGAGTCAGTTACACACACACACACACACACACACACACACACACACACACACACACACACACACACACACACACACACACACACACACACACACACACACAAAGACCCCGCTGTGTTTTCTTTATGGTGCGACTATGGTTGTGCTGCATTATATCGCTACTGCTGTGGAAAGCGAAAGTAGGTTTTTACATGTGTCCGCGTGGTGGCGCCACAGGGCTTCCTGTTTCAATTTTCAGCGCCGTATGAAGCGTCTCTGTGTACTCTACCGTCTGTAGATACTAATTTGCATTACCTATATCACTTGCATTTTTTTCAGTGCCGGACAGGGAGGTCAAAACAGCTACCGTGACTGCAGTGCAGTCATTGGGCGGAAAAGCTGCAGTCAACACAGCTACCATGCCTACAGTGCAGTCATTGGACGGAAAAGCTGCAGTCAACACAGCTACCATTCCTACAGTGCAGTCATTGGACGAAAAAGCTGCAGTTAACACAGCTACCATGCCCACAGTGCAGTCATTGGACGGAAAAGCTGCAGTCCACACAGCTACCATGACTACAGTGCAGTCATTGGACGAAAAAGCTGCAGTCAACACAGCTACTATGACTACAGAGCAGTCATTGGACGGAAAAGCTGCAGTTAATGGGCACAGCAATGCCTGGCTCAAACCAGAGATTCAGACACCAGAAATACAGACTGCAGTCGACAATTGCAGTCATACTTGGCTGAAACAAGAAATACAAACACTAGAAACACAGACTGCAGTCAACACTCACAGTGATACCTGGCTGAAACAAGAGATACAGACACCCGAAACACAGACTGCAGTCGACACTCATAGCGATACCTGGCTGAAACAAGAGATGGAGACACCAGAAACACATACTGCTGTTAACACTCATAGTGATACCTGGCTGAAACAAGAGATACAGACACCAGTAACACAGACTGCAGTGGACACTCATATTAGCTATACATGGCTGA
Organism: Littorina saxatilis; assembly: GCF_037325665.1. NCBI lineage: Eukaryota > Metazoa > Mollusca > Gastropoda > Littorinimorpha > Littorinidae > Littorina > Littorina saxatilis. Next base: position 45,841,205 of record NC_090260.1, on the reverse strand, counting down.
ACCAAGAGATGCAGACACCAGAAACACAGACTGCAGTCAACACTCATAGCGATATCTGGCTAAACCAAGAGATACAGAAACCAGAAACACAGACTGCAGTTGACACTCATAGCGATATCTGGCTAGATCAAGAGATACAGACACCGAAAACACACACTCCAGTGAACACTCATTGTGATGCCTGGCTGAAACGAGGGAGATGGATAACAGAAACTCAAAGCATGGGTAGATTAGAACTAAATGCGAGACGTGAAACAGATCCAGTTCCAATATCTGACACCACATTCCCGTGTTCAGGTCACAAGAATCAGCAGGTTGTGATTACAACACATACATGGCAGAAAAAGCATGCATGCAATAAGTGTGGTGCCAGGTTTTTACGGTCTGGTTCTTTGAAGCAACACATGTTAACACATACAGGGGAGAAAAAGTATGAGTGTACTGAGTGTGATGCTAGTTTCAAACTGTCTTCTTATTTGAAGCGACACATGTTAACACATACAGGGGAGAAAAAGCATGCATGCAATGAGTGTAGTGCCATGTTTTTATGGTCTAGTAAATTGAAGCAACACATGTCAACACATACAGGGGAGAAAAAGCATGCATGCAATGAGTGTGGTGCCAGGTTTTTACGGTCTGGTTCTTTGAGACAACACATGTCAACACATACAGGGGAGAAAAAGTATAAGTGTACTGAGTGTGGTGCCAGGTTTTTACGGTCTAGTAATTTGAAGCGACACATGTCAACACATACAGGGGAGAAAAAGCATGTATGCAATGAGTGTAGTGCCATGTTTTTATGGTCTAGTAATTTGAAGCAACACATGTTAACTCATACAGGGGAGAAAAAGCATGCATGCAATGAGTGTGGTGCCAGGTTTTTACGGTCTAGTAATTTGAAGCAACACATGTCAACACATACAGGGGAGAAAAAGCATGTATGCAGTGAGTGTAGTGCCATGTTTTTATGGTCTAGTGATTTGAAGCGACACATGTCAACACATACAGGGGAGAAAAAGCATGCATGCAATGAGTGTGGTGCCAGGTTTTTACGGTCTGATGATTTGAAGAAACACATGTTAACACATACAGGAGAGAAAAACCATGCATGCAATGAGTGTGGTGCCATGTTTTTACGATCTGGTTCTTTGAAGCAACACATGTTAACACATACAGGGGAGAAAAAGCATGCATGCAATGAGTGTGATGCTAGTTTCAAACTGTCTTCTTATTTGAAGCGACACATGTTAACACATACAGGGGAGAAAAAGCATGCATGCAATGAGTGTGGTGCCAGGTTTTTACTGTCTGGTCATTTGAAGCGACACATGTCAACACATACGAGAAAGAAAAAGTATGAGTGTACTTAGTGTGATGCTAGTTTCAAACTGTCATCTCATTAGAAGCAACACATGTTAACACATACAGGAGAGAAAAACCATGTATGTAATGAGTGTGGTGCTAGGTTTTTACTGTCTGGGCCCGTATGCTTATGGGGGAAGTTCGCGACAACTCCCGAAGTTTTGAGTGACATCGGAAGTACTTGCCTCACTTTCGTATGCATGGGCCGGAAAAAGGGTTTACTTCGAAGCAAAGCGAGGGAGTAACTCAGGGTATTTTGCGACTGCTTCTAAAGTTTTGAGCGACATCGGAAGTACATCCTCACTTTCGCATGCATGGGACGAAAAAAGTTTACTTTGGAAGCTAACGAGGAAGTAAATGAGGGTAAATGTACTACAGCCAGACCACAGAGATAAAGAATAGAGCCACCAAGCGCCTCAACACGTGCAGCAACCTTGTTTAAACCTTATAATCATGTTAATACAAAAAGCAAAGTTGTAGAATAATGATGCGTGTGTCTGTATGCTGCTTAATTTTGTTTTTTTTAAATTGTATTATTATTGAAAATACTAACCTGTTGATTTTGTAGTAAGACATGTCTCTCTCCTCTCTCTTTTTCTCTCTTTCTCTCTCTCTCTCTCCCTTTCTCTCTCTCTCTCTCCCTCACCCTCTCTCTCCCTCTCTCTCTCTTTCACCCTCTCTCTCTCTCTTTCACTCTCTCTCTCTCTCTCTCTCTCTCTCTCTCTCTCTCTCTCTCTCTCTTCCCCTCTCTCTCCCCCCTCTCTCTCCTCTTTCTCTCAGTCGGTTTTCAGTGGGAAAATTTTGCCTGCACTGCTTTTTCTTTAGTTTTACTTTCAATTAAATTGTATATTTATTGTATGGAGGACAATCGACTTCAACAATTCAGATTTTTTTGAAATACTCATGTTTTAATGATGAGATTGATGTATCGTTCATATATAAGTTCACTCATGTGCATGTACTTACTCTTGTATTGAAGAATTTGCCTGAAAGATTTCAGGTTTGTTTGACTGATACAGACACTGACATGTTTGACTGATTGTAATTAGCTTGCTGTACATTCTTCTTTTGAGTACTCTTCTGTGTATAATGCTCGCATTTAAAGAATTTAGCTTTGACATGATTTCAGCCGACTTGTTTGGTTCGAAAACAAATGTATCATTTATCAAATTGCTGTTTGTTTTACAATGGAAACCCCCTTTTAAAGACACCCCCACCCTCAAATGGCTGTATCGTTTTTGTGTCACTCGTGTATACTGACTTAAATTGACAAATTTAGCTTTGATGTCACTATTGCATTTCTTATTACCAAAGATTTGTTTCATTTAGAGAGAGAGAGAGAGAGAGAGAGAGAGAGAGAGAGAGAGAGAGGTCTGAAGTCTGAAGTCTGAAGTCTGAATGTTTTAATGAGTAGGCCTTGGGCCCTTTTCATGGAGATGAGCACATCTCAAGCACCAGCATACAAATGCACATAGTAAACAAAAACAAGAACATCCTACTAGTATCGCCCTGTTTCGTTTACGGATTATGGATTACGAATGGAAAGCGCCTTCATGACAAATGTAGAAAAACGTAGCAATAGCGGCTTAACAGCATGGTTAATTTAAACAATGATGGGATTCTTGTGTTTTTTCGTGGAATATATTCTCTTAACTCAGCATATTTAGGGCATACTAAAACAAAGTGGACTTCATCTTCAACACTGCCACAACAAAATGGACAAGATAAATCAGCGGAGGTTGCATTTAAATTAAAGCGAAATCGATGCACTTTCAGAGGAGATACTCCCAATCTAAGTCTAATCAGAAGATTTATAGCTTTAATATGTTTCAAATCACTTAAATAGTTGGATAATGTTAGGGTTGATTTGAAGGTTCTGTACAGAGAGAAACGTTCACTTCCTTGTACATTTTCAAGCCAGGTTTGCTTATAGGATGAATCGCCAACACCTTGGTTTTCCCATACTTCATCAAAACCGTACATGTACAAAGAGGAGAGAGACTGAGGAGAGAGAGAGGGGGAGAGAGAGAGAGAGAAAGAGAGGGTGAGGGAGAGAGAGGGGAAGAGAAAGAGAGAAAAAGAGAGAGGAGAGAAAGACAGAGAGAGACAGAGAGGTGGAGAAGGGTGGGGGCGAAAGAGAGAGACAGACAGACAGACAGACAGCAGGCATGGGAATTGTCCGCCAAACGAATTTTTTTTTTTGTTCCGCCGAAAATGCAAAAGTGTCCACCGAAAAAATAAAGGGGGGAGGCACACAAAAAAAGCACTGGTTACTTTGGCCTTTGCGCAAAAGCCCGCGAAAACTTTCCGTACTTTGTTCACGCAGCCCTACCGCCCGCCTCAGTTATTGAACTTTTATGTTTGAAAGTAAACCAGATTGCACAGATTGTGTTACAAGTTACATTGTCCTGTTTGTCTCAACAGATCAATTTTTGTACAAATTTAAACCATATAATACATGTATATTATTTTTTCTTCAAAAAAGCACAAATTGGTACATTTTTGTACTAAAAACTCTGATTCTAAAAACAGAATTTAATGGCAAACTTGGAGCTCAGATGACACCAGATTGCACCATCTGGGTTCTTTGGAGAACAATTTTTTCCGGGGGGGGGCATGCCCCCGGACCCCCCTAGTAAGGCTAGGCGCTTTGCGCCGTCGACTTGACGCTTCGCGTCTTCAGTTATAAATTTTCCGCCTTTTTTACAATTTTCAATTCCCATGCCTGAGACAGAGAGGTGGAGAAGGGTGGGGGCGAAAGAGAGAGAGACAGACAGACAGGTGGAGAAGGGTGGGGGCGGAAGAGAGACAGACAGGTGGAGAAGGGTGGGGGCGAAAGAGAGACAGACAGACAGACAGGTGGAGAAGGGTGGGGGCGAAAGAGAGACAGACAGACAGGTGGAGAAGGGTGGGGGCGAAAGAGAGAGAAACAGACAGACAGGTGGAGAAGGGTGGGGGCGGAAGACAGACAGACAGACAGACAGGTGGAGAAGGGTGGGGGCGAAAGAGAGAGAAAAAGAGAGAAAGAGAGAGAGAGATCTGCAAATGAGTTTAATTTGTCAGCTTGATGTTTGCTTCGTCTGTTTAGCTTCTCTTGTAACAGGCTAACTAGTTTTGCAATGATGCATTTTTCATTGTTAAAAAAGGGATACATATGATTCTTACCAACATACTTGTTCTTGGCTTCAAAGTTCTTATAACCTTTTTGTCTCCAAAGGTCTCGGTCTCAGGTGCGCGCGCGCGCGTGTGTGTATGTGTGTGTGTGTGTGTGTGTGTATAAAGTGCATGTGTGTGTGTTTGTTTGTTTGTTTGCTTAACGCCCAGCCGACCACGAAGGGCCATATCAGGGCGGTGCTGCTTTGACATTTAACATGCGCCAGTGTGTGTGTGTGTGTATGTGTGGTTTTTTGTGTGTTTGTGTGTGTGTGAGAGAGCCCGTTTTGTTTTATCTTCGTGAGTGTAACTTATGAAGCAACGCGTACATCATTTACATTTAGTATGCGGTAAGATATATCAGTTCTCCCCCTTCCATCCACGAGGTATAACCCCACAAGCAGACCGTTACATATTTTCTGAATAGTTTCTTCATTACACAAAAACATAATTCCAGCTGATTCTTATCAACCAACAGAGATAAGATGCCCAGAGTGCCACAAAACCACTGGAATGTACACTGGCCAGGCTGTTGGAAGGCACAGCGAAATGGCGGCCAGGCAGCTGGTCGTTGCTGCAATCATTTCCGCTGCCAGCATAGCGCTTGGTGGCTCTATTCTATATCTCTGTGAGCCAGACCCAGTAGTAAACACGCTACTTCCACAGTTTCTCAGTGCAAAAAGGCAGGACTTTTCTTCAGTTTTTCATATCAAACCGAGCTGACGCAAATGAAAGTCCCAAAAAGAGAAAATAGAAGGAAAAGTCGTATCTTGTGCATGCATTTCGTGCAAATTTCCCTGAATACAAACCTGAGTTGCCAGCTTTGACTTTTGTTTGTTCTGGGTTATTGGCCACCACTCTATGAAAATGGGCCTCGTTGTGTGCATGTGTGTGTGAGTGTGTGTGTGTGAGGGTTTGAGTGTAAGTTTCTGCTGTTGTTTTTGTCATTGCTTTGTGTGTGTGTGTGTGTGTGTGTGTGTGTGTGTGTGTGTGTGTGTGTGTGTGTGTGTGTTCGAGTGTTGAAGTGTAAGTTTCTGCTATTTTTTTTCATTGTTTTATCTGTGTGTGTGTGTGTGTGTGTATTTGTGCGAGTGCCACGTTTGTTTGCGTGTGCACGCGCGCATGTGTGTGTGTGTGTCTGCGTGCGTGCGTGCATGTGTAGTTGTGCGTCTGTTTATTCTTTCGTTTGTCACGTTTGCGTGCACGCGCTCACATGTGTGTGTGTGTGTGGGGGGGGGGGAGGGGTGTGCAAGTGTGTGCATGTGTTTGTATCTATTTTTGCGAGTGCCTGCCTGTGTGTGCGTGCGGGTATAATTGTGCGTTTGTTTGCGTGTGTTTGTGTGTGTGTTTGATGGTATGTGTGTGTGTTTGATGGTATGTGTGTGTGTGTATGCACCCCCCATCCCCCCTTACCACACGCTATTATGAGCTGAGTATTTGTGCCTCGATATTTTATTGATGTTCTTACGTTTTATGTTGTTAATTATGATTCACCACACCCGAGTTTCTCGTAATTGAGATTATACAGTGTTCTATGTCTATGTCTAATTCACATGCACACACGCACGTAGCCTAAACAAATCCAATCTTGACTTTCAACTTTATATCAACATTATATCCTGTTCACAATTAACGAGGACAAACAAAATTTACAAATACCAAAGTACAACAATTTATCTTTTGTAATAATTCGGACACACATTTTCCCAATTAATATGAGAGTCATGATGACCTTTTATAAGGTCTAGCAACATTACGCACCTGTTCCCCCAAGACTGCTCTTCGGGCAGCACTTTTTGCCATTCCACCTGCACCATCGCATGGCCCTTTCCCATGATAAGAGCCAAAAAAGGCCCTTTCAATGGGAAAGCCAAAGTCCTGCATTGACATGGACAAGTCCATGAAGGGCTCCTTGCTCTTGAATTGGGCCGCACAACCATCAGTGAATTGTACCTGAAAAACAGCAAGTGATAATATGTATAAAACGAGGAGAACAAACAGGGAAGGAATAAATATGGTGTTAGGTAAATGCCCCCCTCCCCTTTTCAAATATAAGAATTTAAGCGCAAGGAGACTTGTTAGAAAGAACAGCACTATATAAAAACTATTCATTATTATTTAAGTTATTGAGACATCCCAGTGCACTAAGGGATTTATAGAGCAAATTGAGAAAATTCATTATTGAACGAAGCGCATAGCGCTGAGTTTAATAATTATTTTTGAGATTTGCTCTATAAATCCCTTTGTGCACTGGGATTGTTTCAATAACAATATTGTCAGTACCGCCATAGAAAAAAGAAGATTCCAAACGCACATTTTGCTACGCGCATTTGAATAGGCATAACTGTGTGGTCAGGTCGTGTGCAGTAAGATCTACTTTTGTGTGGGGTGTCTCAAGTGTGTCGTGCTTTCGTCACACGCATTTTAATTTCTGTTGGTAAATTCCAGTGTAGCATTAAGCTGAACAGTGATGATCTTTCAGAGAGACCTCATTTGAACTCGTAGAAAGGACTGTGCTCTTCGTTATTTGCGATTCGAAACCTCCAGTCGAGCTTCGACGGATTGACTGTGCGGAGTGACTCCCCTTGAATTGACTACCCCTCCGAAGGACTCGACGGTTAGCACATTTTCAAAATAAATGTGGCATATTTCTCGTGTTGTATCTTCCCTCATCGGGGAGTCTGATACTAAATATGAACGGTAAGAATGCTCTGAAACCTACACGTATAATATCCCTATCGTTTTTTCGTTCACATTTGCCCAACATGTTAATTTGCTAAACGGGGTTTATGTCGTCTGCTAGGCTAGGGCAATCGAACCACTGCAGTCTGCACTGAGTCTGCACGCATGAGGCAGGCTGGTAATAAGTTTTATATATGGTAAGAACGTTCTGAACCCTACACGTTTTCGATTACGATTGTTCTTGCCTTGAAATAATAATTCGGAAACCATTCATTTACTGAACTGATGCAGTCGTATTTCAGTGTAGTCTGCTACGTATGACAGAGTCGATCGAGTCAGTCTTCACTGTAGCTGGTACGTTATCGGAATAACACTTGTGTTTTCTGTTAGCCGCTGGGAATTGTATACTAACTCATCATTTGGTAATGTGGATAAGCTACATGCCACTTACACGGCATATGAGAAGAATCTATGCAAGTCGGCAAAAATGAGATGAAACACAGAGGCTTCTATTTTTAGATCAGTGGCACAGGCACATGCAATCTGTCAGAAAAAAAACCCACTTCTGCTTTAATTGAGAAGCAGGGAATTTATGGTCATTTGGTATTGTGGAGAATATAAGCTACATGTCATTAATTAATTCTGAGGATGAGAGCACAGTCTCGCTCCAAGAGTGCGCTAACAGTTTTAGCGCATCGCCATTAGACCCCCCCGCGGGTTAGGGGGAAGAATTTACCCGATGCTCCCCAGCATGTCGTAAGAGGTGACTAACGGATTTTGTTTCTCCTTTTACCCTTGTTAAGTGTTTCTTGTATAGAATATAGTCAATTTTTGCAAAGATTTTAGTCAAGCAGTATGTAAGAAATGTTAAGTCCTTTGTACTGGAAACTTGCATTCTCCTAGTAAGGTAATATATTGTACTACGTTGCAAGCCCCTGGAGCAAACTTTTGATTAGTGCTTTTGTGAATAAGAAACAATTGACAAGTGGCTCTATCCCATCTTCCCCCTTTCCCTGTCGCGATATAACCCTTCGTGGTTGAAAACGACGATAAACACCAAATAAACAAATCGCCATTTGCCAATCAACTGGTTCACATTAGTCATGTGACACCAGTACTTACTGACAATTATTATTATTATTATCATTATGATGCTGATGTGAAAAGAAAGTTTCTAGCATAGAAACATAAATGCGCACCTGATGCTGGATGTTCAGCCCTCGATGATGTTGAAGGTGAAGGATGACTGCCTTTGTGAATGTGTAGACAGCAGAGGCATCATGGGTCAGGTCTGGCGAGAGAATTATGACTGTCTCTTTCGCCACTTCACCACATGCACATCGGAAGTATGTCACTGTGGGAAAGATCGTGGCCTGGTCGTACTTCCAATGGGCAGCCTGGACTTCTCCTTGGTATTCACACCTAGAACATGCAGATCAAAGATGCAGACCTGGAAACCCCTGTTTTGCACTTTGAGTATTCTCAAACAAACTTGGTGTATTTTCAAAAAAATGAGCGTACTCCACATAGCGTTTGCACATCCATGATTAAAACATGCCTCATGCGCGTCCGTCACACCGTTAATTAAGTTTACCTATACATTTAAAACAAATGCTTTTTTCAATTTTTACTGACAAAAACTGTACCGTATTTGACTGACTACAAGCCGCGACTTTAAAAAAAAAATCGCATTGCGGCTTATAAAAAGATGCGGCTAAAACGTTACCTAAACTTGAATAGCATTCACCTAATGGAAGTCGCCGCGGATTTTCATTTCGCTCGATTAGCGATTACCGGTACTTTATTAGCTCTCTACTCAAGACTCGGCGCTTTTCTCTTTCATTCCCGAATCTTCGTTTGTCAACAAGTCGTAGTGACAAGCGTACAGAGAAACACCGGATGTATCAGGATCTCGCGCGCGCGAGATTTCGTTTTTTTGTGTCTCGCGATAGTTGGAGGAGCGAGAGCCACCATGTTGTGTTTTCGTCTGCTCGAAATGTGCGCAAAAGTCGTAAATCATCCCAAAAAAGCTTATTCCGGGCGGGACAACATGTGTGTGTTGGTTACAAATTGTGTGCGTGTGTGATATTTTTCTTTAAACTTTTTCACTTTTCTTCTTTGATTCACTTGTTTATTCTCAGAGCCGATTTCGCCAAATACCGTACTTTCGTTTGCCTGGTTGTTTTGATTGATTGACACGATCCGATTATATTTTTTTCGACAGCGGCTAATATAGTGACGTAATCATGTGCCAAAATACTGGATCGGCTTCAGGATGGGCTTGTGAAGAAAAGTAGTCTAGGAATTTTTCTCGTCGTATTTTTTTCCCACTGACCATACTGAGCGTATTCTCGACAATCATGCGTACAAAATACGGCGAAATCGTATGGGTTCCCAGGTCTGAGGATGATACAATATTTTTAAAAAGCTGACACATCAGACAGAACTTAATGTCAACAAGATTCAGCTGGAAAGGCACAACTTTCAGCAACATATAAAAGAACATCACTGGGAAAAGAGCCAAACGCTGAACCTCGGTGTTAGATGAGGATTAGCGTTTTGCTCTTTTCCGGGTAATATATTTGTCCCTTGACTTTAATTATTCGATATTTTTTACCATACCCTTCAGTCACCATTATTCATACTTTCAGCAATATAAAATAAAATTCAATGTAAAAAGTCATACTTACCGATAATTCTCGGCAAAATCCAGTACAGTCAGTATCCATCCAGGTGGCAGATTCATTCGCAACTGGCGGAACTGGAGATACTCCCATTTGGCCGTGTGGATGTGCCTGGCCATGGTTGACATCTCCTCAGCTAGCTCTACCAGCAAGTCTTGAATTGTCCCCTGAAGATAACATAAGAGCATATCAACATGTATAAGCACCAGTGTGGTGTAAGTAGGCTAATGATTTCCCACAGCATCACACAATGAATGAATGAATAAATGACTATGTATTTATATAGCGCATAACTTCCACACAATACCTTGCATGATCACAGCGCAAGAACAAAATAATAAATAATAAATTGATCAACCATAACCAAACAAACAAACAAGTGAATATTACAATGGGATTGTATACAAATGTACAGTACAGCTATTAATTTGTCAAACTTGAAAAGAAAAGAAAAAATTCATCAAAAGCATAATTAGGAGAAAACTACAAACAATACGGATGCCTTTACCTGCTTTGTCACATTGCCAGTGTTGTTGCTGTTGTCTTTCTTGACAAGCTCCCATCGCAACCGGGACACTTCATTGCTGGGGTCAAGTGGCTGGTACATGTTGATGAGGCGCTTAACGCCACACTCTCCACATTTCCTATTCACACAGGCAGGGCGATGGCAAGGCATAGAGGGATCTCTTGCACACAAGGTGACTGCAACTGCCTCCTCCATGTGTTCCACCAGTTGGTCTGTGTTGTTGCCAGAAGCCTCTGATTTCCTCATCAGCTTTTGCAGCACCTTCAGCTTCTGACCAACATTGGCACAGTGGATACACAGACAACTTGCCCTTGACCTGTGGCCAGCTGTGAGCACATGTTGCGGGCGACACTTCTTGAATTTGCTGTAGGAAACCTGCTTTCCTGTTGAGGCCACAAATTCTGCATGTGCCTTCTTGAGGGTGGTGCACAGTACTGACCTTGGCACAAGGTCTTTCTTGACCCTGCGTCTGTCTGGGATCATTATGGCGATATCCGGTCTGGCATAAAACTCCTCCATCATCTTGTCAACCTCAGACAGAGACGTGCCATTTTCTGCAAATGAACTGGCAGCCTCCTCAGACTCATCCGACAACATGGAACATTTCTTTGCAAAGTTCCAGGATACTCCGAGGGATTCTGATATAGTCTTTACCGACTCAGAGTTTGAGATGGCAATGGCGTCTGCAACAATCTGTCTCCTACATTTCAGTGTCTTTGTCACGTTTCTTCTTGTTCATCCTGATCCGCGTTTTTATCTTGTTCCAAAATTTATTCTCAAGATCTTGTTCCTTATTGTTGACAATTCTGTTAAGTAGACAGAGCTTGGCGGCTGCTGCTTTCTTCCGCGGGGAACGGTTAATTGCCCTCATCTGATACTCCCGTAATTCGACCAGTTTTGTTCGGTCTTTTGGTTCATGCTTTGATGCTCTTGAGGCAGCAAAGCTTCGGGCGACTTGAATGGAGAGCCTATAGATGTCTTGGGAATGGTTTCTTGTGGTTTCTGTGGTTTGGGCTTTTTCTCCTCAGCCTCTTTCTTTTTTTTCCTGTTCTCCTTCCGTCTGGAACAAAACAGTGCAACGGATTTAATACACTGCAACCACCAAACCCACATCCCATGTGAAAAAAAAGGATAAAAGGATAGCTTAGAAATGTTGTTTGTTTGTTTGTTGTTTGTTTGCGTACCTGGGCTAAACACCCCCAGGATCACCCCAACAATCAATCAATCAATCAATGAGTCTTATATCGCGCATATTCCGTGGGTACAGTTCTAGGCGCTCTGCAGTGATGCCGTGTGAGATGAAATTTTATACGGCCAGTAGATTGCAGCCATTTCGGCGCATATTTACCTTTCACGGCCTATTATTCCAAGTCACACGGGTATAGGTAGACAATTATTAACTGTGCCTAAGCAATTTTGCCAGGAAAGACCCTTTTGTCAATCGTGGGATCTTTAACGTGCACACCCAATGTAGTGTACACGGGGGGAGGGTTCGGTGAGAAGATTGCGTGTGTGACTGTTTTCAATTACCCCGCAACGTAAGCAGCCACACTCTGACTTCAGGGGAAGAAAAGTTGTGACTAAACCATTATTACCCAGCATTATTCCCTTGACAATCTCCTGTCAAAAAGTAACTGCACTTTAGTGTTTACTGTCAAGCACTGCAAGAAAATGCTAGTGAAATACAGTGGAACTCCTCTTTTAAGACATTTCAAAGTCCAGGGAAAATCGGTCTCAAAAGAGGGGGTCATAAAAGCGGGGGTCCTTAAAAAAGGGGGTCATAAAAGCGGGGGTCCTTAAAAGAGGGGGTCATAAAAGAGGGGGTCTTAAAAGAGGGGGTCATAAAAGAGGGGGTCTTAAAAGAGTGGGTCCACTGTAATAGAACTATTGTACTACCCACTGTGTATTTATCTGATCCTTTTTCTCTTGTGTCATGTTGGCTCGCCTCTTCCGCTGATACTCGGTGTTTGCCAACTTCTTCTGTGCATCTTCTTTTGCCTTTTCCTCTAGGCCAGCCCGTGTAGTCAACTCTGCCTCCGCTGCGTCTCTCTTCCTTTGTCTCAAAGCCTGCATGGCAACCCTTGCGCGTTCGTTGTGTTTCAGTTTTGCTTCGGGCGTCTGTCGATGGGTCCTGTAATCCTTTTGCCTCTCAGCTAGGCTCTGTCTGAATTCTTCTAAAGTCCCCGTTTCTTTATGGAACTCTACCAAAGTTTTGTAGTACAGCTTGCCTCTGCTCTCGCTCGACCTACTTCCATCTTGCGCGTTCTCAATGCTGCTGGCAGGGGGTCTTGCCTGAAAGGCATATCTGCCTGCAGACTCAGCAGACACAGTCTCATCTGAAAATAGATGATGTGCTGTGCCGTATCATAATATGTTTTTATGAAAGTGGAAGAGAAATATAACAGCTCAGAGAAGCTGTGAAACTACAAGTATTGGCATGTTCCAAGTTGTGAAAGTCACTATGCAAGTACATTATGTCCACACAAGACATGTTGTGTTGGCATCATGTTATGGAAAAGAGCCCAAGAAATAGATGTTGAACACATTAATGACTATATGTATTTGTTCCTGTTAATATATGCTGATGATACTTCTATACTCGCCGAAACACCTGGAGAAATGCAAAAAGCCCTGGATGGACTAGATCGTTATTGTAAAAACTGGGGACTAAGCATAAATATTGAAAAGACAAAAATAGTTGTTTTTTCGCGGGGGAAAATACGGAATATCCCAAATTTTGTCTTGAATGGAGTATATACCTGTCCAAGTAGTTTGGGACTATGTGTACTTAGGTGTACTATTTAATTATAATAACAAATTTCATAATGCCATGAAACGTCAATGTTTGATTGGTAATCGTGCAATGTTCTCGTTAATTCGAAAATGTAGAAAACTAAATTTACCAATTGATGTGCAATTGGATCTTTTTGAGAAGTGTGTACATCCAATTTTGCTGTATGGTTGTGAGGTGTGGGGATATGATTCATTAGACATATTGTCAAGGTTTCAATTGCAATTTAAACAAATGCTTCTTGATGTATATAAAACTACACCCACTTCTATGGTTTACGGAGAGCTTGGTCGTTATCCAATTAGAATTGAGGTACAATGTCAGTTACTGGTTTATTGGTATAAACTGATGAAAGAAATGAACGATGGTGCGAATAAGATGTCTTGTTTAATGTTAAAACTACATTTGAAGTTGTACCATGTACAAAACGTTAAATTGCCCTGGTTGTCGCATGTCAATACTATGTTAAATAAGTTGGGTCTATCCTATTTATGGACAACTCAGAGTCTTGCCGTCTCAGGTTTTAAAAACGTTGTAAAACAAAGGCTAAGAGATCAATTCCTGCAGGAATGGAACACTGACGTGAATGCCAACAGCTTGTGTTTTAATTACAGAATATATAAAAAGGATTTTTGTCTGGAAAGGTATTTGTTTTGGTTGCCTAGGAAATTCCAAGTTAGATTAGCAAAATTTAGAACAAGCAATCATAAGTTGCCAATACATCAGCACAGATTTTTTAATGCTCCTAGAAATGAAAGATTGTGTGATATGTGCGATAAAAATGAATTAGGTGATGAGTTCCACTATTTGTTCATTTGTACCGACGAAAGTATAGTGTCTGAAAGAAGAAAATTAATTAGTCCTTATTACCGATCTCACCCAAATTGTTTAAAATATGAACAGTTAATGAATTGTAAATCTAAGATAAAACTAATGAAGCTAGCAAGATTTGTAGCCCATGTTATGATTTTAGTATGTTAGCGTTACATCTAGTTTCTTTATTGGTATGTATTTTGGTTTTGTTTTGTGTTTTTACAAAAGATGCATGGCATAATGGTATTGCCAATTTATTTCGGCTGTATATTATCGTTGTACGCTTAATGTATACATAATTATCTGTCTGATTTCTTACCTAATTTTGTTAAACCTATTTTTCTTTTCTTTTTGTTTGTATGTATGGAAGTGTATATTGCCAATTTATTTTGGTTGTATAGTATTGTTGTATTTGTCCGCTCAATTTGTATACACAAATTAACTGTCTGATTTGTTACCTTTTTTTGTTAAAGTTATATCTTTGTTTCAAAGCCCTCTGGGCCCAAAACACTAAAATACTTGACTTGACTTGACTTGGTACATGTGTTGGTGTCATGTTATGTTTGGTCATGTATTCCCAATGACAAGTATCATAAAACACTTACCAGTAAATCTACAGTTTAGAAAAGAACAGATATGCTTGCAAGGTTAGTACATGCTAAAGAATCTGATGATTCCCAAGCCATTTTTGTGTGTGTCCAAACATAACATTACACTGGGTGGTTTCTTTCAGCTGGTGTCAAGTTATGTTCAAACCAATTATTAATTAATTAGAAAAAAACAACAGTAAACACCAAGTTCCAAAGACTTTCGGGCCACGCCCTTCTTCAGTGAAATGAATGTAAAAATTCAAACCAATTATGTGAACAAATATACTGTCTATAAACAAACATTTCAACTACATGTAAAAAATGTAAAAAATGCTAGATGGAAATGAATGCTCGATGAAAACTTAATTGGCCTAAATCTACATTGAAAAGAAAGAAAAAAAACATGATGGTTCTAAAGTAATGATGCTAAAGTAAAACATGTTTTGTGTCCAAACATAACATTAAACTGGGTGGTTTCTTTCAGCTGGTGTCAAGTTATGTTCAAACCAATTAAAAGAAAACAAGAAGAGCAAACGCTCGATCGAGTCACTTTCGCAGTTCTGAATATTATATGAGGCATCAGATGGACAGGAAGAAATTGCTATTCACAACACAATGAGTCACGTTCACATAAAATTTGAGCCCGGTCACTTTTATAGTTTCCGAGAAAAGCCCAACGTTAAGTTGTGTGTTGCCGAACAGAAAAGGCTAGTTATCTCCCTTGTTTTTCTGATAACGTTCGTAAAAGGCTACAGATGTAAATACTTTGATGTAAAGAATAATCCTACAAAGTTTCAATCACATCCGATGAACTTTGTCAAAGATATAAAATGTCTAATTTTTCCTTTGACGCTGACCTGTGACCTTGAAAAAGGTCAAAGGTCAACGAAACCATCGTTAAAGTGTAGAGGTCATTGGAGGTCACGACTAAACAAAATATGAGCCCGATCGCTTTGATAGTTTCCGAGAAAAGTCCAACGTTAAGGTGGTGTCTACGGACGGCCGGCCGGATGGCCGGCCGGATGGCCGGCCGGCCGGCCGGCCGGACAGACTAACACTGACCGATTACATAGAGTCACTTTTTCTCAAGTGACTCAAAAATGTATACATGTAGTCTACATTTACCTGTACAAAATGGTAGATAAAAAGGAAAGCTAGATGAAAATAGACTAAGAAACTATAAAAACGGAAAAAGTCACAAAATGTTGCCCAAAGATAACATGACATACCCTGACATTCATGCGTTGGTGTCATGTTATGTTGGACATGAATTCCCAACCACAAGTACCAAAAAACAAAAAACACTAACTAGAAGAAAAAAAAAGCTATGCATGCTTGGTAGCTATGCATGGTTGGTCCGGACATGCAAAAAGATTTTGATGATCTAGAATAACAAAAATAACCTATCCAAACTTAACATTACACCGAGGGGTGTCTCAGAACCGGCGTCAAGTTATCTTCAAACAGATTATGGTGAAATTGTATAATGCAGTTTTCCTACAGATTATATTTTTGTTGTGCTGGGCTGCATTGCAAACAATTAGACTAAAGCATTATCCCATTTGAAAGAAGAGACTTATTTCACAGGTGTATGTTTAAACTCAATATTACACTACAACACTGTGACAGTTCAAGCTGACACCGATGTGTTATGTTGTGTTTGGACATGGATCACACTAACTACAACACAAACGTGGTTTCTATGGGGGGGGGGGGGGGGGGGGGGGGGAGTTATTTGAAACAGATAATATCAATATTAAATTTTACATCTATTTTTCTTTACCAAAAATAAAATAAGTACAAAACCGAGTGCCCAAACCTAACATTACACCAGCCGTGGCAGGGGAGATCGACTGTGCATAGCGTCAAGTTATGTTTGGACATAAAACTAGCACTCGGCGATCAGACACAATAAGGATCTGCAAGTTCAGACCCAATGATGATGTTAATTCATAGTATTCAATCTGCCACAAAAATTAGTGTATGTTAGAAGACATTTAGTTGAACGAGTTTAAACATAATGCTGACGACCTCGGACTTGGTGTAAAGTGTAAAGTTGCGTTTGATCTCCCGCATCCCATAATATCAACCACGTATCTTGTAAATCGCAGTAAATGACTTTTAGGGGTACTTCACGAAGTGATTTCATGAAGGGATGCATCATTGATGGTTGAAAACGTACTTAGGTCTATCAAACCAAAAACGCAACAGTGACACCACATGATCGGCATGAATGCACATGACAAAGCAAAAATTGACAAATGTAGGAACGTAGGAAAGTGTTGATGAAAGCACAACTATTCAGACAGGATCTCTAGTTTTATCAGAGAAACAGAACTCAGCACTCGAAAGCCTAATGTGGTCATTACTTCATATTCTATCCATAATTTCGCTGGATTTGCAAAAACACAACAAATGACGCCAAAGTAAAAACCTTGAACTTTCGGCCATTCCTCGGCGTCCATCGCGCGCTTTGTCTTCAAATGGCGCAATATTCTAAATTGGAGTGGTTTTCACTTCCATGCCGGATTAATCTAAAAAACATGGAGGGAAAAATACACATAAATTGTTCTTTTTTCGTGTCCAAACGCAACGGTTTGTTGACACCATATCGCTTCCGCAAAATCAATGTAAATTTCTTGCTGCATCAGAGTTTAAAATGTTCGCTTGCTGATTAATCCAAGAACTAAAACATAAAATCTTTCAGATTAGAGGTTAATCACGTGTGTTGGATGCAGATATTTCTTTCAAGTTAACATCGATCGCTATCACCCAAACATGACACCACGCGTTGCGTTTGAGCACGATTGATGACGCTCTATATAAACAAGAAACGAACAAATATTTGACACGCACGTAATGTCAATAGGAATTTATAATGTTTTAAGAATTCGGAAATCAATAAATTGACTCTTGATTCGATCTTTTTATGGTGAAAAATGCCGTCTGAAGTGACACACAGAAATTTTTCCTGAATACAGAAATGAGCGCGGTTGAAATTCCTGGCTAAGAAAGCAGACAGCACTCAATCTAGTGCCCTACGTGAGACTACTGTAAACTGCGTTCTGTTTTGAATTTGACCCCTTCTGCATCATCAGCTAGTTCCAAGTTTGACGTGTGTGGTTATATGGCTAGCAAACTGACACCGGTGATCATCTAGATGCAAATGATGCACGTTGATGTTTATGAATACATGCAGCTGTAAAATCTAACCATCATCTAAACACTCACCGTGTGAATGTTGCTGTGCCATGCACCATGCTAGTGGTGGTTCTTCCGCCACGTCGATCTCTATCTTGACCTCTGGCTCTTGTGAATGTTGCTGTGTCATGCACCATGCTTGTGGTGGTTCTTCCGCCACGTCGATCTCTATCTTGACCTCTGTCTTGACCTCTGGCTCTTGTGAGTGTTGCTCCGTCATGCACTGTGACACTGGTAGTCTTACCAGTAGTGGTTCTTGTGTATCTCTTTCTATCTTGACCTCTGTCTTCACTGTCCACTCTTCTTCCTCCATCCTGTCACAGCCGCTCACTGTCTGTCTGGCTTGGCTTCTTTCCACTGACTGCGGTTGTTGCTGTGTCATGCACCATGCCAATGGTGGTTCTTCAGCATCGTCAATCTCTATCTTGACATCTGAATATTGTGAATGTTGCTCTGTCGTGCACTGTGACACTGGTAGTCTTACTAGCGGTGCTTCTTGTGTATCTCTTTCTGTCGTGACCTCTGTCTTCACTTCTGTCTTTTTTCCCTCCAGTCTGTCACAGCCTCTCACTGTCCGTCTTACTTGGCTTCTATCCTCAGACTGCTGCTGCAACAATAAAAGGTGATGGTTTCTTCAAACAACTGGATGCTATACCGATAACTTTCAGCATACAGATGGCCAGTGGAAACCAACATGTACAGTTTTAACCTTCACCATGCTTTATGGGTCGTGGACGACCCATAGTCTAACAAAATCGTCTTTATTTCTGAAACTATTTGGAGTTTTGATTTGAGACTTCATGTAATCTCCAATTACTATACGACCTTCCCATTG
Source organism: Littorina saxatilis (assembly GCF_037325665.1). Taxonomy (NCBI): domain Eukaryota; kingdom Metazoa; phylum Mollusca; class Gastropoda; order Littorinimorpha; family Littorinidae; genus Littorina; species Littorina saxatilis. The sequence goes on along the minus strand of NC_090260.1, from coordinate 45,822,568 downwards.
CCCAACTTTTAAAAACTTATTTTTGTAAACAAACAAATAAACAATGACGTAATTTGAACTACACAGTCCGGATGATGTGGGTGCTGGACGACTCATATGGAATTACGTAAGGAATTTTACGTTGTATATCGTTATTCGGATGGTGTGGGTCGTGTACGACCCATACTTTGTAAAGAGGTGGCAAAGCGTTATCCCTATTATTATGGCATGGATCGTGTATGACCCATACTTTTTACGTTGAATCCTTCTTTGGAAAGTATGTGTCGTACACGACCCACATCATCCGGACTGTGTAGTCCGAAGCATGATCCGGTGAAGGTTAATAACAAAATGGCGTGTGCATTCATAATTGTCTGCATTGCTGTCGGTTCGGACCTCCATCCAATCAGACATCGTGTAGCAAGGGGATTGCCCACCGCATGCCTGCCGCTAGCTACACTGAGCTGCTCGCCACGTGTTGCACAGCACAAGCTGCAAAGGATTCTGCCTGCATTGTTCTTCCCAGACAAGTTTCACCAGGGGCTCAGTTGGTTTGTTTTAAGAATAGACTTTATTCCCTGGTGGAAATTCTTGTACGTTATAACCGCATCATTCCTGAATTTTGCTCTGAAAGCCTGAAGTGTAGATCTTCCGTGTTAACTTCTTTCTTGATTTAATATTCAGAACCCAGGCTTGTCAACTGCAGTTGTTGTGCTAGATAGCTGGGTCATTTGATTATTGATTATTGTGCAAAATATGGTGATGTCACAACATTAGTGTTGCTGTTCACATACAATATTACCTGAAGCCTGATATCAATAGGCCAAGTCAACATAGCAAAGTCTACTTCACAAAGTTAATTCACTGCACAAAGTTTTGGCACTGAAATTTTAGTAAGGACTCAAATAAGGACAATTAAATTAAAATGAAAACTTCAGAGTCAAAATACTGTGAATCTGAAACCCGCTCACTGTCGCATGTTTTGATATTTTCACTTTAGTCTCAAAGAGAATAACATATTGTCACACCAATGCTACATGGCTATAATGATGGGAAGATTCCGCTCCCACAGAGTACAAAATACTGTGGATCAAAATGCAAACAGAAAACAAATGATGTCAAGCATCATAAAATGTAATCATTCTCTTACATGTGGTTTCTGAGGCTGTAGTTGTGGCGTAGAAACATATCTCACTGGCAATGACATACCCAGAGGTGGCAAACTTCCTGGTGTGAGTTTCCTGCAGCCATCGTTTACGCTGCAAATAAAAGGTAAACAAAATGAACCCAAACACAAAATATATACCCATTGTATGCCTCTGTTGAAATTCTGCATGTGCTATGTAGACTGCAGAGTATCAACCACACAAATAATTATAAATGTATTTAACCTGCAAGCCGTGTCAGATCTGGAGATAACTTTATTAGCTGCTTCATAATATGCCTCTATTGTACGAACACCAATATGTTTGTTTGTTTGTTTGTTTGCTTAACGCCCAGCCGACCACGAAGGGCCATATCAGAGCGGTGCTGCTTGGACATATAACGTGCGCCACACACAAGACTGAAGTCACAGCACAGGCTTCATGTCTCACCCAGTCACATTATTCTGACACCAGACCAACCAGTCCTAGCACTAACCCCATAATGCCAGACGCCAGGCGGAGCAGCCACTAGATTGCCAATTTTAAAGTCTTAGGTATGACCCAGCCGGGGTTCGAACCCACGACCTCCCGATCACGGGGCGGACGCCTCACCACTAGGCCAACCGTGCCGGTCCGAACACCAATAAAAAAAAAATACTACTTCTACTACTCATAATAGTAGTAATATATAGTGTAATAATAATAATGAAAATAATAATAATAACAATATTAGAACATTAATATACGGGGTTTCTCTGCAACGAAAAGCACTTGAATACAATAGCTTGGGAAAGCAATAATATAAATGCATACCCGAGACTGAAATGTTTCCTGGTCAACATTAAATTGTACTGTACACTTATTTGAGGGAGAAAAGCATGTCAGTTTCTCGCAAATGAAGGATATTGGTGGTAAAATGTCAAAGACTTCACCATAAACGATGATTCCTTTGTGAGTGCACCGAGTGTTTACGTCCCTTGAATGAGAAGGGAAGGATTTAGCATTTAATTTTAATGCAGCAATTTTTTAAGTTTAAATACCATGATTGTTTTTGAACAAACTTGACCCCACGAATGCAAAGTCAATGTTCAGATCTTAGGAAGGGCGGGGGGATATTCAGTGTGCAGTTTACATAAGATCAACAAAGCCGAATGCAAAAGCTGGTCTTAGATGAAAACTGAGCTCGTTACTTCGCTGTATGTTTCTGAAATTTTTCCTGGACCAGCTTTCTCATTCGGTCATGTCGAATGTGAACAACTTTCCATTGACTCAAATGACTGTTTAACATTTTCTACCCCACCTATGTTGACCTTTTTTTTTTTTAGCCGAGACCAGTTGTGCTATAGCAGGTCACTCAAAATTGTAGTAACTGTGTATCAACACGCTGGAATGCAGACATTAGATGGACGTTACAGGAAGCGACTGAAGCTAACAGTCTGAGCGGATATATCCATACCTGATCAGATAGAGGCATATGAGTGGGTACGGATATATATCCGTACCTGGGAGACAATGAGTCAAGAATCCTCCATAACCTTCATCTCACTTTATTCCCTGACAGTGACAGTGACACTCAAAAAGACGAGATAATTTGCTTTTCCTGTTCTCTTATAATCAAACATGACTCAACGGAATGCAACTTTTATCGGCTAGATTGTTGCAGGAGTAAGAAAGGTGTAATGTAGCAGGACGGCAGTCCTCGCCCACAGATGCAGGCACTTGGTTACCCCCACCTGCCCCTTGTTACCCCCACCCACTTACTTCCTGCCAGCCAGCAGCACTCACTGAGCTTAGATTTTGGAAGGTATAAAAGAAGGCAAGCGATTCACAGAGCGCGGCGCGCTGTGCAGCGCGGCGATTCACAGAGCGCGGCGTGTTGTGCAGCGCAGCGATTCCCAGAGCGCGGCTATTGCTCTCACCAGCGCAGATTGTTGACTCGCTTTATTTTTGTACATGTATGATTATCAGCAACATTTTTAACAACAATTGATTGCACCTACCTCTATTATATTATCTCAAGTGAATTTATACACCAGTTAACAGTTCCAGCGCTTACATGGAACGAAGAAGGAACCCGAAAGAGGAGAAAAAACAAACACTAAAAAAAAAACGATCTGCGCATGCGTTCAAATCAACCAGAAAAACAAGAAAAATCGCGTATTTGTGTGCCCGATGTAATCCTTAGAACCTTTACACTCTTTCTTTGGACACTCAAAAGCAACTTCAGGGCTGCAAGACTACAAAATTGCACTTTCTGCAGACTGAATATACGCGTTCTAATCAACCGGGGAAAAAAAACACGAAAAAAACGATCTGCGTATGCGCGAATTCCAAAATGGCTGCTCAAGTGTTAACTGGTATTACATCGATTAACAGCGGTTCTGCGGCACTGTACTCGGATACTTGTTTAAAAACGTCATCCCAGTTTAAAAACTCAGCTGCTTACCAATATATAGTAGAAGCCATTGCAATGACATGTAGTGATATGACTGCCAAGTATTCAAGGCCGGAACTTAGGCACGTTTTACATCGGCCGCAGTGATATATGGTGAACTCAGTTGAAAGAGTGAGAGAGAGAGAGAGAATGGAGCTCTGTTTTTCGTTTTATTGAGTTTTATTTCTCAAATAGATCAGATAGATGTAGCTGTTGTAAACTTTGCGATTGTGAAGAAAATGTAACAGCAGAATAATACATCGCGCGTAGTGAATCGCAGCGCTCCTCGTAGCGCCGCGCGTTGTAAATTGCAACGCTGCACAACGCGCCGTGAATCCACTTCGATAAAAGAAGCCAGCTCAGCATGTCCTGCTAGCACTAGCAGTACTGAGATATGTGCTCCCTCACTTTTCTTCTCTCTATCTTTCACTCATACATGCTGGAATTAGTGTGTACTCGCTACCACTACATCAGTGTGTAACCTAGGTCGTTCTTACAATTGAAGTAATTTAACTGTTAACAATAACATTAAGTGATTAACACGTAAGGGAACAGAAGAAATTGAGTTCACACTTTACACAGCTTGCTGTCTCTGAATGTGTGTTAAAAATAAACTGTCAAATGCTCACTTGTTTCTAAGCAAGATTGCAGAAAGTGTCGGTAAGAACTGTGAGAGGTGTGCGGGTTGAACCCGACCCCCTGTCTGGTCGTGTGTCTGGTCGCTTGATTTTGTGCCTTCTCCGCTCATCGTTCACACCTTTCTTGGCTACTTGAAGAAAGACAGGCCACGATTAAGTGTTTGTTTAGCTGCACAATTCACCAACGCACAATGTGAACCGTCAGTGGTTGTCTGTCTGTTTTATCACAAAATCGTATAGGAATTTTCGCCATCAGGAGTTCGGAAAACGCCATGTCTTCTCCGAGCGGATGTACGTAACTTGAATGAAGTCGGAATGACTTCCCTTGCATTGTCTTACAACACAAAGCTACTGAAAGACGAGAGCAATGTATTGCGGACCGGAGAGAGAAACATGACTTTACCTATTCTAGTAACATGTGTGTGTGTGTGTGTGTGTGTGTGTGTGTGTGTGTGTGTGTGTGTGTGTGTGTGTGTGTGTGTGTGTGTGTGTGTGTGTGTGTGTGCGTGCGTGCGTGCGTTCATGCATGCATGCTGATCCGTGACGTAACTGTAGTAGGGGAAGGGCCCCTAATATGGACCACTTTTTGTTTATTGCTGATAACTATAGCTTGTTTTCTTGCAAAGAAGTTTCATTTTGTGGTTGGTAGTCCTTCTCTCTTAGTTTAACAGTTAGGCCTAATTAGAGTGAAATAGCTTTGATAGACCTTCAGCAAAAATGAAATGCAGAAAAAATCACAAATGGTCCATATTAGGAACCTGGGCGCCCAATATGAATATGGACCAGTGAAGCGGCCTTCACGAATCACTGTAAAAAGCCCCCTATACTTCAAAATAACATGATACAACTTAGTGTGCAAGTCAGACTTATTCAAATATGCTTTAGATTGAGCTGTTTCGGGTTGATGAGAGAGAGCATTATTTGAAGCACACCAGGAAACTGAAGAAGCTTATCAAAAACAGAGTGAAGATAAGTGAAATTATCAACTTCCAAAAAAAAAAGATTATTTGTTATATTTTTTTTAAATCTCGAGGGCTAGTTATAGGTTATTTTCAGCAAGCTTCTTAGTGAATTCATTAAAATTGCCTTTAGTTTTTATTTTCTTCGATTTGTTGAAGGTGGTCCATATTAGGGGACTCACGCATACTTTGAGGTTTTGCTATTATTTTTTGTTTGCAGTAGAAACTCGGGGTACACACTGTTAAAATGTATCAAATACTGTCGATCTTAGCTATCATATATAGCCATTCAGTTTGTGTTGTGAAAGCTTTGGCTGTGGACAGAAACGAGTCCGTTTTAGGCGGCAAATTTAGAGTGAACGCTGCCAAAAGTGAAAAAAAGCGAAAAAGCCTAACGGTTTTGAGGTTTGTGTTTCTGCAACTGTTTTGACATACTGTGCAACGTTATCCAGAGAGGGTGAATAAAGCGAATGAAATTGTTTTGAGCGCTCTAGCGCCGTTAGTTTGTCACTAGAACAGGTCTGGAGGTGGTCCATATTAGGAGCCGGTCCATATTAGGAGCCTTTCCCCTAGTAGTAGTGGTTAGGGACTGGATTGGTATCCATAAGCCCAGGGACCTATATTTAGAAGGCCTCACGGCTTTTTTTGTGTCCCATCTCATGATATCAAATTTGATTTTAGGTCAATCATATTAACATGCTCAAAGTCGTATTTACTCAATATCAATTATCGTACAAATAAAGTGACTCAGTTTTGAAAGTGTTAATAGTTTGTGCATTTTTAACAACATCAGACAGTGTGTTCCATGATGGTGCAATTACTCTGTTGGAACAGGAATGTTTCCGGATATTAGTTTTACTAAATTCAATAAAGATTTTGTCCGTATTTTTCCTCGTTACATCGGTGGTAGACTCAGTTCTTGAAAAAAAGACTCGACTTTGACATTATCAATACCCTGAAAGATTGTAGATGTCTGTATCAGGTCGCCTCTGAGTCTTCTCGATTTAAGGGTCGGGAGATTGAGTACCCGGCGTAGTCTTTCAACATATGTCATGTTTGTCAAGGCCTTGACCAGTTTTGTCGCTCTCCATTGCACCCTTTCAAGGGCGGCTGATTGACACTTTAGATACGGATGCCAGATAACGTTGGCATATTCTAAATGTGGTCTAACCAATGCTTTATATGATTTTGTGTATGTCAAGGGCGGATCAATTCACTTTGGAGGGGGGGGGGGAGGGGGTTACAAAATGACTGCGAAGATACAAGTTGACGGCGCCGAAGGCGCCTAAGCCTCAAGGGGGGTCCGGGGGCATGCCCCCCCGGAATTTTTTTTTCATCCAAAGAAGCAAAATAGAGCTATCTGGTGCATCCTGAGCCAATAAATTACCTCTTTTTTTGGGGTGGGGGGGGGGGGGGTGGGGGGTTACGTAACCCGTGTAACCCCCCCCCCCCAGATCCGCCCTTGAATGTGTCATTGTCAAGATAGGAAAATGTTCTCTTTATTATGCCAAGCATTTTATTCGCTTTATTTATTATGTTTTGAATATATGTTTGTCAAAACTCAGGTGATTGTCAAATGTTACACCCAAATCTTTTTCCTCCTCGCACTTCATAACTGTTTTCATTTCATCATTCACCATCATTGAATAAATGTCTCGGATTATTTTTGCCCATATGCAGAACTTTACACTTAGATACTCTAAAATACAAGTTCCATTTATCTGACCATTTCTTGAGATTATCAATGTCATTTTGTATTGTTTGGTATCGCTGGGGTACATCATACAATTTGGTAAGATCTGCACTTTGTACTATATCCGGTAGGTCATTAATAAAGACTGTAAACAAAACAGGCCCCAGAATACTTCCCCGAGGGATGCCACTTAAAACATCTGTACTATCGATCAGAATGCACATTACCCACTCTGACTCTCTGTTTTCTGTTGGATAGAAAATCTCTAATCCATCGCACGACACTTCCAGTTATTTCATAATACTCCAGCTTAACTAATAGGTCTTTCATGTGGCACTGAGTCGAAGGCTTTCTTAAAATCAAAATACACAATGTCAATACAATTTTTGTCATCTAATATCCTTGTTTATTTGTTTGTTTGCTTAACGCCCAGCCGACCACGAAGGGCCATATCTAATATCCTTGTCAAATCTTCCATTACTTCCAATAATTGGGTAACACAAGACCTCTTTTGACGGAAACTGTGCTGACAATTTGAATATAAATTATTAACAGTCATGTGCTCTACAATAGTGTCTCTCACTATGGCTTCAAGGACCTTACAAATAACATGTGTGTGAGGCTGACTGGCCTGTAATTTCCCGGATCAGAGTTTTTCCCCCTTCTTGAAAATAGTAACATCAGCTGATTTCCAGTCATTAGGCCCCGTCGCGATATAACCTTCGTGGTTGAAAACGACGTAAAACACCAAATAAAGAAAGAAAGTCACATTAGGCACTTATGACATTTCCAGGGATTTATTAAATAGTATACAAAAAGTAACGCAAGTTCCTTATTTCGTTCTTTATAAGAACCCTTGATGGGATCTTGTCCCGTCCCTGAGCCTTATTAGGATTTAAAGTAGCCAATATCTTTTCGACTGCTCTTGGTGTTACCCGAAGCTCGAGTCAAAGTAATACCTTCTGATTTTGAAGCAGGACTTTTTTCAGGGAGAGTGGTTACATCCTCCATTGTAAATACGCTTGAGAAAAACTCATTCAATGTATTTCCCTTATCTTCATCTGTTAGGGCAGTTTGTCCATTTGTCATAGTCGGTGGGCTAATACCATCTTTGGGTTTGGTCTTGCTTTGTACGTATTTCCAAAATTGTTTTGGATTAGTCTTACCATTGTTTGCACTGAGTTTCTTTTCGTACTCCTTTTTTGCTTTCTTTATAACCTTGGTACATTTGTTTGTTTGTTTGTTTAACGCCCAGCCGACCACGAAGGGCCATATCAGGGCGGTGCTGCTTTGACATTTAACGTGCGCCACACACAAGACAGAAGTCGCAGCACAGGCTTCATGTCTCCCCCAGTCACATTATTCTGACACCGGACCAACCAGTCCTAGCACTAACCCCATAATGCCAGACGCCAGGCGGAGCAGCCACTAGATTGCCAATTTTAAAGTCTTAGGCATGACCCGGCCGGGGCGGTTCGAACCCACGACCTCCCGATCACGGGGCGGACGCCTTACCAGTAGGCCAACCGTGCCGGTCTACCTTGGTACATTTGTTCCTCATTTCTATGTACTTCTGATAAGGTCAGCTCCTCTTTTTGATTTTAAAAATCTTTGGTAGCATTTATATTTTTTCTTTATCCACCTTAATGCCTTCTTATTCATCCAGGGAGGTTTCTCTGTATATCTAGTTTTCATTTTCACTTTTGGTATATTCTTTTCTATATTGAGATGGATTTGTTCTTTTATTTCCTCCCAACACTTTTCAACACTCAACTCTTGCAAATGGCTCCAGTCCAGTTGATTAAATTCGTATCTCATCAAATCAAAATTCTCCTTCTTTAAGTTAAAACGACTTCCTTCCTGTAAAACATTATTCTTCGGAATGTACAATGAGAAGGATAAAACTTCGTGATCACTCTTCCCCACAGGATAACAGTGTTCAATATTTGACACGCTCTGTTGGTCATTCACAAGGACCAACTCTAAAACATTTGCCATTTGGCCTGTTTGTCTCCTTGGTGGTTTCTCAACCCAGGGTCGGACCAAATGAGTTGTAAGGGGGGGGGGGGGGTTCCTCCTTTTTGGGGGGGGCAAATCAGCGAAGTGGCGAAGCCACAAGCGCGCGCCTGCAAAGCAGGCGCGCGAACTAGGGGGGTCCGGGGGCATGCTCCCCCGTAAAATTTTTGAAAAACGGTTAAAATCTGTGCAATCTGGTGCATTCTGGGCCTTGTTTTGAGGGTTAAGAGCAGCATTGTTTTGGTGCTAAAACTAGTAAAAGTCAAAGCAAGGTACATGCTTTTTCCAGGGGTGGGGTTCCGGAACCCCTGGAACCCCCCTGGGTCCGGCCCTGCAACCATTTGTTCTAAAACTGCACCATGTAAACATTCTATGGATTCATTATCTTTCTCATTTGCCCAAGCACCATTCCATCTGATCCTTGGATAGTTGAAATCACCAACTATGCAGACACAATCATACTTTGTCAAAAGCTCGGACCGTAACATTTTATACAGCTCTTGTACATTTTCTTCTGGTGTGTTGGGGCTTTTGAGTTTTGTATATCAGCCGAAGAGTACTCTTCGACCTTCCTTGCTCACAAAATGAAACATTTTTTCTTCAAATTTACAACAGTTTAAGAACTTTAACTTAGGGCATTCTTGTGCAGTCTTTATGCGCCCACTGTTTGCAGTCATGGCATGCAACACATTCTTCTTCTTCCTCAACTGCGTTATCGCATCCTAGGCATAGACAAAACTTTGCCCTACACTTTTCCGGGCTTTTATCCTCTGTCTTCTTCCCCTTGCCACTCTGGCTTCCCTTAGCCCAAAGGGGATCGATGAACACACAATTTACAATGTATCCGACGGTAATAATAATATTAATAAGGTGTAGATACAAGCAATGTACTTTACCTTTTCAGTAGAGTGGACCAAAAGTGCAAGTGTTATGTGAGTAGCGGGTTAGTGTAACAGACAACAGTAACACTGTGAACAGGGATGAGTTTGTCGATACTCGATCAAACATCTCCTAAACTTTGAATTTATTACTGTTTAAAACTCCACACAGAAAACTTCCATGGGGTGATAATATCTCCGGAGTGGCTAACGGCACGATATCGTTTGGCTAGCAAATATATGCTAGCGGGCACGATATCGGATATAAAGCAAATTCGAGGGCTTGGATGCAAGCGAAACGATATCGTACGCGAAGCAACTGTGAGAGCTTGGATGCTAGCGAAACGATATCGGATGATCAATGTTTGAAGCTTGATGCCTCTTATTACTGCCCGGCGAAATTGAACAATTTTCATCGCAGCCAAAACTTGTTGACGACATGAGCCATGCACATGACCTTGACCTTTATCAACATTTTCCGGGGGGACATGCCCCCAGACTCCCCAAGAAGTCGGCCTTTGTCTTCTAAGTGATGGTTTGGCCGGGAAAGTAGTAGGGTACTGATTTGTTGGGCTCAGGTTGCACCACATCGGTCAATTGTCCTTAATTGTTGTAATCCAAATTTGTCTTCTTCGAGTTAACGCTTCGCGCCCTCAACTACTGAGAAGCCACGGCCAAATTATATATTTATTCACTCGGTTGCATAAACAACACACACGCTCTCTCACTTGCTCCGGCCTCTCTCTTTATAAGTTCTTAATTTTTCAGAGACGTACAATGTGACATTAAGTCACGGATCAGCATGCAATCAATCAATCAATCAATCAATCAATGAGGCTTATATCGCGCATATTCCGTGGGTACAGTTCTAGGCGCTCTGCAGTGATGCCGTGTGAGATGAAATTTTATACGGCCAGTAGATTGCAGCCATATCGGCGCATATTTACCTTTCACGGCCTTATTCCAAGTCACACGGGTATGGTAGACAATTATTAACTGTGTCTAAGCAATTTTGCCAGGAAAGACCCTTTTGTCAATCGTGGGATCTTTAACGTGCACACCCAATGTAGTATACACGCCGGGGGGGTGGTTCGGATCAGCATGCAATCAATCAATCAATGAGCCGGGCTTATATCGCGCATATTCCGTGGGTACAGTTCTAGGCGCTAATGCATGAACGCACGCGCACACACACACACACACACACACACACACACACACACACACCCACACACAGTCACACACACACAGGTTACAAGAATCGGTAAAGTCATGTTTCTCTCTCCCGGTCAGCAATACGTTGCTCTCGTCTTTCAGTAGCTTTGTGTTGTAAGACAATGCAAGGGAAGTCATTCCGACTTCATTCAAGTTACGTACATCCGCTCGGAGAAAACATGGCGTCTGCCGAACTCCCGATGGCGGAAATTCCGATACTATTTTGTGATAAAACAGACAACCACTGACGGTTCACATTGTGCGTTGGCGAATTGTGCAGCTAACCAAACAATTAATCGTGGCCTGTCTTTCTTCAAGTAGAAGGTGTGAACGATGAGCGGAGAAGGCACAAGATCAAGCGACCAGACACACGACCAGACCGGGGGTCGGGTTCAACCCGGACACCCCTCACATTTCTTCCCGACACTTTCTGCAATCTTGCTTAGAAACAAGTGAGCATTGACAGGTTTTTTTTTAACATGCATTCAGCGACAACAAGCTGCGCAAAGTGCGAACTCTATTTCTTCTGTGGCCCAACAGTTAAATTGCTTCAATTGTAAGAACGACCAAGGTTACAGTTACTTACTTACTTACTTGTACTTGTGCGACGATTTAGGTTAAAAACCTGTACGCCGATCCACAAAGGTAAGCTGCATGGGGCTAGTAGCAGCTTGGTGTGTAGACACTTGATGTGTCTGTCCAGTGGCTGTCCAGTTGTGCTTTAAAGCAGTTAACGCTATCAGCTGTCACAACATTGTCGGGCAGGGTGTTCCAGTCTAAGACAACTCTGTCTGCGAAGAAGGCACTCCTTACTTTCGACTTGGCAAAGTTTTTAAACAGTTTAAAACTGTTTCCTCTCATGTCCCTTTCAGTGGGTGGGGGTCTGGGTAGATTGGGTTTCTGGGTAATGTATATACCTTTGAGGTATTTAAAAGTGTCAATCATATCACCCCTGCGCCGACGATGCTGGAGACAAGGAATTCCCAGGATCCTAAGCCTTTCTGAGTATGACAGTTCCTTCAGACTTCCAATCATCCTTGTTGCCCTTCTCTGGACATTCTCTAGGTCTTTGCAGAGCCCTTTAGCCTGTGGATTCCAAACTGAGTGACCATATTCTAGAATGGGCCTGACCAAGCTTTTGTACAGATAGTACGAAGGTTTCCTTGTCCAAGTTCTGAAAGGTCCTTCTAATTACTCCAAGTACATGTACTCTGTTTGCCTTTGACACTGATGTTGTAATGTATTCCTTGAAAGACAGTTTGTCGTCAATGTGCACACCTAGATCTTTCTCTAGCGTCGTTTCAGATAGTTCATGCTGTACTCCATCTGCTGAGTTTGTCATGTGGTATTTTGCGTCCGATTTCTTTGGACCTATTTTCATGGTGTGACATTTCTGGGGGTGGAAGGACAAGAGCCATGTCTCTGACCATTCCTGGAGTCTGTCCAAGTCATCTTAGGCCAAAAAAAAAAAAATTGTCTGTTTCTGGTCACCCGACCGACCCTAAATTTCGGCGCCGACCCTAAACTGGGACTGGGTGGCCGAGTGGTAACGCACTTGCGCTCGGAAGCGAGAGGTTGCGTGTTCAGGCCTGGGTCAGGCCGCAATTTTCTCCCCCCTTTCCTAACCTAGATGGTGGGTTCAAGTGCTAGTCTTTCGGATGAGACGAAAAACCGAGGTCCCTTCGTGTACACTACATTGGGGTGTGCACGTTAAAGATCCCACGATTGACAAAAGGGTCTTTCCTGGCAAAATTGTTTAGGCATAGATAAAAATGTCCATCAAATACCCGTGGGACTTGGAATAAAGTTTAAAAAAAATTCCATCTCACACGGCATTAAGTCTCAGGAAACATGAATACACGCATGCAGGAAAAAAAAAATATGGGTAGCGCCGTGTGTATGGCAGCTCGCTTTCCCCGGGGAGAAAGCAGCCCGAATTTCCATGAGGGTAACCTCACTAGACTGTAAATCTTATCCAATCCAATCCAATCCAATCCAACTTTTTTTTTCCAAACTCAAAAAATTTTTTTTTGTTTTTTGTGGTAAAGGACAGGGTGAGAAAATGAACAACAAAAACGTGTGAAAACGAAAGTCCGCTGACGATTTGTAAATGTGTTGAGTGTCTTGTCTCTATGTATAGTGAATCCAGTCTCTTTCATTCTTTGCGCGATTTTTAAAGTTAGTTTTATTGGTCTACATTTGGGGTAAAAAAAAAAATAAAAAAAATTTTTAAAAAAATCCCTACCTACCGACCCTATTTTTTTTAGCCATGTTACCAGAAACAGACAATTTTGGGGGGGGGCCTTAGATTGAGTTTGTGAGTTCGGTTGAGTCACTTCTTGCGTAAAGCTTGGTGTCATCAGCGAAAAGCTTCACACTGTTGTTCACCACTAGTTACAGAGCCAGCCTTAAGTACACTGATGTAGTGGTAGTGAGTACACACTAATTTTAGCATGAATGAGTGAAAGATAGAGAGAAGAAAAGTGAGGGAGCACATATATTTCAGTACTGTAGTGCTAGTGCTAGCGGGACATGTGAAATGAAAGTTTTACGCCCTCACGGCAAAGCCATTAGGGGCATGTTACACGGGAAAACCCGGCTTTGTATGAAAATAAAAAATAAAAATGCGGGGGAGGGGGGGGGGGGATGTAGACAGCTGGCTGCCGGCTGCTAGAGGAGACCTGAAATGGGCTTGGGACCTGGTTGGGTCGTCTTGGGTCAGTGCTGAAATGGTTACTTTTTTGGCTGTTGGCCGAACGGACACCCGGGCTTCATAGCGGGACATGCTGAGCTGGCCTCTTTTATACCTTCCAAAATCTACGCTCAGTGTCGTGAGAGTGCTGCTGGCTGGCAGCAGGTAAGTGGGTGGGGGTAACGAGGGGCAGGTGGGGGTAACCAAGTGCCTGCATCTGTGGGCAGGACTGCCGTCCTGCTACATTACACCTTCCAGTTACAGTCGATAAAAGTTGCACTCCGTTTAGTCATGTTTGATTAAAAGAGAACAGAGAAAGCAAATTATTTTGTATTTTCGTGTGTCACTGTCAGGGAATAAAGTGAGGTGAAGGTTATGGAGGCATCTTAAACAGTCATTTGAGTCAATGGAAAGTTGTTCACATTTGATGTGACCGAATGAGAAAGCTGGTCCAGGAAAAACTTCAGATACATACAGCGAAGTAACGAGCTCAGTTTTCGTCTAAGACCAGCTTTTGCATTTGAACTAGTTGATCTCATGTAAACTGCACACTGACTATAATTATATCCCCCCTCCTTTCCTAAGATCTGAACATTGACTTGGCATTCGTGGGGTCAAGTTTGTTCAAAAACAGTAATGGTATTTAAAGTTAGAACATTGCTGCATGAAATGCTAAATCCTTCCCTTCTCATTCAGGGATGTAAACACTCGGTGCACTCACAAAGGAATCATCATTTGGACCGGCACGGTTGGCCTAGTGGTAAGGCGTCCGCCCCGTGATCGGGAGGTCGTGGGTTCGAACCCCGGCCGGCTCATACCTAAGACTTTAAAATTGGTAATCTAGTGGCTGCTCCGCCTGGCGTCTGGCGTTATGGGGTTAGTGCTAGGACTGGTTGGTCCGGTGTCAGAATAATGTGACTGGGTGAGACAGGAAGCCTGTGCTGCGACTTCTGTCTTGTGTGTGGCGCACGTTAAATGTCAAAGCAGCACCGCCCTGATATGGCCCTTCGTGATCGGCTGGGCGTTAAGCAAACAAACAAACAAACAAATAAATCATTGTTTGGGGTGAAGTCTTTGACATTTTACCACCAATGTCCTTCATTTGCGAGAAACTGACATGCTTTTCTCCCTGTATTAAGTGTACAGTACAATTTAATATGTTGACCAGGAAACATTTCAGCCTCGGGTATGCATTTATATTACATGTATTGCTTTTCCAAGCTATTGTATTTAAGTACTTTTAGTTGCAGAGAAACCCCGTATACTAATGTTCTATTATTATTATTTAAGTTATTGAGACATCCCAGTGCACTAAGGGATTTATAGAGCAAATGGAGAAAATTCATTATTGAATGAAGCGCTATGAGTTCAATAATTATTTTCGAGATTTGCTCTATAAATCCCTTAGTGCACTGGGATTGTTTCAATAACGATATTGTCAGTACCGCCATAGAAAAAAGACTCAAAAGTTTTTAACACCATCGGCACAAATTCACTCCCCTGAATCCGAAAAAGTCGGCGATACGATCTGGTGACGTCGGCAGTTCAAGGCAGGTCGGCTGTATACGGGAGTGTTTTGTCACTTTTGTCGGCAGAAGTGTCAAAACACAAATACACACACACACACACCCCACACACACACACACATAACACTCACGTATACACTAACAACTTGAACACTCCACACACTCACACGCAGACGGTTGTTGTTGAAGTATGTTGTCAGTTGTTGTTGTTCTTGTTGTTGTTGTTGTTGTACATGCTGATGTTCCTTTTTCTAGTTATCGCTCTCTTTTGCTCCATTCATTCAATCATCATCATGATAATCATCGACATCAGTATCATAATTTTCACCATCATTATCATCATCCTCGCTAGATCTTACAAAATGCATCATAACTCCCTTATTTTTATTATTTCTGTGACTTAAAACTCGATGTAAAGGCAGATGATGTCCTGAAGATACTAGATATATAAGAATAATTATTAAACGACCGTACTTTAATTTGTGGTCGAGGGATTCTAAAAACAATGCGAACATGGTCGGACGCAGATATCCGATGCTTGCACCTTTGCTCGCTAGCTCTTCGAAAATGCATCATAACTTCCTTATTTGTTATTTCTGTGACTTAAAACTCGGTACAAAGTATGATAATGTTGTGAAGATTCTAGATATATATATATATAAAAATATTACATGAACATTCTTTATTTTGAGGTTGAGCCTGCGTTCTTAGATCAATACGAACATGGTCGGACGCTGAACCACGATGCTTTCACTTTCGCTTGATAGCTCGTCGCAAAATACATTATAACTCCCTTATTTTTACATTTAGTCAAGTTTTGACTAAATGTTTTAACATAGAGGGGGGAATCGAGACGAGGGTCGTGGTGTAAGTGTGTGTGTGTGTGTCTGTGTGTGTGTGCATGTAGAGCGATTCAGACTTAACTACTGGACCGATCTTTATCAAATTTGACATGAGAGTTCCTGGGAATGGTATCCCCGGACGGTTTTTTCATTTTTTCGATAAATACCTTTGATGACGTCATATCCGGCTTTTTGTAAAAGTTGAGGCGGCACTGTCACACCCTCATTTTTCAATTAAATTGATTGAAATTTAGGCAAAGCAATCTTCGACGAAGGCCGGGGTTTGGTATTGCATTTCAGTTTGGTGGCTTAAAAACTAATGAGTGAGTTTGGTCATTAATGTAGCCAAGTGCTGTGCCCCGTCTCTTCAGTTGTGTGATTATCTCCTGCCCGACCCAGTTGCCTCCCCTGTCTATAGCTATTCCCTGTGTGTGTGTTCTAGTCACATTGGGTTTACATTTAAATAATGCCCTTTGTGCTAAGAAATCCCTAACTTGAAATGATGAGAAGCAGCAGCGTAACCTCTAACCATCAGTGCCTAAGGAGTGACTAAATAATACCTGGTTGTCTTTGTGCATTGTACTTTATTGTGTGTTTACTATCGTAGGGTAGACCCCGACCGGATGCATTTCTAATCTCTTATCTCAGATTTAGGTGGTCGTTTTGTAATGTGTCGCCAGACTGTCTGGGTATCGTTGGACGGCGGTTTGTCAAGTGGGTGTCATTTCTTTTGACAGGGTACAATCATTGAAGATGTCAGGTAGCTTGAAGGTTTTAGTCTCTTACCCCCCCCCCCCTTCTTTGTAACTGGTTGTAATCTAATGAGTTTTATCCGGTGTGCACGGCAAACAGGCCCCTTCTTCCCCCTTCAGCTAGTGTAACTACTTGTAATATTTCCGGTGCTTGACACCGACCCGGCTTCATGCCTCGGTAACGATCCCTTTCATTTGGGCAGGCAATCTTAAGACGACGCCCCCCGTTGTCTGACACCGGGTATCTTTCCTATTGGCTATTGGGAATCGGAGTTGACCAGCCTTTAAAAGGGAGAGCATTAGGCTAGATCAGCAGACGCGTCTAGTGAGACCGATCATCGAGTGGGCTGTGTGCTGCTCATATGTTGTTGTCGTGACAGTGTCGAACCTCTGCCCAAATTTATCGCGACTTGTGAATTCGTGCCCTTGTGTTTCGCGACTAGCGTCAGCAGCAGTTTTGTGTTTAGGTTCCAAGTGTGCTCACTGAGGAGAATCTGTAAGTAACTAAATGCTTTATTTAGGTATGTTACAAAAAAATTCAAAATTTTCATTTTGATCTATATCACTTGAAAGAGCAGAAAATCAGCATTCCAATGGTATATATAACTTTGAGATTGGATAAGTGTAACCCGAGTTATGAATTTTTAAAGTAATAAAATTCGTAATAGAGGCAAAGAGGATAAAGTGAAACCATTTTTGACATTTTTCAGCTAAAATTAACTGTAACTCACACATTTGTTTATCAATATTGTTCAATTTGGTATTAAAAGAAAGGTTCAGAGCTCTATCTAAACAACTATAAAAAATTAAAAAAACCGCCATGTTGGATGTGAATACAACATGGGTGACAATCCGGGCGCAAAGCGGCGCATCCGTTAAAAGGTACTTCGCATCGCTTTATCGACTTGAAACTTTGGGAAACAGCAGGAAAATGGTCAAACTAACTGTTCAGAGGGGTCTCATAAGAGTTCAAAGGCTATAAATTGGTTTATAAAAGTACCTCTTTTGTGTCTTCTTCGCCCGATATTCTGGCCGGCGAGCTCGACAGTGTTGGACTCGCCATCTTTCTCAATCTTAAAGTCAAGAATGTGCTCTACGTCTTCGACAGGGTGCCCATGTGATGTAAATTTGGACAAGAATAAAAAAGAGGACCCCAAAACTGAGACAGTGTGAGTGATCAGAAAATGGGGGGTCATTTTCAATGACGTCAAAAATTGAGCTGCGCACGCATTTTGTAACATACCTACTTTATTCATTCCTTATGCTGTATTCATTCCTTATGCTGTATTCTTTCCTTATGCCCTATTCTTATGTTTCATTTGATGCTATGATGTTTGCATATATGTACATTTTGACGCTGATTTGGTCCCGGGCGATGTCCGACCGGTCTCGCGTCAGAGTTGATGACGCCATTTTGATCTAGCGGAGAGATCTGTGTATTCTAGATCAGTTTCTAATTACTTTCATGATTTGGCGCTGAAATTGAGCGTTAATAACTTCTAATATTTGATGACCAGTTATTCTAAAGTTGTTTTAGAGTCTTGTAAATTAAAGACTCGTAAGAATCAAGTAAGGCAGACTCGTTCTCATACGTTTCGTTTTCGCTGAGAAAAAGCCTGTCTCGCAATATTTTATGTCGAGAAGACCCATGTGTATCGTTGCGATCTTTTTCCCATTTTCATCACATATTATTTCTGGAGATCAGTAGAGTCTGAGTAGTAGTCGGTTAAAAGCCCAAAGTTAAGCCCCCAGTGCCATTGGCCCGTAAAGCTACCTATTTACGATTTAGGCGCAGAAACCCCTACAATTGATGAACGGGAATTATGGTTAACACATATATTTTGGGTTATGAACTCGATGAAAAGCTTGTCCCACTATGTTTAAGTCGAGTAGACCTATGTTAGATCTCCTTTTTACAAGGACAGTTTTATAACGATGAAGTCCGGTAAGGTAAGTCGAACCTTTCTCAGATCTCGGTTTTCGATGAGAAGGGATTTGAATACTTTGCTGGACGGAATTCCGCTTCGTAGCCAGTTTGTTGAGGAACAAAGAAGTTCTCAGTTTTCGCTTCGCTGAGGATCGCTCTTTGTTTCCAGTACTGTAACTGTAACTTTGTAGGCGAAGTGTACAACAATGACATGCTTTATGAAGTTTTGTGATGCGTTACGTTACATGCGTTTGATCATGTTGCTGCATTTCAAGCCGTATGTCGTTGACGGTTAATTGGCTGATGTAAGATTGTAGTCCTTTTGACCGGCGTCCCCCGTGTAATGATGTCAGAGCGCCCCCATTCCCCTAGGTCCGCCCCTGATACACATTACATGGCTTACCTTCCCTGTCTTTTGTCTGGCTTTGTGTGAGCCAGTCATGTTATGTATTCTGTCCTGTGTCACTCTACTGGTTCTACTCTGTTTGTCACATGCATTTTCATACTCTGATATTTTGCTAGTCTTCATTTGTATTAATACCCTTTTACCTGTACATAATCTTATGAGTTTTGATTATCATTCCTTTGATGAATTCAGGCATGAGAATGATAGAGCTCTTCTGAGTTAAGATCTCAGACAATAGGAAGATATTGTCTACAGGATGCACAATTTCAACTATTAATTCCCATGTTGCACTTTAAAGGCGCTTGCCTACAGAAGAACTTAGCGACTGATAAAACCCTAACATTTTGTGCAGTTGCATAGGTGCATAGCAGACTTTTAATCTAAAGCGATATGATTTAGTCGCGCTTCCCTGTAAAGTAATAGACTGTTGTTTAACGCTTCATTTTGAAGCATGGAAGCTTGCGCTTACCCCATGCCTGAGTTATCTTTCTTATTCTTGTCGTTATTATTCAACTCGATGAAGAAGTGTCTTCATGGCGATGAACATGCTTAATAATAACTATTATTTTGCAGTTGCGGTTCATGCAGTTGTTTAATTTATGTAAAGCATTTTCCTATGCAAGGCTTAGGCCTAAGGGAAGATGTTGGTTACTTCCCTTGACATTAGCTGTTGTGGAGTTGTTTAACTCACTGTGGATTCTCTTTCAGAGAATGCTGTGTCTGCAGGATTTTGGCTGTATTGTTACTTGTCTATATTTGTCATGATTATTTTGACAAATGATACATTCATTGGTTTATGATTTGTATTATGTCATGTGTGACTTAGAAGGCATGTTGTTTATACTTGTATTTTCTTTTCTTTTTAGTGCCTTCTTCTTTACACTGCTTTCTGGTTTGCACCAGAAATACATATATTGTTTCTGGGTCATTTATATACACATAGTTTATATTTCTGGTTGATACCAGAACTCATAGTTTATATTTCTGGTTTTACACTAAATACATATATTGTTTCTAGCTGATTCTGGTACTGGTAGATATCAGAATTCATAATTGGTATTTCTGGTTAGATGTAAGCATTGCTATTTCTTGTATTAGAGCTCTGTTTATTGTTTCTATTTTATAACTTATAGCATTGTTTCTAGTTGCAACCAAATTTAGCTAAACTGTTTTGGAATATTTATGACTTAGATAAGCTAACTGAGTGGTTATTTTTAGTTACATGATCTCCTTCAATAAAAGATAAGTTAAAGCAACCTCTGTCTTTGGTGTCTTATTTTGTATGCTCCTCTGCCTGTGCATATATATCCTTGTCCTTCCACCCGACTTTCCCACATTAAAAATCGGAAACTTGTAATTAAAATTATTTTTTTATTAAACGATCCAAAAACAATTTCATCTTATTCTTCGTCATGTTTCTGATTCCAAAAACATATACATATGTTATATGTGAACCTCCACCACGGAATGAGTCGCATGTCACCTTTGCATGATTTTCATAGTTTTACATTTTTCTAAAGAGTTTTTTATGCTCTATCCAGTGGTGAAAATCGATTTAGAAAAGAGCGAAAACTTGTTTGTTTGAGTTAGAAGCCTGTGACTAAGGTGACCCTCACACTGTTACCAGACACTCCCCGGACTTTTATTAAGCCTAGCGCAGAACCACGCGAGGTGACATGCGACTCATTTCGTGGTGGAGGGTCACATATTTGGATTAAAAACAAGTTCTGAAAATTAAAAAAATTAAAATTATGATCAAAATTAAATTTCCGAAATCGATTTAAAAACAATTTCATCTTATTCCTTGTCGGTTCCTGATTCCAAAAACATATAGATATGATATGTTTGGATTAAAAACACGCTCAGAAAGTTAAAACGAAGAGAAGCACAGAAAAGCGTGCTATGCAGCACAGCGAAACCACTACCGCGCTAAACAGGCTCGTCAGTTTCACTCCGTTTTGCACAAGCTGAGCGGCGGACTACGGTCATTGTAACTGAAAAAAATGCAGTGCGTTCAGTTTCATTCTGTGAGTTCCACAGCTTGACTAAATGTAGTAATTTCGCCTTACTCCGCGACTTGTTTTTTTCTGTGACTGAAAACTTGGTATAAAGTCCGATAATGTTGTGAAGATACTATATATATATATATATACAAAAAAATAGTACATGTACATGCTTAAGTTTTGTAGCGCAAGGTAGTGCAAGGTAGTATTTAGTCAGACCGGATCACAGATATTTTTAAGAATAATTTAAGAGGGGAAAATGTAACCTAGGAACAAATAAAGTCTTAACTAAAGAATGAAAAGAAAAAAAATATGAGGGAACTGTGGGTGTTTGCTAAAGCCTTTCAAAATGTAAGAATTTTGGGGGTGGTCACAGAAGACTGTGATTACCACCGGAACTTGGAATTGTGTTGACATCAGCGCATCGATATGGTACGGTGAAGGAAGTGAAAGGGTGACACTGAGACAAAGAAATAGACTGGTGCTATGTTTTTAGGGTTGACTGTTTATTGCTGTTGCTGTTGTAAGCTTTGCGATCGGAATACACCGCGCGTCGTGAATCGCGTCGTGAATCACAGCGCTCCTCGAAGCGCTGCTCGTCGTTAATATATCCACTTCGAAACAAAATGGCGCGCAAGGTAGTGCAAGGTCGCGTGTGGCCGCGTGCGGTCGCGTAGTCTTTAGTCAGACCGCCGCAAAGACATTGTCGAACGAAGCAAATGTTCAACATTGGATGAAAGTTTGAAAAACAAGTGGAGATGAGATTGGACAGGGGAGAAAGTTGATAAAGAACTTATTGGAGAATTCATCACAGTATCTATAACTTGTTGACTGAATAATAGTGGAGAGAAGTGAAGATGGAACAGAACACTGGAGGCTTGAAGTAAAGTTGAGAGTGAAATTGTGCTGACTGAAAACTCCTGATAACTAACAGTAAGTTTGAGCTTCAATGCATTAGGCAGGCATGAAAACTTTCTCTTTTCAGCGGAATTTCCGCCGTTTTTTTGTCACACTTTCGCTTTTTTTTTTAAATTTCCGCCGGAAAAAAAAGAAGACCCCCCAAAGAAAGAGGCAAAACAAAAGACGTGGCAAGCGTTACCCCCGCCACTGCTCAACAGACAATTGGATAAACCGTAAATTGCCGAGTCCGCAAACGGATCGATTCGAGCCTTTCTTCACTTCCTGCCGCGCTTGAACACATTTTTCTCTTGGAAATTCGGAGGTTTCCAAAGTTTGCGATGACCCTCTAACAGATGAAATGTGGCGATTTCAACAGCGTGGGGCCGCGAATCGGATCATAGAAGGACTGAAGAACGATTGGAGGTGGAACTGGCTTGACCGAGAATACGATGGCTGTCGTATTGGCGACGTTATTAGACTGGATGAAACTTTTGAAAATAGCCTGATTTCTACCCTGGATCAATTGGACTGAGGATATGAAAGTGAGGATATATTAAGCTACAAGGGAGCTGCATTGTGCAAAGTAAATTGCATGTTTATATGTGTTGTCATCACTGTTTGTGTGTTAAAAGTACTAACAATCGTGTGTATGTTATGACAGACATGAACAACAAAATGCTATGTTTGAGCATGTCTTTGTCTTGCTTAAATTTCTGTGAGAATTGTGTGTCAATAATACTGATATTCTTTATAATCTTTTTAGATTCGAATTTAGTGTTAAAGTTTTCAAAGGGGTCCTCATACAAGCTAACAATTTAATACCCATTTCAATATTTTGAAAAGCTAGAGCCCCTATATTTTCAAGGGCCCCATGCAAGCTTGTCATGTATGGTTATTTAATGCCAATTTCAGATTTTGAAATGCCTACAGCCCCTTCAGTTTCAGGGGGCCTTATAAAGCTTGTGCATATATATATATAAATATGCCCATTTTAAGGCTCAGAAATGCTGAAACCCCTTCAGCTTCAGGGGGCTTTGCCCCCTGGCCCCCACAAGGGGCGTTGCCCCTCGACCCCACTGGGGGCCTACTGCGGCCCCCAGGCCCCCACTTTATTGACTCACATGCGAAGCAAAAGTGAGTCTATGTACTCACCCGAGTCGTCCGTCCGTCCGTCCGTCCGGAAAACTTTAACGTTGGATATTTCTTGGACACTATTCAGTCTATCAGTACCAAATTTGGCAAGATGGTGTATGATGACAAGGCCCCCCAAAAAACATACATAGCATCTTGACCTTGCTTCAAGGTCAAGGTCGCAGGGGCCATAAATGTTGCCTAAAAAACAGCTATTTTTCCCATTTTCTCTGAAGTTTTTGAGATTCAATACCTCACCTATATATGATATATAGGGCAAAGTAAGCCCCATCTTTTGATACCAGTTTGGTTTACCTTGCTTCAAGGTCAAGGTCACAGGAGCTCTTCAAAGTTGGATTGTATACATATTTTGAAGTGACCTTGACCCTGAACTATGGAAGATAACTGTTTCAAACTTGAAAATTATGTGGGGCACATGTTATGCTTTCATCATGAGACACATTTGGTCACATATGATCAAGGTCAAGGTCACTTTGACCCTTATGAAATGTGACCAAAATAAGGTAGTGAACCACTAAAAGTAACCATATCTCATGGTAGAAAGAGCCAATAAGCACCATTGTACTTCCTATGTCTTGAATTAACAGCTTTGTGTTGCATGACCTTGGATGACCTTGACCTTGTTGGTAGGAAAAATGTGTAAAGCAGTTCTCAGTGTATGATGTCATTGCTGTAATGGTCAAGGTCAAGCATGTGAGTCGTATGGGCTTTGCCCTTCTTGTTTTCCTCTTTTTTCACCTCCGGTTGTTTTCATGCCTGATTAGGGCGTCACTTAGATCATACTATTGCCAGTATTGGATTATGGATACATGGTTCATTACGTAATAAAATATGCACCATTACAATGTTACCCTTGTTGTGTGAAAGTGGTTTGTTTGTGTTTGGTTGAGGTTGTTTTGGGTTTGTTTGTTTTTGTGTGTGTGTGGGTTTTTTTTGGGGGGGGAGGGGTGGGGGCGGAGGAGCGAGGAGAATGTCTTTTTTACCTGATCCAAACAAGTACGATTTTACTTTCAGAATGCACCAGATTGCACAGATTTTAATGTACCATTCAAAAAAAATCGAACCCCCCAAGAAAATAGTGATTTCCTCTTTTTTCATCACAAGAGAGTCCAACCCCTGAAAAAACATACAGTAACACACACAAAAACTGTTGCTGCACGGCAGTTTGGAACACACTTTGTGACCCAGAAGCGGTTGTATGCTATGTAAATGTTATTTGCCAACCCTCGACACTCCGAAAAAGAGATAGCGGAAGTCAATACATCATATTGGTTTTTCATTGGCTACTTCCTAATGACTAGTTAGGGGGCATTTCATTAATAAAAGAGTTGTAACAGAGCTTTTCATTGTCGGAGTGTATACAGACCTAGCAATCCTGTAAACACTCGGAGTGCGTATAGCTTTTGCCTATTTCACCTGTTTATCGCTGATTTCTGCATACAATGATTACTTTGCATATAGTGATATATATACTGAGAGGCGCGTGCCATGTTTGTAGTTTGTGAAAACAAAACACTTTTGAAAGACAAGACCACGACTTTTTTCACTTGAAAAATTGAAAATGGCTGTTCAGATACATGTTCCTGTGGTGGCTGTGCTATTTTGGTGGTTGTGATGTCGTGTGGGAAGAATTACCATAACGACCAGCTGCCATAGATTTTTTTTTTTGTACTGCAAGTGCAAGCAGAACCATTGCACCATTTCATCCTCGTTTTCTTGTACCATATTTTTTGTTCTTTTTCTACAGTAACGCCGTGAACAGTGGGGAACCATCAAGGCCTTCATTAGTGACCAGACAGGTACATGCAGAAGCTTCTCACTGCAGCATGGAGGAAGGAGACACAGCAATTCTGTCTGACATCAAGATAGAGATTGATGTCGCAGAAGAGACACCACAGTACTGGCACATGACGGAACCAGAGCCATACGGTAAGGTTAACCAAACCTCTCTAACACTAAAACAACAAATGCAACATCCTCAATATACAATGTACCTTGCTGAAAAAATGCTAGCTTTTAATTGTTAAAGTGACATCTTTTAGGTGTGTGACTGTTAGTGTTAACAAAACCTTTTGTCTTTTGAAGAAAAAGCAGAGAGAGCAAGCTTGCAGACAAAATAGTTTACGGTAAGTGAGGCTTTGTATACAGCAGTACATCACTGAGAAAAAAAATCTGCCTTTGTGTGCAGCTCATTGTAAACGTAACATCGATAAGGCAGTTTATGTTAAAACATACGATCGACTGAATTATAAGTGAATAGGCCAATAATTCCCCTGCGGCTGCCATATTCAGCAAACAGATTGCTTTTGTAAGACGTAGTGGCTATACAGTAGAACAGATTGCTTTTATAAGACGTAGTGGATATACAGTAGAACAGATTGCTTTTATAAGACGTAGTGGCTATACAGTAGAACAGATTGCTTTTATAAGACGTAGTGGCTATACAGTAGAACAGATTGCTTTTATAAGACGTAGTGGCTATACAGTAGAACAGATTGCGTTTACGAGGTATGATCCAAACAAAATGATCAAACCCCGATTATACAAGTCTCAGGCCACTGATCATCATTTGAAAGGCCAAACATTTAACTGGTATACCTCCAAAAGACAAAGTCATTTGGTTACTACGTCATACATGACAAGGTTTTAAAATACGTCACTTTTGGGTTGTGCTTCAAAACGGGGTCTTTTGTCAAGCACCATGAAAATCTTCACTTCTTTGAAGAGTGTAAAACGAAAATGTCTACAAAGCTGAAGAATGTTACATGAATCAAAGCTGTTCCATATTCGACAATCTGACAAAAGAAAAGGGAATTTGAAACTGGGGAAAAGGGGAATAACTCTGACAAGCCAAAAAGATTTCCGAAGAGTGCTTTAAACGAGAATAATGTAGCTGCTGTGTCAACATTTTAGAACTAAGATTAAAAAGTGTACATGCGGGTATAAAGAGCAAAACATCAACTTTCATATGGAACAATCCAGAGAGTTCTACTCAATGATCTTCCGCATCAAAAGCTTGCCGCAAAATGGGTGCCTCATTAGCTGACAGAGGAACGGAAGGAGCATCAGGGTCCTCTCGCATGCGATCTGCTCAACCGTTGTGAACCCAGTACAGCAGAACCCCCTGTTTACGACTTTGGAAAAACCTTGAAAATTAGGTCGTAAAAAGGGGGGGTCTTAAAGGCATATGTACTCGATGACTATACACGCTAATTGCTTTACCAACAGCTGGAGACATGCTAAATTAAGTTCCCTGCAAGATATTGTGGTCTAGGACCCCTTAAATGTTGAGATATATTTGAATTTTTATTTTGATCTAGATCGTCCTATTTATAGATTTGCCAACAGAGGTAGCGTTGACGCAAGGGAAATAACTCCGCGTCTTTGTTGACATCCTCACTTTTTCAGAGGCTAGAACAAGCTGTAATGCATGTATTATGGTCCGCGCATGGTGACATATCGTCATTATATGGTCTTATGGTGCGTTTGACATCGATTATGGGCAAACTACACTTTGTAAACACGGGAGCGCGTACATATGCCTTTAAATTAAAAGGGGGGTTTGAGTTTTTGGCCGGTCGGTCATGAATTTGGTTGCAGTGTATGTACTGTCATGTTTACACACAAACACACAGTTGCAGTTTACTGTCATATCAAAACACACAGACACACACACACACACACCCAAACACATTACAGCAGAACAACTTGAACTCAAATTTCAAAGAAAATTTACTCATGGCGTAATGCTCGCTCCCCGCTGAGTGAAGCACATTTGACATTGTGGCGCAAGCAGTAAAATCCGAATGTCCTAACTCGATAGAAAGCATAACGACTTTTCTCCAGAATCATCTTTCCGCTCATATGAATGATTCGTCGCCTTGCATTGCTAAACTTGACCACGATCGTTGAGGCCTTCGTACAGGCTCCTCTCTTTGCGTACTTTCGCTTTGCTATCCTTCTCACCATCTAGATAACATCGAGTCCTTATTATCCTTGACGACACGCAGGATTTTTGTATTCCCGACTCCCAAGGAAGTCACCGCGGATTGCCACTTCGCTCGATTAGCGATTACTTTATTAGCTCTCTACTCAAGAGTCAACGCTTTTCTTTTTCTTTCGCGAATCTTCGTTTGTCAACAAGACAGTCATCGTGACTAGATAGCGTGCAGAAAAAAAACCGGATGTACGCGAGATTTCGTTTTTATTTCTTCTCGCGATAGTTGGAGGAGCGAGAGCCGCCATGTTGTGTTTTCGTCTGCTCGAAATATGCGCAAAAGTCGTAAATCATCCCAAAAAGCTCGGTCGTAAGTCGCGTTTTGGGTCATTATCCTTGACGATACACAGGATTTGCATCTTCCTGACTCCTAAGGAAGTCGCCGCGGATTCTATCGTGCGTGAGATTTAGTTTTTTTTCCGTCTCGCGATAGTTCGAGGAGCAAGAGCCGCCATGTATTGTTTTTGTCTGCTCGACTACAAATCTGCGAAAGTCATCCCCAAAAGCTCGGTCGTAAGTTGCGTTTTGGGGTGAGTCGTTCACTGGGAGGTTCATTATATAGAATGCATCCGTGGTAGCAAAATCGGTCTACTGTATCAATTTTAATAACAACTTTAATGAGCCAACTCATTAATTAATTTTTAAGCCTCCAAGCTGAAATGCAATACTAAAGTCCGGCCTTCGTCGAAGATTGCTTTTCCAAAATTTCAATCAATTTGATTGAACAATGAGGGTGTGACAGTGCCGCCTCAACTTTTACGAAAAGCTGGATATGACGTCATCAAAGGCATTTATTGGAAAAAAAACGAAGAAAAAAACCGTCAGGGGATATCATACCCAGCAACTCATGTACAATTTCATAAAGATTGGTCCAGTAGTTTACTCTGAATCGCTCTACACACACACACACACACACAGACAGACAGACACACACACACACACACACACACACACCACGACCCTCGTCTCGATTCCCCCTCTATGTTAAAACATTTAGTCAAAACTTGACTAAATGTAAAAAGGACAGAGGTTATGAGCAATAAGAAAACAGGGTCTTAACCTTTGCCGTGCTTCCTGGGTTCACCTGTACCCAGAGACACACTAAAATCATTGTAACTCTGGAACCATTAAAGGTATCGTTTTGAAATTTTAAGTATCTCTCACACACCTAATTTTCTCTCTGTCTGCAAATGTTTAGTGTGTACATGACAAAACATTAAAATTGATTGATTATTGAGTCACTTGAAAAAAAGTGACTATGTAATCGGTCAGTGTTAGTCTGTCCGGCCGGCCGGCCGTAGACACCACCTTAACGTTGGACTTTTCTCGGAAACTATCAAAGCGATCGGGCTCATATTTTGTTTAGTCGTGACCTCCAATGACCTCTACACTTTAACGATGGTTTCGTTGACCTTTGACCTTTTTCAAGGTCACAGGTCAGCGTCAAAGGAAAAATTAGACATTTTATATCTTTTCTCGGAAACTATCAAAGCGATCGGGCTCATATTTTGTTTAGTCGTGACCTCCAATGACCTCTACACTTTAACGATGGTTTCGTTGACCTTTGACCTTTTTCAAGGTCACAGGTCAGCGTCAAAGGAAAAATTAGACATTTTATATCTTTGACAAAGTTCATCGGATGTGATTGAAACTTTGTAGGATTATTCTTTACATCAAAGTATTTACATCTGTAGCCTTTTACGAACGTTATCAGAAAAACAAGGGAGATAACTAGCCTTTTCAGTTCGGCAACACACAACTTAACGTTGGGCTTTTCTCGGAAACTATAAAAGTGACCGGGCTCAAATTTTATGTGAACGTGACTCATTGTGTTGTGAATAGCAATTTCTTCCTGTCCATCTGATGCCTCATATAATATTCAGAACTGCGAAAGTAACTCGATCGAGCGTTTGCTCTTCTTGTGTTAATTAACATAAACACTACCGATTGCGCGGGTTCACGCAAACCCATACTTTTAAAGAGTAGTAGTGATTGTAACTATCCCTCTGCCGACGGCGCGGGTTCTGCTACACCCATAATTACCAAAGCGGCGGAACAGTGTCTGTCTGCCTGTTTGTCTCCAAGAGACTGTTTGTCTCTCTGTCTGTCTGTCCGTATCTCTCTGTCTGTCTGTCTGTCTGTCTGTCTATCTGTCTATCCGTCTATCTGTCTATCCGTCTATCTGACTGTCTGTCTATCTGACTGTCTGTCTCTGTCTCTCTCTCTCTGTCTCTCTCTGTCTCTCTCTCTCTGTCTCTCTCTGTCTCTCTCTCTCTGTCTCTCTCTCTCTCTCTTAGTCTCTCTCTCTGTCTCTCTTTCTTAGTCTCTCTTTCTTAGTCTCTCTCTCTCTTTCTTAGTCTCTCTCTCTCTTTCTTTGTCTCTCTCTGTCTCTCTCTCTCTGTCTCTCTCTGTCTCTCTTTGTCTCTCTCTCTTAGTCTCTCTCTCTGTCTCTCTTTCTTAGTCTCTCTCTCTCTCTTTCTTAGTCTCTCTCTCTCTTTCTTAGTCTCTCTCTCTTTCTTAGTCTCTCTCTCTCTTTCTTAGTCTCTCTCTCTTTGTCTCTCTCTCTCTTTTTCTTAGTCTCTCTCTCTCTCTTCTTTCTTTGTCTCTCTCTCTTTCTTAGTCTCTCTCTCTCTCTCTTTCTTAGTCTCTCTCTCTCTCTTTCTTAGTCTCTCTCTCTCTCTCTCTCTCTCTCTCTCTCTCTCTCTCTTTCTTAGTCTCTCTCAGTCTCTCTCAGTCTCTCCCTCCCCCTCTCCCTCCCCCTCTCCCTCCCCCTCTCCCTCCCCTGCAAGAAGTCGGTGAAGGGAGAAACTTGATGCACCCACTGAAGTAGCGCTGTGGGTTTCCCTGAACCCACCCCGTCGTCAGAGAAATAAACGGTAAAAACCCTCTTTCAAATGTATGGGTTCAGACAAACCCGCATCGTCGGGCGTGTGTAGTCAAAAGCGGCATCCGGCAAAGGTTAAAAGGGAGGGTCAGTCTTAAAAGGGGAGGGGGGGGGGGGGGTGCAACTGTAATACCTGTTATTAATTTTGTAAGAAGGCACATGAAATACACAATGCCATGCAATCACACACACACACACACTTACATAACACACACACATACAGCAATCACCCTAATCTCACCATCCCAGTCTTCCACAAAACAATTAGTCAAATCTTGACTATATTTCAAATGTTAGTTAGTTAGAAAACTTACCGCAATCAGTCTAAGATTATTGCAATTTGCATTCAATCAGTTTTGACGTTATGAAGTGCTGCTTTCATAAAGACTCAACATTGATGCCTAATTGTTACTTCAACGCGCTGTGGCCGGGTGGTAAGACATCAGCCTCATAATCGGAAGGTCGAGGGTTCAAATTCTGGCCGCGGCCGCCAGCTGGCTAGAGATATTTTCGATCTCCCAGGTCAACTTATGTGCAGACCTGCTAGTGGCTTATCCCCCTTCGTGTGTACACGCAAGCCAAAGACCAAGTGCGCACGGAAAAGATCCTGTAATCCATGTCAGAGTTTGGTGGGTTATAGAAACACAAAAATACCCAGCATGCTTCCTCTGAAAGCAGCGTATGGCTGCCTAAAGGGTGGGGTAAAAACGGACATACATGGAAAAATCTACTCGTGCAAAAACACAAGTGTACGAGGGAGTTTCGGCCCATGAACGCAGAAGAAGAAGGAGTTACTCTTAAATACCGGTAGATGCAAAGCTAAGTCTCACCCCCCCCCCCCCCCCCCCCCCGAACACACACACAGAAGTACAAAACAGTCACAAAGGAGATGCATTTATTGCTGTAATAGATACCAGAGACTATAGAGTACATAGAGACGCTTCATCCTTCTTTGCACTGCGGTGCGCAAGTGAGACCGGCCGCCAGCGCTTGGGAAAAGAGCAACTCCCTGCCGCACAAGGAAGTTCGCGTATAGCGGCTGCTGTCGGCTGTGTTTATATATCACGTTTGTATTGATCTATCTGTTCTGTCCGGCTGACAGTGCTGCAAAATGTAACTGAATGAAAAAATATGTTTGGTTTGTTAACATCTTTTTTAAATGACCATATAAACACCGCAGAAAATGGTGTAGATTGAAATTAAATCAAATTTACGTAGGCAATACCCGCTGCATCGCTGTTGTTATGTGAACAGCTCAGATCATGGGTCAATAAAGTGTTACACAGATGGTCAAAATTAAAGTACAAGATATTGCACTAGAAGTGGAACTACACTGTTGCTTAGTGTTTGTATGAAGCTACAAGGTGAAAATAGAAAAAGAAAAACACGATTCTTGACTTTGATGGGCTTTTTCTGCTCGTAAGCACACATTCTTCTACTCATCACAGCATGCCCCATTATTGAGTTTAAAACACCAATTAAATTTGTTTTGAATAAAACTCACAATTTTACAATAAAAATTTAGAGACCTAAATCAATTAGGTATATCCTACTTAGTTTGACTTTTGCAAAACTAAGTAATTACACATTTAATTGAATCAGTCAGACAGACGGAGACATAGAGAGACAGACAGAGGGCAAACAGAAATCTGAGAAAGAAACCCCGTTAAAAATGTTACCATGTTTGAAATGAAACATCGCAAGGTGAAGCCATAATTCATCACCTTTCAGTATGACGTCATGAGCGTGTTCCACACTTGAAATGACGTGTTTTTATCATGTTGTCAGCTGCACGGAGCTTGGAAGTATAATTTCCATTGAACGATCCGAGTTTGTTAAGTTGTAGCCTATTTTCAACGTCAAACACCATGAAACTATATATTTGGAATCAGAAAATGGTAAGGAATAGATAGAAGTTGTTTTTAAGTGTCTTTTTTCATAAATAAAGATAGTGGTTATTTATCGGTTTTCTTCATTTTTGAGCATAATTTTCAATACAAAACAACAAAACTATATAGTTTTAGATACAGGACGCAATAGGGAATACACCAATATAAATTTTTGACTCACATGCGAAGCAAAAGTGAGTCTATGTACTCACCCGAGTCGTCCGGCCGGCCGTCCGGAAAACTTTAACGTTGGATATTTCTTGGACACTATTCAGTCTATCAGTACCAAATTTGGCAAGATGGTGTATGATGACAAGGCCCCAAAAAACATACATAGCATCTTGACCTTGCTTCAAGGTCAAGGTCGCAGTGGCCATAAATGTTGTCTAAAAAACAGCTATTTTTCCCATTTTCTCTGAAGTTTTTGAGATTGAATACCTCACCTATATATGATATATAGGGCAAAGTAAGCCCCATCTTTTGATACCAGTTTGGTTTACCTTGCGTCAAGGTCACAGGAGCTCTTCAAAGTTGGATTGTATACATATTTTGAAGTGACCTTGACCCTGAACTATGGAAGATAACTTTCAAACTTAAAAATTATGTGGGGCACATGTTATGCTTTCATCATGAGACACATTTGGTCACATATGGTCAAGGTCACTTTGACCCTTATGAAATTTGACCAAAATAAGGTAGTGAACCACTAAAAGTGACCATATCTCATGGTAGAAAGAGCCAATAAGCACCATTGTACTTCCTATGTCTTGAATTAACAGCTTTGTGTTGCATGACCTTGGATGACCTTGACCCAAGGTCAAGGTCACATGTATTTTGGTAGGAAAAATGTGTAAAGCAGTTCTTAGTGTATGATGTCATTGCTAGGTTTAGTTATTTGACCCTGAAGGTCAAGGTCATCTAAAGGTCAAGGTCAAGTATGTGAGTCGTATGGGCTTTGCCCTTCTTGTTTGTTTCATAACTCATAACTCATAACATTTATTGATCCAACAAAGGAAATTAAATTGGTCATCAGCACATATAGGTCATTAATTAATAATTATAAAAGAATAAGAGAAGAAAATTCATAAAACCCATGATAACAAAAAAAAATATCTAAAGTAATATATGTACAACTACAATACCCTTTTTACTTGCACACTTGACACACCGACACACCAACACACATGCATACAAGTTTTTATGTAAATGATAACAACAATCCATAATTAACGCTATTGCACTACCAAAAGAAGAGACCAACCAAACACATAAAACCAATCACAGTAATCATCATCAGTTATCACAGGTATCACAGTAGATTAGCCATCAGGTAGTTAGACTCAATTGGGCAAAATATAGTGTCAACACCATCACAACAGTGCTAAAGCTCATTATCACAGCACTAGTTATGATCAAAGGTCAAACAGTCATCAAATATTAGTTTTTAAAAATTTGAAAAAATGACATATTTCGAACAAACATTTCAATAACAAAACTTTAAGTGACCAAACTGAAATGCAATCCCATAATCCGGCCTAGATCTGAGATTGTGTGATAAGAAATTCGATCAAATTGATGAAAAACTGTAACTGAAAGTGCTGCCTCGACCTTTTGGCAAACGGTAAAATATGACGTCATCAAACTGTCCTATCAATAAACGGAAAAACCTTCTATGAGAAAATCTAGTCAAAAATATCCATATCAAATTTCATAAAGATCCACTCCGTAGTTTTTGAGATATGATCTGCAGTGTGAAAAAACGCCCAAAATGCAAACTCATTTGTCATGATTTGGTCGTGTTCTGCCGATACTATAATGTTTTTCTTTCCTAAAACACACTATAATAGTAGCCTTTCCCAATGTCTATGCTAAAACTGACTTGTCTGTGTTGTCAATGATTTTGCTGCAGTGTGAGAACAAAAAGTCTAAACAATCTCACGCCCATAACGCTGTGACACGAAAACTCATTTGGTCGTGTTCTGCCGATACTGTAATGTTTTTCTTTCTTAAAACACACTATAATAGTAGCCCTTCCCAAATAGTAGCCCTTCCCAAATGCAATGCTAAAAATGACTGGTCCGTGGACTATCTGTTTGTCGCAAAGACCGTGTGACACGAAAGTTATGAGCGGAAGACAAATCTGCTGAGTGCAATTACGTTTCAGAAGATAGTTGGTTAAAACAGTTTATCACTCAGACACGCAAAGGAACACGATAACTTTATTATTCAGGCCATATTTGCTTTCCTTTGTCATGTATGAAAGTACTGGCCTTGGTTGAAGAAAGTGACCTGTCGCTGTGCAACAAATTTGTCGCCATTTTCCGCCGTGTTTTGTAAATAAAACGTGTTTACTACCCACACATACAAAACGATGCTGTTGGTTCTTTTTATTTTCTTATTGTTTGATTCATGCTTAGCAGTTTAGTATGCTTTGTTTTCTTCTCAATTCAATGGATGGCTATAAAATAAGCATTTAAATGTGAAGGTGTTAAAATTACCCATGATCTGAGCTGTTCACTTATGCAAACATGATTTAAATCAGTGTCTTTTCGTGAACTAACCGTCATTATTTTTGTGTGTTCTGGTCGAATACAAATACATACTGTATACATGGTCAGTTATGCCTGAGAAAAAATTGTCAGGAATAAATCGTTAACAAAATAGTTTACGGTTAAATCGGTAACTAAGGCATTTAGTCAACTTTGCTTTGTCCCAGCACCTCAAACTGATATGGGTAGATGATATCATTACTGCTGTGGAAAGCGAAAGTAGGTTTTTACATGTGTCCGCGTGGTGGCGCCGCTTCCTGTTTCAATTTTCAGCGCCGTATGAAGCGTCTCTGTGTACTCTACAGTCTCTGTAGATACTAATTTGCATCACCTATATCACTTGCATTCCTTTCAGTGCCGGACAGGGAGGTCAAAACAGCTACCATGACTGCAGTGCAGTCATTGGGCAGAAAAGCTGCAGTCAACACAGCTACCATGCCTACAGTGCAGTTATTGGACGAAAAAGCTGCAGTCAACACAGCTACCATGCCTACAGTGCAGTCATTGGACGGAAAAGCTGCAGTCAACACAGCTACCATGACTACAGTGCAGCCATTGGACGGAAAAGCTGCAGTTAATGGGCACAGCGATGCCTGGCTCAAACCAGAGATTCAGACACCAGAAATACAGACTGCAGTCGACAATTGCAGTCATACTTGGCTGAAACAAGAGATACAGACACTAGAAACACAGACTGCAGTCAACACTCATAGCGATACCTGGCTGAAACAAGAGATAGAGACACCAGAAACACGGACTGCAGTCGACACTCATAGCGATACCTGGCTGAAACAAGAGATACAGACACCAGAAACACAGACTGTAGTCGACACTCATAGTGATACCTGGCTGAAACAAGAGATACAGACACCAGAAACACAGACTGTAGTCGACACTCATAGCGATACCTGGCTGAAACAAGAGATACAGACACCAGAAACACAGACTGTAGTCGACACTCATAGCGATACCTGGCTGAAACGAGAGATGCAGACACCAGAAACACAGACTGTAGTCGACACTCATAGCGATACCTGGCTGAAACGAGAGATGCAGACACCAGAAACACAGACTGTAGTCGACACTCATAGCGGTACCTGGCTGAACCAAGAGATACAGACACCAGAAACACAGACTGTAGTCGACACTCATTGTAGTACATGGCTGAAACGAGGGACATGGATAACAGAAACTCAAAGCATGGGTAGATTAGAACTAAATGAGAGACGTGAACCAGATCCAGTTCCAATGTATGACACCACATTCCCGTGTTCAGGTCGCAAGAATCAGCAGGTTGTGATTACAACACATACAGGGCAGAAAAGGCATGCATGCAATGAGTGTGGTGCCAGGTTTTTACGGTCTGGTCATTTGAAGCAACACATATTAACACATACAGAGGAGAAAAAGTATGAGTGTACTGAGTGTGATGCTAGTTTCAAACTGTCTTCTTATTTGAAGCAACACATGTTAACACATACAGGGGAGAAAAAGCATGCATGCAATGAGTGTGGTGCCAGGTTTTTACGGTCTGGTCAGTTGAAGCAACACATGTTAACACATACAGAGGAGAAAAAGTATGAGTGTACTGAGTGTGATGCTAGTTTCAAACTGTCTTATTTGAAACGACACATGTTAACACATACAGGGGAGAAAAAGCATGCATGCAATGAGTGTGGTGCCAGGTTTTTACGGTCTGGTCAGTTGAAGCAACACATGTCAACACATACTGGAAAGAAAAAGTATGAGTGTACTGAGTGTGATGCTAGTTTCAAACTGTCTTCTTCTTTGAAGAAACACATGTTAACACATACGGGAGAGAAAAAGTATGAGTGTACTGAGTGTGATGCTGATTTCAAACGGTCTTCTTATTTGAAGCAACACATGTTAACACATACAGGGGAGAAAAAGCATGCATGCAATGAGTGTGGTGCCAGGTTTTTACGGTCTGGTCAGTTGAAGCAACACGTGTTAACACATACAGAGGATAAAAAGTATAAGTGTACTGAGTGTGATGCTCATTTCAAACGGTCTTCTTATTTGAAGCAACACATGTCAACACATACTCGAAAGAAAAAGTATGAGTGTACTGAGTGTGATACCAGTTTCAAGCTGTCTTCTTCTTTGAAGCAACACATGTTAACACATACGGGAGAGAAAAAGTATGAGTGTACTGAGTGTGATGCTATTTTCAAATGGTCTTCTTGTTTGAAGCGACACATGTTAACACATACAGGGGAGAAAAAGCATGCATGCAATGAGTGTGGTGCTAGGTTTTTACTGTCTAGTCATTTGAAGCGACATATGTTAACACACACATGAGAGAAAAAGCATTTCGGTTCAGAGTGTAATTCCAGGTTTTAGAGAAGCATCGATGTTGTTGCCGTTTTCTGATCGGGGTCAAGCTCAGTTGGCGTTTTTTAATATCAGATTTTTGTCAAATTTTATACCAATTTGCATTTGGGAAAGTTTTTGAAGAGAATTGGGGTGAGAACCAAAAGGTCGAGGACATTTGGTCAAGAGTCAAAAGGTCAAGGGTGACAAAAGGTCAACGGCAAAACGTCTAAAGGACAAAAGGTGGAGGATTGAAAAAAGGTCCAGGATTAACAAATTTTATTTTATTGTCAGTGTCCATTCGTGAAGAAAATTCTGCTTCGAGTGTCTATTGGATTTTATTGTCAGTGTACATTCGTGAAGAAAATTCTGCTTCGAGTGTCTATTGGATTTTATTTTCTGTGATTTGCAGAGCTCCATTCTGTGTCTGTGTCCCTGTCCGAATGTCACTTTTTCTCCGCTTGGAAATGCTTTTAAAGTTGGAATGTGGAAGAAAAAGAAGAGAAAACAAGTCGAGCTTTATAGCGTATCAGTGACATGTTTCACCAAACAATCTGTTGAGTATCGAGCTGTGTTCACCGTTGATCACACTACGCTTCATTTACCGACAAAACTGTTCTGAATAACTAAAAACAAGGCGCGCAAGTTGAAATTACTACATTTAGTCAAGCTGTCGAACTCACGTGATGAAACTGAACGCACTGTATTTATTCACTAAGACAGTACAGCTTTGTCAATCCCCGCGTGAAGGAAATCGCTCACCTTCCACGTGCAAAACGTAGTGATATTGACACACCAGATTAGTGCGGTAGCGTATTGTGCTAAGCAGGAAAGCGCGCTTTTCTGTATTCTTGTAAACTTTCTGAGCTTGTTTTGAATACAACCTATCGTATCTATATGTTTTTGGAATCAGGAAATGATCACGAATAAGATGACATCATTTTTGGATCGATTTCTTACATTTTAATCGTAAGACTAATTATTCTATTATCGTTAATTGTAATCACATTTTAAGAGTAAACATGACATGTAGATTCAGAATGTGATGAAGAATACGATGCAATCAATTTTAAATCTGTTTGCAAAAAATCGATTTTAATGACAACTTTAATTAGCAAACTCATTAATTAAATTTTAAGCCTCCAAGCTGAAATGCAATACCAAAGTCCGGGCTTTGTTTGAAAAATGAGAACGTGACAGTGCCGCCTCAACTTTCACGGAAAGCCGGATATGACGTCATCAAAGACATTTATCCAAAAAATGAAAGAAACGTCTGGGGATATCATACCCAGGAACTCTCTAAAATTTCATAAAGATCGGTCCAGTAGTTTACTCTGAATCGCTCTACACACACACACACACACACACACATACACCACCACGACCCTCGTCTCGATTCCCCCCTTTACGTTAAAACATTGAGTCAAAACTTGACTAAAGGTAAAAAGAACACACAATTTATAAAATGCACAATAGGCACACAAAGCAGCGTTTTCTTCAATCCCCCCGCGGGTTAGGGGTGTCCCATATTGGGACGAGAAAGAATTTACCCGATGCTCCCCAGCATGTCGTAAGAGGCGATTCTGTTTCTCCTTTTACCCTTAAGTGTTTCTTGAATAGAATATAGTCCATTTTTGTAAAGATTTTAGTCAAGCAGTATGTAAGAAATGTTAAGTCCTTTGTACTGGAAACATGCATTCTCCCAGTAAGGTAATATATTGTACTACTTTGCAAGCCCCTGGAGCAAATTTTTGATTAATGCTTTTGTGAACAAGAAACAATTGACAAGTGGCTCTATCCCATCTCACCCCTCCCTCCTTCGCGATATAACCTTCGTGGTTGAAAACGACGTTAAACACCAATTAACGAAAGAAAGTTTTCTTCAAGTAGTCAAACAATTGAATTTAACACGCAGAAAATTATGTCGACATTTTCAAACTTCGACAGTTTTTTAATCCTCGACCTTTTTTTTAATGTTTGACCTTTTTCAATCCTCGACCTGTTGTCCCTTAGACGATTTGCTGTTGACCTTTTGTCACCTTCGAGCTTTTGTCGCCCTCGACCTTTTGACTCTTGACCAAATGTCCTCGATCTGTTGTGCCTCGACATTGTAAACCTTGACCTTTTGTAACCAATATAGGTGTGTCGATCTGTGTGTGTTTTTGTCACTTTGTGTGTGATTTTGCCGGTGTTTGTCACTGGGCGAAAAGGGGCGTTGCAATTTACAAAACTACTCAATATACCACAGGGTTCATACAGAGTCCTTGAACCCTGGAAAACTCCTTGAAAATTGGAAAACCTTTTCCAGGCCTTGAAAAGTGCTTGAAAATAGAGTTTTGTTAGTCATTGAAAAGTACTTGATTTTTCCAAATTGTTGCCTATACATTTCGTCAGCAGCTTGTCTTATTTAAAAAAAAAATGCAACCCCCTTTTTTTTCGTCAAATACAGTACACACATTTTGGGAGAATAAAAGATCGAGTGAAAACGAAAGTAGACGAACTAACTATTACTAGTCACCCGTAGTTGCTTCCCTTCCCGGAAGTTGGCAAGGCAAACAACTACGGAATGACTAATAGTTTGCAGACTTGAAAAACTGAAGGTAAGCTTGGTGCTTTGCATTAATTTGAGGAAAATCATGTCCTTGAAAAGCATTTATTTGGTCCTGGAAATGTCCTTGAAAACTCATTGAATTGTATCAGCTCTGCCCTGCAGGAACCCTGATACCAACAAAAATTCAAGTTTCAATGGGTTTATTACATTACATCGACTCTCCGATTTTCAGTGGCACGCAGCTTGGATTCTTCTTGTCAGTTTCCCTGTTTTGGACTAAAATCAAGTACACAGTTGTGTTATTATTCTGCTGTGGCGGTAAAGGCAGATAGTGTGTGTTCTGTTCATGTTTTGGTATCACTTAGGAAATGTGACCCTCCACCACGAAATGAGTCGCATGTCACCTCGCGCAGTTCTGCGCTAGGCTTAATTTAAGTCCGGGGAGTGTCTGGTAACAGTGTGAGGGTCACCTTAGTCACAGACTTATAACTCAAAGTTTTTGCTCTTTTCTAAAAACGGTTTTCACCACTGGATAGAGCATACAAAACTCTTTATGAAAATGTAAAAATATGAAAATCATGCAAAGGTGACATGCGACTCATTCCGTGGTGGAGGGTCACAAATGTTCTTTCTTCGAAAGGGACTAGCAGACGAACTTTTGCACCTGTGTTCCAATGTTAAAAATGTATGAAGTTCAGGTTTCTGGTAGGGCAAAATAAGGTATGAAACCGCTGTATGTTCTTTAAATTGATGTGATGCGTGCATTTGGTTGCGTGTGATCTGTTTATAAAATGAAATATTGTCAAAAACTAACCGTCGGATTGCAGTCTTTTGTCCACGCAACTACTCTTATCGCTAGACAGATACTTGCCTTGGAAGTTTGCTTGCACTCATAAGAGATCTAAAGCGAGTTTCTCTGCACTGATAGTTAGATTTGGATTTAGAAAACAACAAAACTTATGGATTTTATATGGAGATTAATGTGTTCAAGCCTGTAGTTGCTAGTTTAAATGCAGTATATGTTTGTATTAATTGTTTGGTCTAGAGATGTATATTTCGTACATTTGAGCGTTCGGAACTTCGCTAAAGTAGTTCCCTCTAAGTCATCAACCTGTGAGCTATCGAGGATTCAGGCCCGTTGTTGGGTAAGTGATTTTGGTTGTTGGGTAAGTTACCGAAAAATAACTAGCCCTACACGTTTACAGACCGGCACGGTTGGCCTAGTGGTGAGGCGTCCGCCCCGTGATCGGGAGGTCGTGGGTTCGAACCCCGGCCGGGTCATACCTAAGATTTTAAAATTGGCAATCTAGTGGCTGCTCTGCCTGGCGTCTGGCATTATGGGGTTAGTGCTAGGACTGGTTGGTCCGGTGTCAGAACAATGTGACTGGGGGAGACATGAAGCCTGTGCTGCGACTTCTGTCTTGTGTGTGGCGCACGTTAAATGTCAAAGCAGCACCGCCCTGATATGGCCCTTACACGTTTACAGAGAGAAAGAAGCAGGGGGGGGGGGGGGGGTGGGGGGGGGGGGGGGGGGGGGGAATAATGCTGGTTTAATATTGTCAAAGAATAAACCAAAGACACTAGAAGAGAAAGTCAGGGTAGCAAAGTAATTAGCGGGGTGACGCTGGCAGGTGATTTATTTTCCCGCAGTGGGGCACTGCGGTTATGAAATTAAAGGCCTCTCCTGTTTTTGGAACCGCAGGAGCTTTCTAGTTTGCTGTTAGGTAGATTTTTGGTTCCTCTTTCCTGTCATGCTCTCTTTTTCTTCATGAATTCTTTTCTTTTTTCTGCCTTCTTGCTCATTCACCTGTATTTTTTCCAAAAATCTCTTCTCTTGCCGCTTGTCTCGCGATTCATGTATAGTTTCATCTGTTAGTGTTCTGATGTAAGTCCAGCAGTAGATAGGTTAAGCCTATTTTAACATACTGGAAACTGGTAATCTTCCAGTAGGTATTAATTTAGTTTTACTAAAGCCTGCTGGGACACAAGTAATGGGTTAGTGCATTTGTAAACAGGAATCGCTTGACAAGTGGCCCCCTTCATCCCCCCCTTCCTTGTCCTGATATGGCTCTGCGTAGTCGGCTGGACGTTAAGCAACAAATAAACAAACAAAAGGTGATTTATTTCGCAAAGTCGAGATCGCGTTGGTACCGCTAGGTCTGTTTGATGTTCGCCATCCTTGGTGGTGTCAGGGTTGATGATAGCTAGGTCTGTTTTATGTTCGCCATCCTTGGTGGTGTCAGGGTTGATGATAGCTAGGTCTGTTTGATGTTCGCCATCCTTGGTGGTGTCAGGGTTGATGATAGCTAGGTCTGTTTGATGTTCGCCATCCTTGGTGGTGTCAGGGTTGATGATAGCTAGGTCTGTTTGATGTTCGCCATCCTTGGTGGTGTCAGGGTTGATGATAGCTAGGTCTGTTTTATGTTCGCTATCCTTGGTGGTGTCAGGGTTGATGATAGCTAGGTCTGTTTGATGTTCGCCATCCTTGGTGGTGTCAGGGTTGATGATAGCACACAGAGGAAACAGGGGTGGGAGCACGTACGTTAGTCTCTGGCAGAGGGTCATAAGAGGCTTTAGGTTTCAGTGCGTTTTAAGGTTTAGAAAATAGTTCCCAATGAATTAATTGATGAATATTAATAAAAGCACAGGGTTTGATGTGGTTTTTGTTGTATGGTTTGACTATGTAATTAAGCATGTGTTGTATTATTGACTCACATGCGAAGCAAAAGTGAGTCTATGTACTCACCCGAGTCGTCCGTCCGCCCGGACGTCCGGAAAACTTTAACGTTGGATATTTCTTGGACACTATTCAGTCTATCAGTACCAAATTTGGCAAGATGGTGTATGATGACAAGGCCCCAAAAAACATACATAGCATCTTGACCTTGCTTCAAGGTCAAGGTCGCAGTGGCCATAAATGTCTAAAAACCAGCTATTTTTCACATTTTTCCCATTTTCTCTGAAGTTTTTGAGATTCAATACCTCACCTATATATGATATATAGGGCAAAGTAAGCCCCATCTTTTGATACCAGTTTGGTTTACCTTGCTTCAAGGTCAAGGTCACAGGAGCTCTTCAAAGTTGGATTGTATACATATTTTGAAGTGACCTTGACCCTGAACTATGCAAGATAACTGTTTCAAACTTAAAAATTATGTGGGGCACATGTTATGCTTTCATCATGAGACACATTTGGTCACATATGATCAAGGTCAAGGTCACTTTGACCCTTATGAAATGTGACCAAAATAAGGTAGTGAACCACTAAAAGTGACCATATCTCATGGTAGAAAGAGCCAATAAGCACCATTGTACTTCCTATGTCTTGAATTAACAGCTTTGTGTTGCATGACCTTGGATGACCTTGACCTTGGGTCAAGGTCACATGTATTTTGGTAGGAAAAATGTGTAAAGTGGTTCTTAGTGTATGATGTCATTGCTAGGTTTAGTTATTTGACCTTG
Source organism: Littorina saxatilis (assembly GCF_037325665.1). Lineage (NCBI taxonomy): Eukaryota > Metazoa > Mollusca > Gastropoda > Littorinimorpha > Littorinidae > Littorina > Littorina saxatilis. The sequence continues at coordinate 45,779,745 of NC_090260.1, read as the reverse complement.
ACCCTGAAGGTCAAGGTCATGTAAAGGTCAAGGTCAAGCATGTGAGTCGTATGGGCTTTGCCCTTCTTGTTATACATGTAAGAAATGCAGTGTTTTAGTTGTGTGAGTTAAAAGTCAAGTGTATGAATACTGCAGCCACAAAGCATGGGAACTATTTTGAAAAATGAAAGAGGGGGACATTGGAAAGAGAACGGAGTCGGTGCCAGGGTTCCAGAGACGCAAGATACTAAATCGGCCAAGACTGGAACTGGAGAAAGAGAACACGTCAGTGAAGAACTGTGGTATTCATCTCACAAGGAACCCCCCGCGGGTTAGGGGGAAGAATTTACCCGATGCTCTCCAGCAATGTAAGGGGTGACTAACGGATTTTGTTTCTCCTTTTACCCTTGTTCAGTGTTTCTTGTATAGATTATAGTCAATGTTTGTAAAGATTTTAGTCAAGCAGCAGTAGTCGGCTGGACGTTAAGCAACAAATAAACAAACAAACAAATATGTAAGAAATGGTAAGTCCTTTGTACTGGAAATTTGCATTCTCCCAGTAAGGTCATATATGTGACCCTCCACCACGAAATGAGTCGCATGTCACCTCGCGCGGTTCTGCGCTAGGCTTGATAAAAGTCCGGAGAGTGCCTGCTAACAGTGTGTGGGTCACCTTAGTCACAGGCTTATAACTCAAACAGTTTTCGCTCTTTTCTAAAACGGGTTTCACCACTGGATAGAGCATAAAACTCTCGTTATGAAAATGTAAAAATATGAAAATCATGCAAAGGTGACATGCGACTCATTCCGTGGTGGAGGGTCACATATTGTACAACGTTGCAAGCCCCCGGAGCAATTATTTTGATTAGTGCTTTTGTGAACAAGAAACAATTGACAAGTGGCTCTATCCCATCCCCCCCCCCCCCCCCCCCCCCCCCCTTTGCGATATAACCTTGAACGGTTGAAAACCAGGTTAAACACCAAATAAAGAAAGAAAGATCTGAACTGAATTGATCATACTGAACTGTTCGTGTCGTCTTCTCAGAAACCCTAATAAGTGTGTAACCAAGAACTCTATGATATCTATTCAGTGAACCCAAAAGTGCACCGACCACACAAGATATATATTGACATCCACTGAAAGCAGAGGACCACCACCAACATTCCGTATCTGAGACTCGAAGAGAGATATTGTGACATTGGTGTGGGTGTGTGTGATTGTGCGAAATCAGTGCAGTAGTTAAAAACCTGGCCAGGTAAGGTGAAATATCATATTTTATATTTCTGTTTTCCCGGGAAACCTTAGTGTTTGTTAAATTTTAGTTTGTGTTTATAGTTCAAGATTATTTGGTCAATTGTGAATTGAATTAACTTTACATGGTTTAAAATTGTGTTTATGTTGATGAGAATGCGTATGCATATTTCTATGTTGTACGGAAGAAGCTAAAAGATGTCCAATTGAGTGGGCTCTTGCGTGTCTAGTTTAAATAAGTCAAGTGTTAGAAAATATCATTGTTCCTAAATATTACATCCACATCAAAACATTAATCCTATCTCGCCACCTTTGACAATTATGCAGCACCCAAGGAGTACTGTATTACACTCGATAGGCAGCTCCCCATGTTATGTTGGTGTTACAGCTTGCTCAAATGCCTATTAACACCATGTTTTGTTGATGTTAGGCTTGATCATTAATGTAAAAACACACACCATGTCATGGCGTTCACATCATTGTTTTCACCTGGATGGAATTTTGTGTCAGAAAGGAAAGCATGATGTTTGGGAATTGTGTGCGTGGTTCATGCTTGGATATTGCACTTTGCTGACTAGCCACAGGTTAATATACATTTAACAATGTTAGTTTTCATATGCATCATCTCTTGACACATTATGTAAACATCTTAACATTAACTCTTTGGTTGTAAAAGTATTGCACTTTGTTCAAACAGGACAAAAACAAAAATGCTGACGGTGATAAACCGAATGACACAACCATGTTGCTTTTGTTGTGTTTTTGTGTGTTTTTTTGTTTTTTCAAGTTCCGAAATGATGAGGCCGGTGTGGAGGAAGAGAAGGTGTGCCGCCGAAAGCAACTAATCTTAAGTGTTCACACACACACACACACACACACACACACGGGTATACCCTGATCATAGCAGTCAAACCGACTGACACACACTCACAATCACACACACACACACTCACAATCAGACACACATACACAATCACACATACACACTATCACACACACACACACACCATGGTGTGTCAACTGATTCCGTTCATACACCGGATGTTTCCGTTCATCCGCAGGATGTTTCCGTTCATACAGCCTCATTTTCGTCACTTGCGTGGGGAAAATACGTGGCGGTAAGTGTGGGCAGCGCGCTTTTGTGATATTGCAAGAATAAGGTAGTTAATTGGTTGGGCTATGTGTACGATAAATACCAAGGTGCTAGTAATCCTCATTATAACACACGCGGGCCGAACGTGGCAGAATTGCCTGATTTTTTTTAAACATTTTCTTGTTTTTCTCGCTCTGTTATCGAATCTGACCCCTGATTTGCACATGATCACCAAAACCATTGCCTGTTACGACATTTCGCTTGATCAGAAGTTTATAGAAACCCATGGCTTTTGTACAATCACTTGTCTTTTGAAAACATGCAGATTCTGTTCATACACCATGTTTTCGTTCGTACAAAAGTGCATGTCTTCCTTCGTACGAAAAGCGTTTCCGTTCGTACACATTCGTTAGATCAGAGTGAAACAGGCAAGGGCGGATCAATTCACTTTGGAGAGGGGGGTTACAAAATGACTGCGAAGACACAAGTTGAAGGCGCCTAAGCTTCTAGGGGGGTCCGGGGGCATGCCCCCCCCCCGGACATTTTTTTTAATCCAAAGAAGCAAAATAGAGCTATCTGGTGCATCCTGAGCCAATAAATTACCTCTTTTTTGGGGGGATGGGGGGGGTTACGTAACCCGTGTAACCCCCCCCCCCCCCCCCCCAGATCCGCCCTTGAGGCCCCCACTACAAGTTCTGTGTGTTCCAATGGTCTTCAAATAACACAAAGTACGAATGCGTGTGATATTGGACCTATGTGAACCATGAAATGAATTGAATTTGCAAAAAACAGTTTTGTGTCCGTTTGTACCGATTTTGACGGAAAAATGTGTCCATTCGTACCACTTTCATCAAATTGTTTCGTCGCGATATAACCTTCGTGGTTGAAAACGACGTTAAACACCAAATAAAGAAAAGAATCAAATTGTTTTCTTTCGTACGCTTTTCAGTAATGTGTTCGGTGACGGAAACAAGAAAGGAAGAAATAACGACAGAAAGAAGAACAAAGTTAATATATAAAAATAATGTTAAAACAAATAAAATAAAATAAAATAAATAAATATTTATGGTGGAAAGAAAGAAACAATGGAGAGAAAAAAGAAGAAAGAAAGTAAGACAGACAGAAACAGAGGGAGAGAAATAAGTATCAAGAACAGAAGATAAAACAACAGAAGAAACAAAGAAAAACAAAAAGAATGAAAACAAAATCGAAAGAAAGAGAAAAGACTTGCAGACAGGCAAACAGACATTCAGACATCCAACAAGACAGACATTCAGACATCCAACAAGACAGACAGACAGACTGACATCCAACAAGACAGACAGACAGACATCCAACAAGACAGACAGACAGACATCCAACAAGACAGACAGACAGACATCCAACAAGACAGACAGACAGACATCCAACAAGACAGACAGACAGACAGACATCCAACAAGACAGACAGACAGACATCCAACAAGACAGACAGACATCCAACAGACAGACAGACAGACAGACATCCAACAAGACAGACAGACAGACATCCAACCAGACAGACAGACAGACATCCAACAAGACAGACAGACAGACAGACATCCAACAAGACACAGGTATGAAAATTCTCCGTATTTTCCGTATTTTTGAAAAAAATCAACCGTATTTTTTTTTAATTTCCGTTTTTTTCCTTTTTTTTTAATTTTTTTTTTTAATTATTTTTTTTTTTTTTTTTCCCCTAGTCATAGTTATAGTAAAATAGTTTTGGGGCCATGTTTGAATCCAATTTTAAGGCTCAGATAGCCCCAGATTGCACCAAATTGCACCCTTGAAAAAAAAAATTTCCGGGGGAGCATGCCCCCGGACCCCCCTAGAAGTCTTGGCGCTTCGCGCCTGCGAAACTTGGCGCTACGCGCCTTCGAATTTTGTTTTCAGTATTTTATTTTTTTTTCAGTTTTCATGCCTGAAGACAGACAGACAGACAGACATCCACCAAGACAGACAGACAGACAGACAGACAGACAACCACCAAGACAGACAGACATCCAACAAGACAGACAGACAGACATCCAACAAGACAGACAGACAGACATCCAACAAGACAGACAGACAGACATCCAACAAGACAGACAGACAGACAGACAGACATCCACCAAGACAGACAGACAGAATGAGAGACAGACATCCAACAAGACAGACAGACATCCAACAAGACAGACAGACAGACAGACAGACATCCACCAAGACAGACAGACAGAATGAGAGACAGACATCCAACAAGACAGACAGACATCCAACAAGACAGACAGACAGACAGACAGACATCCAACAAGACAGACAGACAGACAGACATCCAACAAGACAGACAGACAGACAGACATCCAACAAGACAGACAGACAGACATCCAACAAGACAGACAGACAGACATCCAACAAGACAGACAGACAGACATCCAACAAGACAGACAGACATCCAACAGACAGACAGACATCCAACAAGACAGACAGACAGACATCCAACAAGACAGACAGACATCCAACAGACAGACAGACAGACAGACATCCAACAAGACACACAGACAGACATCCAACAAGACAGACAGACAGACATCCAACAAGACAGACAGACAGACAGACATCCAACAAGACACAGGCATGAAAATTCTCCGTATTTTCCGTATTTTTGAAAAAAATAAACCGTTTTTTTTTTTAATTTCCGTATTTTTCCTTTTTTTTTTTTTTTAATTTTATTTATTTATTTTTTTTTTTTTTTCCCTAGTCATAGTTATAGTAAAATAGTTTTGGGGCCATGTTTGAATCCAATTTTAAGGCTCAGATAGCCCCAGATTGCACCAAATTGCACCCTTGAAAAAAAAAATTTCCGGGGGAGCATGCCCCCGGACCCCCCTGGAAGTCTTGGCGCATCGCGCCTGCGAATCTTGGCGCTTCGCGCCTGCGAATCTTGGCGCTACGCGCCTTCGAATTTTGTTTTCAGTATTTTATTTTTTTTTCAGTTTTCATGCCTGAAGACAGACAGACAGACATCCACACAGACAGACAGACAGACAGACAGACATCCACCAAGACAGACAGACAGACAGACATCCACCAAGACAGACAGACAGACAGACATCCACCAAGACAGACAGACAGACAGACATCCAACAAGACAGACAGACAGACAGACATCCAACCAGACAGACATCCACCATGACAGACAGACAGACAGACATCCAACAAGACAGACAGACATCCAACAAGACAGACAGACAGACAGACAGACATCCAACAAGACAGACAGACAGACAGACATCCAACAAGACAGACAGACAGACAGACATCCAACAAGACAGACAGACATCCAACAAGACAGACAGACAGACATCCAACAAGACAGACAGACAGACATCCAACAAGACAGACAGACAGACAGACATCCAACCAGACAGACAGACAGACATCCACCAAGACAGACAGACAGACAGACAGACAGACATCCACCAAGACAGACAGTCAGACAGACAGACATCCACCAAGACAGACAGACAGACAGACAGACAGACAGATATCCAACAAGACAGACAGACAGACAGACAGACTATCTCAGAAGAAGAGACTCCATCTGTGCACAGCAAATGTTTCTATTTCCTGACTTTCAACATAAATATGGTAGACAAGCGTGGAAATACATGACTAGTAATACATGACTGATTATACATGACTGATTATACATGACTGATAATACATGACTGATAATACATGACTGATAATACATGACTGATTATACATGACTGATAATACATGACTGATAATACATGACTGATAAAACATGACTGATAATACATGACTGACTATACATGACTGATTATACTTGACTGATTATACATGACTGATTGTACATGACTAATAATACATGACTGATAATACATGACTGATTATACATGACTGATTATACTTGACTGATTATACATGACTGATAATACATGACTGATAATACATGTAACATGACTGATTATACATGACTGGTTATACATGACTGGTTATACATGACTGATTATACATGACTAATAATACATGTCTAATAATACAGAACTGACAATACAGGACTGACAATACAGGACTGACAATACAGGACTAATTATACATGACTGATTATACATGACTGATTATACATGACTGATTATACATGACTGATTATACATGACTGATTATACATGACTGATAATACATGACTCATAATACAGGACTGATAATACAGGACTGACAATACAGGACTGATCATACATGACTCATAATACATGACTGATTATACATGACTGATTACACTTGACTGATTACACTTGACTGATTATACATGACTGATAATACATGACTGATAGTACATGTAACATGACTGATTATACATGGCTGGTTATACATGACTGGTTATACATGACTGATTATACATGACTCATAATACATGACTCATAATACATGACTCATAATACATGACTCATAATACATGACTCATAATACATGACTCATAATACATGACTGATTATACATGACTGATTATACATGACTGATTATACATGACTGATAATACATGACTGATAATACATGACTGATAGTACATGTAACATGACTGATTATACATGACTGGTTATACATGACTGATTATACATGACTGACAATACAGGACTGATCATACATGCCTCATAAAACATGACTCATAATACATGACTCATGATGCATGACTCATAATACATGACTGATTATACATGAATGATTATACATGACTGATAGTACATGTAACATGACTGATTATACATGACTGGTTATACATGACTGACAATACATGACTCTATATACATAACTGATAATACATGACTCATAAAACATGACTCATAAAACATGAGTCATAATACATGACTCATAATACCTGACTGACAATACATGACTGATTATACATGGCTGATTCTTTCCTTTCTTTCTTTATTTGGTGTTTAAAGTCGTTTTCAACCACGAAGGTTATATCGCGACGAGGGAAAGGGGGAGATGGGATAGGAGAAAGGGGGGAGATGGGATAGAGCAACTTGTTAAGTGTTTCTTGTTCACAAAAGCACTAATCAAAAAATTGCTCCAGGGGCTTGCAACGTAGTACAATATATGACCTTACTGGGAGAATGCAAGTTTCCAGTACAAAGGACTAAACATTTCTTACATACTGCTTGACTAAAATCTTTCCAAACATTGACTATATTCTATACAAGAACCACTTAACAAGGGTTAAAGGAGAAACAGAATCCGTTAGTCGCCTAGCTCATACGACATGCGGGATGCAGAGAAATAAGGATGTGGAAAAGAAGACTTTTGGTAAGTGAAATAAAGGTGATGGATCCAGTCAGGTAGAAATAAGACAACAAGAAAAGAATTGGAAAACTGCAGGGAATAGTAGGGAGAGTTTTCTTGGAAGGAAATATAGGTGAAACAGAAAGGATTGGTAAGGCAGAAATAAGACAAAAGAAGAGAAGAAACAGAACCGTTAGTCGCCTCTTACGACATGCTGGGTAGCATCGGGTAAATTCTTTATAATAATAATAATAAAGATAGCTTATATAGCGCCGCTTCACAAATTTAACTATGCTCTTAGCGCTGTACATCGAGATATAACAATTTCAATAATATAAATACAAAGATGATATTATCATAATACACATTTACAAATATCACTCACGTGCATACATCCTCGTGCACACCACGCGCATACACACTCCCACTCATTAGCAAGTGCTTCCATCCCCCTGCCACTGAGATGTTCATATACCCCCCCCCCCCCCCCCCCCCCCCTGGACAAGCTCACACCATGTCCGTCTCCTCTCTTGACTGTACATACACTCAGCAAGAAAAAGAAAGACTAAATGCAAATTTCATACACAACCCTATGACTCAATCAAAACTGAAGCAACTATACAAAAAAGACACACTCAAACAACGAATCTAACATCACCTCTAACAGTCTATAAAGATGGCAAGGACAATTTACAAGGATTCGCGAAATCAATATGGGACTCCCCCTAACCCGCGGGGGGTCATGGCTGATTATACATGCCTGATTATACATGCCTGATAATACATGACTGATAATACATGACTGATTATACATTACTGATAATACAGGATTGATAATACAGGACTGATAATACATGACTGATTATACATGACTGATTATACATGACTGATAATACATGACTGGTTATACATGGCTGATTATACATGACTGGTTATACATGGCTGATTATACATGACTGATAATACATGACTGATAATACATGACTGATTATACATGACTGATAATACATGACTGGTTATACATGGCTGATTATACATGCCTGATTATACATGCCTGATAATACATGACTGATAATACATGACTGATAATACATGACTGACAATACAGGACTGATTATACATGACTGATAACACATGACTCATAATACATGACTCATAATACTGTGAATGAATGCAAATGAGCTAATATGCTGTCAAACAGGAATCAAACACAACTCCAAATGTAGGTTCCCTCCACTGTATTATTCAGCTATGACAACATACACACAAATACACAATCATAAACATAAATGTTAGGTATTCAAAAATCCGGTACTCAGTTTTGTAGGCAAAAACAACTCAAGATTACAATCTCGTACACAATTGCCCTAACAAAACTCTCTACCCTTCACTCGGACATCAGTAACACTGTGAACAGGGGTGAGTTTGTCGATACTCGATCAAAAATCTCCCAAACTTTGAATTTACCACTGAAAGGAGTTTAAAACTCCAGACAGAAAACTTCCATGGAGTGACTAAATATCTCCTTGAATGTTTGAAGCTTGATGCCTCTTAGTACTGCCGAAATTGAAGAATTTTCATCGCAGCCAAAATGTTGACGACATGAGCCATGCACTTGACCTTTATCAACATTTTCCGGGGGAACATGCCCCCAGAACCCCCAAGAAGTCGGCCTTTGTCTTCTAAGTGTCAAAGTGATGGTTTGGGAAAGTAGTATAGGGTAATTTGTTGACTCAGGTTGCACCACATCGGTCAATTGTCCTTGTAATCTAAATTTGTCTTCTTCGAGTTAACGCTTCGCGCCCTCAACTACTGAGAAGCTTCGCGTCGTCGAATTACGGTCCCTAAAGAATTTTGGAAACCCCCTTTAAAAAGGATGTGATCCGCCCCTGCTTTCCACAAACTTGGACGAAGACCACTGTCAGTTCTTTGATTTGAACTTTAGAATCTTAATGAACGATCCATCGTACGGCCTTGAAAAATAAAGGTAACTTGTGAATACTGAGTGCTGGTTCCCGATCCTGGGGGCTCCGTATATTTATATATTTATGGCAGGGATTTAATGGACCAGCAAATTAGATGGACAAGCAGCAAAAAAAGATGGGTTTCAACAGCAAATTAGCTGCGATAAATATATTTGGCAGCAAAAAATATACTTAGCAGCAAATTGGAAATTTTAGCAGCAAAAAAGATGGTTAACCAGCAGATTTGCTGTTTGAACAGCTGAAATGATATTTAAACTGCAAATTAGATACTTTACCAGCAAGAAAATACAACTGACAGCAGAATTGATGGCCACAGCAGCAGAATAGATGAGCACAGCAGCAGATTACATGAATTCAACAAACGTGACTACATATGAACTGTAATCAGAGTTGTATCTGGGTCTTATTCACCTGAGCTTTGCCGGTTCGCCTTCTAGCTATCGTGGGTTGACATGTACTTTATTACGGCACGCTTTATTACTGAGACTGAGTATTTTCATCTTCTGGATAAGGCTTCTTGTGACTACATCTGAACTACTGTGGGGCATCTTTTTTTACTGTTAACGAAATCTGCTTGGCTGTTCAATTAATCTATTCTGCTTCACATTCGCTGCTCACTCCTTCCTATTTGCTGCTGAAACCATCTATTTTGCTGGTAAAAAAATTGTATGCGTATATTTATTCACTCGGTTGCATAAACAACACACACGCTCTCTCACTTTCCTCTCTCTCTCTTTATTTCTTAATTTTTCAGAGACGTACACATTAGGTCACGCGCACACACACACAGTCACACACACACAGGTTACTAGAATCGGTAAAGTCATGTTTCTCTCTCTCGGTCCGCATTGCTCTTTCAGTAGCTTTGTGTTGTAAGACAATGCAAGGGAAGTCATTCCGACTTCATTCAAGTTACGTACATCCGCTCGGAGAAAACATGGCGTCTGCCGAACTCCCGATGGCGGAAATTCCGATACGATTTTGTGTTAAAACAGTCAACCACAGACGGTTCACATTGTACGTTGGCGAATTGTCCAGCTAAACAAACAATTAATCGTGGCCTGTCTTTCTTCAAGTAGCCAAAAAAGGTGTGAACGATGAGCGGAGAAGGCACACGATCAATCGACCAGCCACACGACCAGACAGGGGGTCGGGTTCATCCCGGACACCTCTCACAGTTCTTCCCGACACTTTCTGCAATCTTGCTCAGAAACAAGTAAGCATTTGACAGTTTTTTTTAACATGCATTCAGCGACAACAAGCTGCACAAAGTGTGAACTCTATTTCTTCTGTTCCCAACAGTTAAATTACTTCAATTGTAAGAACGACCTATAGTTACAGAGCCAGCCTTAAGTACACTGATGTAGTGGTAGCGAGTACACACTAATTTCGGCATGAATGAGTGAAAGATAAAGAGAAGAAAGTGAGGGAGCACATATATTTCAGTACTGTAGTCTGTAGTGCTAGTGCTAGCGGGACATGCTGAGCTGGCCTCTTTTATACAAGTCTTCCAAAATCTACGCTCAGTGTCGTGAGTGAGTGCTGCTGGCTGGCAGGCAGCAGGTAAGTGGGTGGGGGTAACGAGGGGCAGGTGGGGGTAACCAAGTGCCTGCATCTGTGGGCGAGGACTGCCGTCCTGCTACATTACACCTTACAGTCGATAAAAGTTGCACTCCGTTTAGTCATACATGTTTGATTAAAAGAGAACAGGAAAAACAAATTATCTTGTATTTTCGTGTGTCACTGTCAGGGAATAAAGTGAGATGAAGGTTATGGAGGCATCTTAAACAGTCATTTGAGTCAATGGAAAGTTGTTCACATTTGATGTGACCGAATGAGAAAGCTGGTCCAGGAAAAACTTCAGAAACATACAGCGAAGTAACAAACTCAGTTTTTGTCTAAGACCAGCTTTTGCATTCGGCCTAGTTGATCTCATGTAAACTGCACACTGAATATCCCCCCTCCCTTCCTAAGATCTGAACATTGACTTGGCATTCGTGGGGTCAAGTTTGTTCAAAAACAGTAATGGTATTTAAACTTGCTGCATGAAATGCTAAATCCTTCCCTTCTCATTCAAGGACGTAAACACTCAGTGCACTCACAAAGGAATCATCATTTGGGGTGAAGTCTTTGACATTTTACCACCAATGTCCTTCATTTGCGAGAAACTGACATGCTTTTCTCCCTCTAATAAGTGTACAGTACAATTTAATATGTTGACCAGGAAACATTTCAGCCTCGGGTATGCAGTTATATTATTGCTTTCCCAACCTATTGTATTTAAGTGCTTTTAGTTGCAGAGAAACCCCGTATCGGCGTATACTAATGTTCTATTATTATTATTTAAGTTATTGAGACATCCAAGTGCACTAAGGGAGTTTATAGAGCAAATGGAGAAAATTCATTATTGAATGAAGCGCTATGAGTTCAATATTTATTTTCGAGATTTGCTCTATAAATCCCTTAGTGCACTGGGATTGTTTCAATAACGATATTGTCAGTACCTCCAGAGAAAAAAGATGATTCAAAACGCACATTTTGCTACGCGCATTTGAATAGGCATAACTGTGTGGTCAGGTCGTGGAAGACTGAAGTTTTGTGTGGGCTGTCTCAAGTGTGTCGTGCTTTCGTCACACGCAAACTCTTGTTTTAATTTCTGTTGGTAACTTCCAGTGTAGCGTTAAGCTAAAAAGTGATAATCTTTAATAGAAATCTCATTTGAACTCGGAGAAAGGGCTGTGCACTTAGACAAGTCATTTGCGATTCAAAACCTCCAGTCGAGTTTCGGCGGATTGACTGTGCAGAGTGGTGCCCCTTGAATTGACTCAATGATCGACTGCTCGACGGTTAGCACATTTTCAAAATAAATGTATGTTTCTCGTGTTGTATCTTCACTCATCGAGGAGTCTGGAACTAAATATGAATGGTAAGAATGCTCGGAACTCTACACGTATTATATCCCCATCGGTTTTTCGTTCACATTTGCCCAACATGTTTATTTGCTGAGCGGGGTTTATGTTGTCTGCTAGGCTAGAGCAATCGAACAACGGCAGTATCATTTCAAAAACAAAAATTGCTCGTCACGTTGCATTGAATCTGCACGCATGAGGCAGGCTGGTAATAAGTCTTATATATATGGTAAGAACGTTCTGAACCCTACACATTTTCAATTTCGATTGTTCTTGCCTTGTTCTAGAATCTATGCAAGTCGAAAATTAGTTGAGACGCAGCGGCTTCTATTTTTAGATCAGTGGCACAGGCACATGCAATCTGTCAGAAAACCCCCACTTCTGCTTTAATTGAGAAGCAGGAAATTTATGGCCATTTGGTATTGTGGAGAAAATAAGCTACATGTCATTTATTAATTCTGAGGATGAGACTCGAGTACAGTCTCGCTTAGGCAAAGGGCGGAAGAATACGCTCTGTGGAAAAGTTAGCACACTCCAAGAGTGCGCTAACAGTTTTAGCGCATCGCCATTAGCCAATCAACTGGTTCACATCAGTCATGTGACACCAGTACTTGTTATTATTATTATTTTCATTATTATTAAGACATTATATATTACTACTATTATGAGCAGTAGAAGTAGTTTTTTTTCAGTGTTCGTACAATAGAGGCATATTATGAAGCAGCTAATAAAGTACCCCCTGCGGGTTAGGGGGAAGAATTTACCCGATGCTCCCCAGCATGTCGTAAGAGGCGACTAACGGATTCTGTTTCTCCTTTTACCCTTGTTAAGTGTTTCTTGTATAGAATATAGTCAATGTTTGTAAAGATTTTAGTCAAGCAGTATGTAAGAAATGTTAAGTCCTTTGTACTGGAAACTTGCATTCTCCCAGTAAGGTAATAAGAATGATATTGTACTACGTTGCAAGCCCCTGGAGCAATTTTTTTGATTAGTGCTTTTGTGAACAAGAAACAATTAACAAGTGGCTCTATCCCATCTCCCAACCCACCCCCCCCCCCCCCCCCCCCCCCCCTTCCCCCGTCGCGATATAACCTTCGTGGTTGAAAACGACGTTAAACACCAAATAAAGAAAGAAAGCTAATAAAGTAATCTCTAGATCTGACACGGCTTGCAGGTTAATTACATTTCTAATTATTTGTGTGTTTGATGCACTGTAGTCTACATAGCACATGCAGAATTTCAACAGAGGCATGAAATACACATAAAATGGGTATATATTTTGTGTTTGGGTTCATTTTGTTTACCTTTTATTTGCAGCGTAAACAACGGCTGCAGGAAACTCATACCAGGAAGTTTGCCACCTCTGGGTATGCCATTACCAGTGAGATATGTTTCTACGCCACAACTACAGCCTCACAAACCACATGTAAGGGAATGATTACATTTTATGATGCTTGACATCATTTATTTTCTGTTTGCATTTTGATCCACTGTATTTTGTACTCTGTGGGAGCGGAATCTTCCCATCATTATAACCATGTAGCATTGGTGTGACAATTTGTTATTCTCTTTGAGACTAAAGTGAAAATATCAAAACATGCAACAGTGAGCGGGTTTGAGATTCACAGTATTTTGACTCTGAAGTTTTCAGTTTAATTTAATTGTCCTTACTTGAGTCCTTACTGAAATTTCAGTGCCAAAACTTTGTGCAGTGAACTTAGTGAAGTAGACTGTCCTATGTTGACTTGGCCTATTGATATCAGGCTTCAGGTAATATTGTATGTGAACAGCAACACTAATGTTGTGACATCACCATAATTTGCACAATAATCAAATGACCCAGCTATCTAGCACAACAACTGCAGTTGACAAGCCTGGGTTCTGAGTATTAAATCAAGAAAGAACTTAACATGGAAGATCTATTCTTGAGGCTTTCAGAGCAAAATTCAGGAATGATGCGGTTGTAATGTACAAGAATTCCCACCAGGGAATAAAGTCTATTCTTAAAACACGCCAACTGAGCCCCTGGTTAAACTTGTCTGTGAAGAACAATGCAGGCAGAATCCTTTGCAGCTTGTGCTGTGCAACACGTGGCAAGCAGCTCAGTGTAGCGGCAGGCAAGTGGTTGGCAATCCCCTTGCTGCATGATGTCTGATTGGACAATTATAAATGCACACACCATTTTGTTATTAGCCTTCACCAGATCATGCTTCGGACTACACAGTCCGGATGATGTGGGTCGTGTACGACACATACTTCCCAAAGAAGGATTCAACGTAAAAAGTATGGGTCATACACGACCCACTGCACGCCATCCGAATAGAATGAACGTTTTTCCGCCTCTTTACAAAGTATGGGTCGTACACGACCCTCGCCATCCGAATAAGGATAAACAGCGTAAAATTTCTTACGTAATTCCATATGGGTGGCCTTTCACCACCCACATCATCCGGACTGTGTAGTTCTTCTTCTTCTTCGTTCATAGGATTAGACTCCCACGTTCACTCATGTTTTTAGCACGAGTGGAGTTTTACGTGTATGAACGTTTTTACCCCGCCATTCAGGCAGCAAACGCAGATTTTGGGGGGACTGTGTAGTTTAAATTACGTCATCGTTTATTTGTTTGTTTACAAAGATAATTTTTCAAAAGTTGGGCAATGGGAAGGTCGTATAGTGATTGGAGATTACATGAAGTCTCAAATCAAAACTCCTGATAGTTTCAGAGATAAAGACGATTTTGTTAGGCTATGGGTCGTCCACGACCTATGAAGAACGGTGAAGGTTAAAACTGTACATGTTGGTTTCCACTGGCCATCTGTATGCTGAAGGTTATCTGAATAGCATCCAGTTGTTTGAAGAAACCATCACCTTTTATTGTTGCAGCAGCAGTCAGAGGATAGAAGCCAAGTAAGACAGACAGTGAGAGGCTGTGACAGACTGGAGGAAAAAAAGACAGAAGTGAAGACAGAGGTCACGACAGAAAGAGATACACAAGAACCACTACTAGTAAGACGACCAATGTCACAGTGCACGACAGAGCAACATTCACAAGAGCCAGAGGTCAAGATAGAGGTCAAGACAGAAAGAGATACACAGGAACCACTACTAGTAAGACGACCAGTGTCACAGTGCATGACAGAACAACATTCACAAGAGCCAGAGGTCAAGACAGAAAGAGATTCACAAGAACTGGGGAGACAATCGGTGTCACGGTGCATGACAGAGCAACATTCACAAAAGCCAGAGGTCAAGACAGAGATCAAGACAGAGATCGACGTTGCAGAAGAACCACCACTAGCATGGTGCATGACACAGCAACACTCACAAGAGCCAGAGGTCAATATAGAGATCGACGTTGCAGAAGAACCACCACTAGCATGGTGCATGACACAGCAACATTCACATGGTGAGTGTTTAGATGATGGTTAGATTTTACAGCTGCGTGTATTCATAAACATCAAAGTGCATCATTTGCAAATGCTGTCAACAGTCTCATCTAGATGATCACTGGTGTCAGTTTGCCAGCCATATAACCACACAAGTCAAACTTGGAACTAGCTGATGATGCAGAAGGGGTCTAATTTAAAACAGAACGCAGTTTACTGTAGTCTCACGTAGGACACTAGATTGAGTGCTGTCTCTTTTTTAGCCAGGAATTTCAACCGGGCTCATTTCTGTAATCAGGAAAAATACCCCCAGGAAGTGCACTTACAGGAAAACTGCCCACTAAGGTTAAAATAAGATCACTTCTGAACTGATGAAGTTTTTGTCACTGTATCAATACCTACAGAAAGTCATGAAACCACCCATGCCCTCTGTTCACCACACAGAGTCAGTGTGTGTGGGGGTGGGAAGAGGGGGCACATTGTTAAAAATGTATGCAAGGATGATAGCCGAAAGTGTGATTGATGCAAGGGAAAAGAACTCGAGAAGGAAGAGGGGATGGAAGAGCAAGGAAAGGGAATGAGGAACATATGGAGCACAACTTTGGAGACGAAAACTCTGTTTCAATTTCAAATGTTCTCTCTGCATAGTTGAAGTTCAAAGTACTCTTTCTTTTTACTGGTAGCATGGTGTACCTATTATACACTGACTATGCTAACATTGCCCCTCACTTTACAAAGTCCGTCGCGATATAATCTTGAATGGTTGAAAACGACGTTGAACACCAAATAAAGAAAGAAAGAAAGAAACTTTACAAAGTAAGCATGAAGTCTTTAACCTTCACCGTGAGTTCGATCCCAGGTTCGGCGGAAATTTATTTCAGAGTCAACTTTGTGTGCAGACTCTCTTCGGTGTCCGAACTCCCCCCGTGTACACTACATTGGGTGTGCACGTTAAAGATCCCACGATTGACAAAAGGGTCTTTCCTGGCAAAATTGCTTAGGCACAGTTAATAATTGTCTACCTATACCCGTGTGACTTGGAATAATAGGCCGTGAAAGGTAAATATGCGCCGAAATGGCTGCAATCTACTGGCCGTATAAAATTTCATCTCACACGGCATCACTGCAGAGCGCCTAGAACTGTACCCACGGAATATGCGCGATATAAGCGTCATTGATGGATTGATTGATTAAGTGCAATCCTTAATTCTTAGTAAATGTGATGCATGTCTTTTACGTCTGTGATCGGCTGACACTGCATGGCAATTTTCCTTGTTTTTATAAGGACAGTAAACATTTTTAGTCTTGAGTCTATCATCCAGAATGTGTAGTTTAAAGCGTCATCCGGTAAAGGTGAAACTAAGAAGAGAAATGAGGTGTGTGTCGTTAACAACACATTTTATGTATTATGTCAAAAGTGCTTTTTTGGGGGGGGCAATGATTGTTTTTATTCTTTCTTGAAACGTCATTACATTTGGTGACTTAAATTGTCAGTTCCTTGGTTCTGAAAAATGTCCGGTTGCTCACTACATGTACTGCACTGTGTTTGTTTTGTGTGTTGCAGTGTCGGTCCAAGCAGACTTCACAACAGAGAGCACAGCAAGTATCATGAAGGAACAGACGACACAAACTCAGGCTGAATTCTTTGACCAGTGTTCGTCGTCACAAGAGTCAGTGAAACATCACAACAGACAAGTGAGTGAACACATCAAGTCCGAGTCAAGAGATGCAGAAGACACAACAGTTGTGACAGGGGACACACAGTTTATTCCAACACACCGAGATGAAGGAGCCGGCGCTGAATCAAGCGCAATGGCAAGAGACGACACGACACAGCTGACAAGGTCATTTTGCAACAGTCAGAGTCCTTCATCACAAGATGGCGTATGTTCAGAGGGAAGCAGCACTGGATTGGATCACCTCACAGCTTGTCGGTCACACAGTTTGCAGGGGGAAAGTCTTGACAAACACATGACAACACAAACAGAGAACTGCACAGGACAAAATAAAAGAGCGATAGCACACACAACACCAAAGAAACATTCCTGTACACAGTGTAATGCTTCATTCAGTCAGACATCGGCGCTAAAGCAGCACATGGTCATTCACACCGGTGAAAAGCCATATATATGTGCACAGTGCAATGCATCCTTCACTCAACGTTCCACATTACAGCGACACATGGGAACTCACACCGGTGAAAGGCCATATATATGTGCACAGTGCAGTGCAGGCTTCACTCAACGTTCCACATTACAGCGACACATGGTAACTCACACAGGTGAAAGGCCATATGTATGTGTGAAGTGCAGTGCATCCTTCCGTCTGCCCTCAAGGTTAAAGCAGCACATAAGAACTCATGCAGCTGAAAGACCATTTAGATGTGTGCAGTGCAGTGCATCCTTCTGTTGGCAATCCACGTTGGAGAAGCACATGCTAACTCACACAGGTGAGAGACTATATAGATGTACACAGTGCAGTGCATCCTTCAATCATACTACCAAATTAAGGCAGCACATGGTCACTCACACAGGTGGAAGGCCATATGTATGCGCACAGTGCAGTGCATGCTTTGGACGCCCTTCCATCTTAAAGCGACACATGCTAACTCATACAGGTGAAAGGCAATATAGAAGTGCCTGGTACCAAGGCTCTTTTGAAGGGGGCTCTGTGAAGAAGATCATATGAATGTACTCATTGCAGTTCCTCCTTTGCTCTCTCTACCAACTTAAAGCAGCACATGCTAATTCATACAGAAGAAAGGAGAAAAAGAAGCGCACAGAAACATGGTCCAGATGATCTGGATCTGGATTTGTTACGTTGCAGGGACCACTGTTGGTCATCTTCGCAACGGATGCGGGAGAGCACATGATAATAATTTAGAGTACAATAAAAGTCCTGACTTTGGTGGGACGAGTCATACAGGCTGTTGCTTCAATGTCTTTCCCACTCTTTGCAACTTGTTAAAATGATAAAAACTACTGGGCTCTGTAGGCAATCAGTGTTGGGGCAGCCCTGATGATGGCAGTCTCAGCGCTGAGGATGCTGCGCTGGCTGGCTGGGCTGGTCGTGCTGGAAGGTCTGCGTCACTCAGCTGATTCCACTCTGCGACTGTCCGTACGAAGGAGTTCTTGTACTGGTCTGTCTTGCAGGTGGGGATGCGGAAGCCTCGTGTGTTGTTGACGGCCTGCCGCTCGATAATGTTGCTGCTTTCATACCCCTGGAACCTTGTGGGGATGACTCTTCGTCGTCCGCTAACGGCCGGGGTGAGGAACTTGTCTGGAGGGAGTGCGGGGATCAGGCCCTCAGAGATCCTGTTGAGGAGGTTGAGGCGTGACTGCCTGCGGCGCTCTTCCAGTGGGGGGAGGTTCAGGGTTTTCAGCATGTCGCTGACGCAGCCCGGGCTTCTCGACTTGTAGTCTTGCGTGACAAAGCGGGCTGCTTGGTGCTGAACTCTCTCCAGCCTTTCGATGTCCCGTCGGAGGTAAGGGTCCCACACGGTAGCTCCATACTCCAGCGTGGATCGGACAAGTGTTATGTACGCCAGGCGCCTGCACTCCCGTGGGCAGTTCCGGAGATTCCGGCGTAGGAAGCCCACAGTTGATCCAGCTTTGCGGCAGATGTTGGAGATGTGGGAAGACCAATTCAGGTCGGCGGAGAGTAGTACCCCAAGGTAGGGGTTGTGTTGGACCTGCTGGAGGATGACGTTATCCAGGCTGTATAGGTAGGACGATTTGCTTCTGGTGGAGAGGATGTAGCACTTTTGCGCGTTAAAACGCATGCCCCACTTCTTGGCCCAGATCTCCAGCTGTTTGAGGTCTGCCTGCAGGGTGAGGTGGTCTTGGAAGGTGTGGATCTCCCGGTACAGCAAGCAGTCATCTGCGAAGAGTCGTACTGTTGACTTCGTAGATTCAGGCAGGTCATTGATGTGGCATAGGAACATCAGGGGTCCTAAGACAGTGCCCTGGGGCCTGATAGGACTGCCGCTTCTTCGGACGCTTCACCCTCGAGTGTGTGCTAGGAGTGTGTTAAGCTTTTGTGTTTGCTTGCATGGAGTATGCTGAGTATGCTATGTTATGTAGATTGTGGGTCTTGTTCATTGTGTATGGTTTTATTATTAGTTATGTTAATTCTAGTTATTGTAAAGCGCATTGAGCATATATATGATTATGCGCTATAGCAAATGTCCATTATTATTATTATTATTATTACAGTATAGACCGGATGTATAAAACACCGGATGTATGAAAGTCTGGATGTATGAAAGGGGTAGATAGATAGATAGATAGATAAGATAGATAATTAGATAGATAGATAATTTATTGCCAAGTGTACAATACATGAATGAACATAAAAAAATACACGAGGAAAGCAGCTTGCTGTGTGATAAAAACAAAAATAAATAGCATTCATACATCACTGGCGCATAGCATCATACATACATGGGTAAGACAATTTGGTATCACAGTAACATTTTATGTATTATGTCAAAAGTGCTTTTTTGGGGGGGGCAATGATTGTTTTTATTCTTTCTTGAAACGTCATTACATTTGGTGACTTAAATTGTCAGTTCCTTGGTTCTGAAAAATGTCCGGTTGCTCACTACATGTACTGCACTGTGTTTGTTTTGTGTGTTGCAGTGTCGGTCCAAGCAGACTTCACAACAGAGAGCACAGCAAGTATCATGAAGGAACAGACGACACAAACTCAGGCTGAATTCTTTGACCAGTGTTCGTCGTCACAAGAGTCAGTGAAACATCAGGGTAGGCAGGGTCCCGGCAGAAGCTACTCTTTGTTATTACTCAGAATTTTCCGGTTGTATGAAAATCGGATGTATAAAAGTCTGGTTGTATAAAAGCAAATCTCTGGTCCCGAGCAGCACAAATGCGTTGTTGCAAGACCGGTTGTAAGAAAACGAAAGTAGACCCAAGTCACCAAATGAGGATGCCCTGAAAACTTCCCCACCAACTGATTTTTATCCAGATTCTATAGCTGTCAACGAGTTGTTCTGTTTAATTTGTTTCTCCATTCAATCATTTTTTTAACCTGTTACAAATTCGTCACGAAGACCCATAAAATCCCAGAAGGCATTTGTGTTACATTTATAACCAGAGACATTGGTCATGGATGTGAATCAGTTGTTATCTGTTTATGTTGTTGTATTTTATGTTGTTGTATTTTATTTTGTTATATTTTATGTTGTTGTTTTTATGTTCTTGTTGTTGTTTTTACATTTAGTCAAGTTTTGACTAAAATAATGTTTTAACGTAGAGGGGGGAATCGAGACGAGGGTTGTGGTGTGTGTGTGTGTGTCTTGTGTCTGTGTGTGTGTGTAGAGCGATTCAGACCAAACTACTGGACCGATCTTAATGAAATTTGACATGAGAGTTCCTGGGAATGATATCCCCGGATGTTTTCTTCTTTTTTTCGATAAATACTTTTGATGACGTCATATCCGGCTTTTTGTAAAAGTTGAGGCGGCACTGTCACACCCTCATTTTTCAATCAAATTTCAATCAAATTGATTGAAATTTTGGCCCAGCAATCTTCGACGAAGGCCGGTGTTCGGTATTGCATTTCAGCTTGGTGGCTTAAAAATTAATTGATGACTTTGGTCATTAAAAATCTGAAAATTGTAAAAAAAACATTTTTTTATAAAACGATCCAAATTTACGTTCATCTTATTCTTCATCATTTTCTGATTCCAAAAACATATAAATATGTTATATTTGGATTAAAAACAAGCTCTGAAAATTAAAAATATAAAAATTATTATTAAAATTCAATTTCCGAAATCGTTTTAAAAACTATTTCATCTTATTCCTTGTCGGTTCCTGATTCCAAAAACATATAGATATGATATGTTTGGATTAAAAACACGCTCAGAAAGTTAAAACGAAGAGAGGTACAGTAAAGCGTGCTATGAAGCACAGCGCAACCGAGCCAAACAGGCTCGTCACTTTCACTGCCTTTTGCACAAGCGGCGGACTACGTTCAGTTTCATTCTGTGAGTTCCACAGCTTGACTAAATGTAGTAATTTCGCCTTACGCGACTTGTTATGTTCTTGTTGTTGTTGTTGTTGATTTTATCCATTAAACTGATTTTATGTTTAACTCCATTAATAATCTGTTTTGTTTGTCTATTCAGTCATTTTAGCCTGTTATAAATTTGTCATGACTGAAGAGCCATAATAGCCCAGGAAGGCATTTTTTTGTACAATTAAAACCAGAGGCATTGGTCGTGGGTGTGACTCAGTTTTTTTATGTTGTTGTTGTTGTTTTAATCCGTTAAACTGGTTTTAAGTTTAACTCACTTTTTTGTATTCAGTGCGCGCGCGTGTGTGTGTGTGTTATAAATGTGTACGTTTTGGAGAGAGAGAGAGAGAGAGAGAGAGAGAGAGAGAGAGAGAGAGAGAGAGAGAGAGAGAGAGAGAGAGAGAGAGAGAGAGAGAGAGAACTCAGAAAATGTTATTTGCTACGCCAACGGTCATTACAAATCTTCCACGACCAAAAACATTGTCAAAAGCGCAAAAGGGTTGTGGAGGGAACACACACAATACAGTTGAGCCACACACAAACACACACACACACACACACACACGTGCGTCGCACGTACGCGCACACACATACACACACGGGGGTGGGGGGGGGGGGGGTGGGGGTGGGGGGCGGAGAGTGCACGGCCTTATGCAAAGCAGAACAGTTCCTTACACAAACAGTTGCTCTTTCTATCGGTTGTCCTGACTGTGTCAGTGTATGTAAGTACATGTACTTTTCCACTTGTTATTCACAAACCTTTTCTTCTAACAAGGATATGTATCAAAACATTTAAACATAAAAAAAAACAAATAAATACAAAAATGATATGAAAAAACCCCTACTTTTATCAAGTAACAGACGCGTGGCCGGATGTATGAAAGTCAATCCACAATATTTTCATACATCCGGTTAACCGGATTTAGTAAAGACCGGATGTATGAAAGACAAAAAGTGGGTCCCGACCACTTTCTTACATCCGGTCTTGACTGTAGATTATCTCATGTGTATTTTGTCCGGACGGTCCAGTTCAAATTACTCATTGTTTATTTGTCTGTTTACAAAGATAGTTCTTCAGAAAATGGTCAAAGGGGGCTGCCTGTTGTGTTTGAGGATTGCACAAAGTTTCAATTAAAAAATCCCAGTGATACAGACACTTTTGTGAGGCTCTGGGTTGTCCACGACACAGGAAGCATGTTGAAGGTTAAAGAAGCTTCTTAGGTAATGTTATAGGTTACAGTGGCATGAGTGATGTCTTAGTTCAAAATTGCATGTGATATATCGTAGATTAAAGTGTCGTCTGCCATTTCAGTGAAGCACGTGTCATGTCAGATCAAAGTTATTTGGTCATGTCATAGGTCAAGTAGCATCTGTCTTGTTATACCATATCATTGGTCAAAGTGTCATGTCATAGATCAGTTTACTGTAGCACTTGTCATGTCATAGGCCAATAAAGACTCTTGTGAAAAATGTACAACTATTATATGTCAACTGTTGTAATGAGTGCTGGGAAGAAATGCGTAGTCGGTGAAGACTCTTGTGAAAATGTACAACTATTATGTGTTAACTGTTGTAATGAGTGCTGGGAAGAAATGCGTAGTCAGTGAAGACTTGTGAAAATGTACAACTATTATGTGTTAACTGTTGTAATGAGTGCAAATGCGTAGTCAGTGAAGACTCTTGTGAAAATATACAATTCTGTGTGTCCACTGTTGTGTTTAACTGTTCTGATGTGAAGCAGTATGTAACTTGCTTTTGTAATCCTGCAAGAATCCTAAAACACACAAAAAGTCATATTATAAATCCTGGTTTGAAGACCTCAGAGCAAAACCATTGCTTTAAACTACACGTATTGGTTCAAACATCTGCACCAAAAAGATCAATGTACAATGCACAAGTATTGAAATTAGGAACTGGAACACACACTCACACACACACACACACACACACACACACACACACACTGCTGTGAGAATGCGGCCACCTTTACACTCTCTCTCTCTCTCTCTCTCTACACACACACACACACTGCTGTGAGAATGCGGCCACCTTTACACTCTCTCTCTCTCTCTCTCTCTCTCTGTAATGCATGTACTGAATTTCATAGGTTTTTGTTTTTACTGACGTAAATTCTTCATGTGTGCACATGATACACACACACACACACACACACCCCACACACACACACACATAACACTCACGTATACACTAACAACTTGAACACTCCACACACTCACACGCAGACGGTTGTTGTTGAAGTATGTTGTTGTTGTTGTTGTTGTACATGCTGATGTTCATTTTTCTAGTTATCGCTCTCTTTTGCTCCATTCATTCAATCCTCATGATAATCATCGACATCAGTATCATAATTTTCACCATCATTATCATCATCCTCGCTAGATCTTACAAAATGCATCATAACTCCCTTATTTTTATTATTTCTGTGGCTTAAAACTCGATGTAAAGGCAGATGATGTCCTGAAGATACTAGATATATAAGAATAATTATTAAACAACCGTACTTTAATTTGTGGTCGAGGGATTCTAAAAACAATGCGAACATGGTCGGACGCAGATATCCGATGCTTGCACCTTTGCTCGCTAGCTCTTCGAAAATGGCTGTGCGAATGGTGACATTCCGGAACTAATTTTCGGCAAACTTAGTTGTTTGCAGCAATGTATTTCTAATTTTTTTGTCATTCTTTCTTGAAACTGTTACAGCATGATGCAAAATTACCCTATAATAGGTTATATAATACAAAAAAAACCTATCTCAGATCTCACACGCTAAAAATATTTAAAAAAAACACATTAGAGCGACATCAATCGCAAACCATCTACCTTCCGGTGGTGTTAGCAGACGACAGAGTGTTACAGCATGATCAAGGCAGCTACGATTTTATTCCCATACCACTCAGTGATCGCCCACTGAATGACACATGTATTTACTTTTGCTAGAATAGTAATTTCGTAAATCATTCGTTTATGTTATTAGCAACAATTCGTGTCTGATGCTCTTCCGAATTTTGGGAAACTTTTATACGAAACTGCGATTACATCGGCAGCTTTATGACTTAACGCAGATTTGCGCATGCATTCCATCATCGAAGAGACTTTTACCGGGCGCGCCATCATCGAAGAGAAGACAGACTCAGCTTCCCAGACTCAGCTTCACCGCGCCAACGAGTTTTCCTCTCAGCATCATGGTAAGAACCTCTTTACTTGCAAACCTTCACCAAGGCTGTGGAATATTTGGTTCTTTTGCTGGCCGCCAATGTACTGCCATAGCTCTCGCAGCATTGCTGCTGTTTGTCCGATTGTCAAATGACTCAAATGTGACTTTCGTGAGGACGTTCTCACAGTGATCGCGCTTGGTATCTTTGAAACCTATATGACATCAAGAGCTGATCAAATCACATGTTGGCTTTTTCTGCTGCTAACGCTCACACTGCCTGTTAAACTTTTGTACACTATTTTTGTTCACAGATTCACATGGCTGTCTCTTTACCCAGATGTCAGAATACCAGACGTTTCGCACCTTTGACGGTTCGCACTTCGGACGATTCGCACTTAATTGAAAATTTGGACATGACGTTTCGCACTTTTTTTGTCTTTTCGCACATTTTACTTATGACGTTTCGCACTTTTCAGAATGACGTTTCGTACTTTTTTCCAAGATGTGCGAAACGTCATTGCCAAGACGGCAAGAGGTGCGAAACGTCATTGTCATATATATTTGAAAGTGGGAACTTCGGAAGCAAAGTTGCCGATATGTGTGTGTGTTTCTTAGTTTGTAGAGAATAATATAGGTCCCTGGTAGAGAGAGAGAGAGAGAGAGAGAGAGAGAGTGTGTGTGTGCCGGTGTGTGTGTCAGTGTGTGTGCGCGTGTTAATCTGTATTTAAATACTGGTCTGTTATTTTTCGCCCAGCGTGCTCACCCAATACAGAGTCGCCACTCACTGCATGCCTTCACAAAAAATACTGCCGATAGGAGAAACGCTTGAAAGGAAGGGTGGCGCGTTCATGAGTGATTGTGCAATTTCTAACTTGAGCAGGCTGAGGGAGTGTTAGTGAGGATAATTGGCTTGATAATTTTAGCTACTTGGCCAGTTGGGGAAATTGCATGTTGTTGTTTTTCAATATTTATTTTTTAGTTTTAAATTTGTAAAAAGCTTATATTTATATTCAGTTATCGCGCTAGATATCTTTCAAACTGGTATGACATCATGAGCGGCACAATGCTCTCACGACGATATAGCTCAGTTGGTAGCGCGCTGGATTTGTATTCAGTTGGCCGCTGTCAGCGTGAGTTCGATCCCAGGTTCGGCGGAAATTTATTTCAGAGTCAACTTTGTGTGCAGACTCTCTTCGGTGTCCGAACCCTCCCCCCGTGTACACTACATTGGGTTTCTTTTGTGGTGATGCTGTCATCTTTTCAGCGATTGAGATGTCGGTACTTTCCCCCTGAAAAAACAACAACCATGGAATAGAAAGGGTATCTATAAATCTACAGCCGAATTTCTAACATTCAGAAATTGTTCTGTTGCAAATTTGTCGGTTCGCTGAGCTAAAATAGTGGCCGATGTGAGCGAGAATTCTGCAGAAAAACGATCTGCTGATCAGCTTGCGTGCACAGCTTCGGATTTACCAGTGTGTCAGATGCTCTCGCGTTTCAAGTGTTAAAAACAAAAATAATGACGTGCCGTCCACAATCAATCTTTATTGTTGATTCACATGACTCATTTCAATCATCAGCAATGATCTTTTTGTATTGCTTTGTTTGCTTTTCACATACCTCAGCCACAAACTCCACCTCCCCTTCGAAATTCTCCTTCTTCTCCATGTGTTGAAAGACTGCACCGGAAGTAAAGTTACTGTCAAAACCTCTCGCAGCCGCAGACGGGAGTTCGAAACAGGGCCAGCGTTGGCGCGCGCGCAGAGTTGGCGATCCTGTCAAGGGATATCTATGGTCGAACGAAGCAAATGTTCAACATTGGATGAAAGTTTGAAAAACAAGTGGAGATGGGATTGGACAGGGGAGAAGGTTGATAAAGAACTTATTGGAGAATTCATCACAGTATCTACCAGTGTTGGAGCCAAACTCTGGGGTCCTGCCGACGAACTGCGCAAGACTGCGGACTTCCTGGCAACCACTGGTCTGAGGATCTAGCACGGCCACCAACATCGAACGCAGAAGAAGAAGAATCACAGTATCTATAACTTGTTGACTGGAGAGAAGTGAAGATGGAACAGAACACTGGAGGCTTGAAGTTGAGAGTGAAATTGTGCTGACTGAAAACTCCTGATAACTAACAGTAAGTTTGAGCTTCAATGCATTAGGGCGTCACTTAGATCATACTATTGCCAGTATTGGATTATGGATACATGGTTCATTACGTAATAAAATATGCACCATTACAATGTTACCCTTGTTGTGTGAAAGTGGTTTGTTTGTGTTTGGTTGATCAATCAATCAATATCAATATGAAGCTTATATAGCGCGTATTCCGTGGGTACAGTTCTAAGCGCTTGGTTGAGGTTGTTTTGGGTTTGTTTGTTTTTGTGTGTGTGTGGGTTGTTTTTTTTTTGGGGGGGGGGGGGGGGGGGAGGAGCGAGGAGAATGTCTTTTTTACCTGATCCAAACAAGTATGATTTCAGATTTTAATGTACCATTAAAAAAAAATCGAACCCCCCAAGAAAAAAGTGATTTCCTCTTTTTTCATCACAAGAGAGTCCAACCCCTGAAAAAACATACAGTAACACACACAAAAACTGTTGCTGCACGGCAGTTTGGAACACACTTTGTGACCCAGAAGTGGTTGTATGCTATGTAAATGTACATTATTTGCCAACCCTCGACACTCCGAAAAAGAGATAGCGGAAGTCAATACATCATATTGGTTTTTCATTGGCTACTTCCTAATGACTAGTTAGGGGGCATTTCATTGACAAAAGAGTTTAACAGAGCTTTTCATTGTCGGAGTGTATACAGACCTAGCAATCCTGTAAACACTCGGAGTGCGTATAGCTTTTGCTTATTTCACCTGTTTATCGCTGATTTCTGCATACAATGATTACTTTGCATATAGTGATATATATGGGTGCGTCTCAGAATCTCGTCCTCTGTTTGTGACATTATCACCAAAAGTAAAATCTTCCCAGAAAACTTTGATAATACTATTTACACACTTCTCAGGGTGTACCTTTTCAGTTTAAACAAGAAAAAATATAACATTGCCTTTAGTTTGCCATATGTTGAGCATTATTTGGACCATGTGTGCAAAATCACCCGTGTAACATGGAAAAAATAAAAGACAAAAAAACTGCATTTATAAGGCTGAAAACGACTTTTATTCAGTTATTATTGTTGAATCACAAGCCATTTTAGAGTTCAATATGAAATGACTACATGCAAACAACAAAATAATGTTTTTTTCAATGTTCCATGCATTCGTCAAAATTTCAATACAAAAATGAAAATTAATTAATGATATCCTGATCAGAACATGTTGATACATGGCATTCATTCAGTCTTATTGACATTTAACCTTCACAATAGCATATATACAAAGATTTGTTGCTCTAAGACAAAATGTTAGAAAGTTATCCCAAAAGAATGCAAAATGGTCACCGATGTAACATGGAAACATCACTTTTGTAACAAAGAAACGGTTATGCTTTTTCCCACAAACTTTACTAAATGAAGCTGATTTTACAACCAGATTCTTCTTAGGTAAAATGCCAAACACTAAAACAGGAACAGAAAGAAAAAAAGCTGGACAAAATCAAGAAAACTTTGCCCCAAAAAAGAGAAACATTAATGAAAAGTTCATCACCGACGTAACTCGGAAACGAACAACCAGACATGTATTAAAAGGTTTGACATGAAGAATGCAAATGTTCAAAAGTGGTTCATTCAATTGTTAAGACAATAAACCAAAGGCATTGGTTACATATAGAACAGTTGCCACTTGCAGTTAATTAATTTATTTTAAAAGAAATAATGCCCCCTGGCATTGAAGGTGGGGTCACGAATCATGGTTGCATCAGATGCAGGGACTAAGGAAATATCATCGATCCCTGGAAAGCAATAGTTGTTCCCCTCCGGTTTCCTTCGAAGGAACGGTACCACCAGTTCATCAGGTCGAATCTCTTGCACCTGAAACATGCAAGTACCAGCGATTTCAACCAAAGATTGATGCAATATGTGTACTAGTTTCACTAACATGAATTTGTTTGATGTCTATCAAGATTTTGATGCATCCACATTCACTGGCTAAAAACAAAATAAAGTAATTATTTTGTTCAGACTTACCATTCCATTGAACATACAACTTTTACAATTAAAGAAAACATTGACACTTACCGTTCCTTTAAATGGATTTCGGAAATTTAATTTTGATCATAATTTTTTATATTTTTAATTTTCAGAGCTTGTTTTTAATCCAAATATAACATATTTATATGTTTTTGGAATCAGGAAATGATGTAAAATAAGATGAACGTAAATGTGGATCGTTTTATATAAAAAAAAAAAAACTATTACAATTTTCAGATTTTTAATGGCCAAAGTCATTAATTAATTTTTAAGCCACCAAGCTGAAATGCAATACCGAAGTCCGGCCTTCGTCGAACATTGCTTTACAAAAATTTCAATCAATTTAATTGAAAAATGAGGGTGTGACAGTGCCGCCTCAACTTTTACAAAAAGCCGGATATGACGTCATCAAAAGTATTTGTCGAAAAAAAGAAAAAAACGTCCGGGGATATCATACCCAGGAACTCTCATGTCAAATTTCATAAAGATCGGTCAAGTAGTTTAGTCTGAATCGCTCTACACACACACACGCACAGACAGACAGACACACACACACACATACACCACGACCCTCGTTTCGATTCCCCCTCTATGTTAAAACATTTAGTCAAGTTTTGACTAGGTGAAATCGAAAGAAAAACTATTATTAACAAATGTTTAGCCTAATTTTTCTCTTCATAGAATATCATAGCAGCAAAAACTCACCTTTTCTCAAGAACCTGGGGTGTTGATCACTGTCGTAACAAAATCACAGACTTCGGAAACATTCTCGAAATCTTTCTTCGCTGCTGGAAGCTGAACTATTTCTCTCTGTAACTGCGCATGCGTAGTCACCCGCACCTCTAAGTCACTACGCGCAAAATAGTTCTAATCTTTCTTCAAAACTCTGAACATTATTTGCAAAACCGTTCACCATCGTAACTGAATTTTGAAGAAGCATGTCATATTGCGCAACTTTCAACTTAGTTTGCAGATGCAATTTTGAGAAAATAATACTTAAATAACATTTAGCTTAGCGATGTTCTATGCCCTTTCATGTCTAGATCGTGTTGAAGATGAATATGCAAATTCTAAAGTTCAAATTTAGGACTTGTTGCTGTTGCACGCGTGCGGAAACCTATGTTACGACAGTGATGGCAAACTTTCAAGCGATTAATTTCGTTTAAACAAAACAATTCTGTGGACAAAATAACATTTCAACTGTCAAGTACACTTAAACCAAACACACATAACAAGAATAGCAGTCCTTGGACATTCTAAACGATTCTTGTAGTGAGGTGCAACACTAGTTGATGGTTCATGTCACAGATCAGACCTCCATTTTTCACGCATTTAATCATTTCTTTCGCAAAACAACCTTCATAATAATCATGCAAAATACTCAGTTTTGTTTGTACTATTTCTTTATTCATTTTACTTCTCAAAAATACCAATATCATGATTTAAAATTCAGTATGTTTCAATTGTGGGCTAATTTGATTATGGCACACACAAAAGGATCAGTTTCTGAGACGCACCCATATACTGAGGGGCGCGTGCCATGTTTGTAATTTGTGAAAACAAAACACTTTTGAAAGACAAGACCACGACTTTTTTCACTTGAAAATTTGAAAATGGCTGTTCAGATACATGTTCCTGTGGTGGCTGTGCTATTTTGGTGGTTGTGATGTCGTGTGGGAAGAATTACCATAACGACCAGCTGCCATAGATTTTTTTTTTTTGTACTGCAAGTGCAAGCAGAACCATTGCACCATTTCATCCTCGTTTTCTTCAAATACATGTACCATATTTTTTGTTCTTTTTCTACAGTAACGCCGTGAACAGTGGGGAACCATCAAGGCCTTCATTAGTGACCAGACAGGTACATGCAGAAGCTTCTCACTGCAGCATGGAGGAAGGAGACACAGCAATTCTGTCTGACATCAAGATAGAGATTGATGTCGCAGAAGAGACACCGCAGTACTGGCACATGACGGAACCAGAGCCATACGGTAAGGTTAACCAAACCTCTCTAACACTAAAACAACAAATGCAACATCCTCAATATACAATGTACCTTGCTGAAAAAATGCTAGCTTTTAATTGTTAAAGTGACATCTTTTAGGTGTGTGACTGTTAGTGTTAACAAAACCTTTTGTCTTTTGAAGGAAAAAGCAGAGAGAGCAAGCTTGTAGACAAAATAGTTTACGGTAAGTGAGGCTTTGTATACAGCAGTACATCACTGAGAAAAAAAATATGCCTTTGTGTGCAGCTCATTGTAAACGTAACATCGATAAGGCAGTTTATGTTAAAACATACGATCGACTGAATTATAAGTGAATAGACCAATAATTCCCCTGCGGCTGCCATATTCAGCAAACAGATTGCTTTTGTAAGACGTAGTGGCTATACAGTAGAACAGATTGCTTTTATAAGACGTAGTGGCTATACAGTAGAACAGATTGCTTTTATAAGACGTAGTGGCTATACAGTAGAACAGATTGCGTTTACGAGGTATGATCCAAACAAAATGATCAAACCCCGATTATACAAGTCTCAGGCCACTGATCATAATTTGAAAGGCCAAACATTTAACTGGTATACCTCCAAAAGACAAAGTCATTTGGTTACTACGTCATAAATGACAAGGTTTTAAAATACGTCACTTTTGGGTTGTGCTTCAAAACGGGGTCTTTTGTCAAGCACCATGAAAATCTTCACTTCTTTGAAGAGTGTAAAACGAAAATGTCTACAAAGCTGAAGAATGTTACATGAATCAAAGCTGTTCCATATTCGACAATCTGACAAAAGAAAAGGGAATTTGAAACTGGGGAAAAGGGGAATAACTCTGACAAGCCAAAAAGATTTCCGAAGAGTGCTTTAAACGAGAATAATGTAGCTGCTGTGTCAACATTTTAGAACTAAGATTAAAAAGTGTACATGCGGGTATAAAGAGCAAAACATCAACTTTCATATGGAACAATCCAGAGAGTTCTACTCAATGATCTTCCGCTTCAAAAGCTTGCCGCAAAATGGGTGCCTCATCAGCTGACAGAGGAACGAAAGGAGCATCAGGGTCCTCTCGCATGCGATCTGCTCAACCGTTGTGAACCCAGTACAGCAGAACCCACTGTTTACGACTTTGGAAAAACCTTGAAAATTAGGTCGTAAAAAGGGGGGGTCTCAGCCTCATAATCGGAAGGTCGAGGGTTCAAATTCTGGCCGCGGCCGCCAGGTGGCTGGAGATATTTTCGATCTCCCAGGTCAACTTATGTGCAGACCTGCTAGTGGCTTATCCCCCTTCGTGTGTACACACAAGCCAAAGACCAAGTGCGCACGGAAAAGATCCTGTAATCCATGTCAGAGTTTGGTGGGTTATAGAAACACAAAAATACCCAGCATGCTTCCTCTGAAAGTGGCGTATGGCTGCCTAAATGGCGGGGTAAAAACGGCCATACAGGTAAAATTCCACTCGTGCAAAAACACGAGTGTACATGGGAGTTTCAGCCCACGAATGCAGAAGAAGAAGAAGAAGGAGTTACTCTCAAATACCGGTAGATGCAAAGCTAAGTCTCACCCCCCCCCCCCCCCCCTCCGAACACACACACAGAAGTACAAAACAGTCACAAAGGAGATGCATTTATTGCTGTAATAGATACCAGAGACTATAGAGTACATAGAGACGCTTCATCCTTCTTTGCACTGCGGTGCGCAAGTGAGACCGGCCGCCAGCGCTTGGGAAAAGAGCAACTCCCTGCCGCACAAGGAAGTTCGCGTATAGCGGCTGCTGTCGGCTGTGTTTATATATCACGTTTGTATTGATCTATCTGTTCTGTCCGGCTGACAGTGCTGCAAAACGTAACTGAATGAAAAAATATGTTTGGTTTGTGAACATCCTTTTTAAATGACCATAAAAACACCGCAGAAAATGGTGTAGATTGAAATTAAATCAAATTTACGTAGGCAATACCCGCTGCATCGCTGTAGTTATGTGAACAGCTCAGATCATGGGTCAATAAAGTGTTACACAGATGGTCAAAATTAAAGTACAAGATATTGCACTGGAAGTGGAACTACACTGTTGCTTAGTGTTTGTATGAAGCTACAAGGTGAAAATAGAAAAAGAAAAACACGATTCTTGACTTTGATGGGCTTTTTCTGCTCGTAAGCACACATTCTTCTACTCATCACAGCATGCCCCATTATTGAGTTTAAAACACCAATTAAATTTGTTTTGAATAAAACTCACAATTTTACAATAAGAATTTAGAGACCTGAATCAATTAGGTATATCCTACTTAGTTTGACTTTTGCAAAACTAAGTAATTACACATTTAATTGAATCAGTCAGACAGACGGAGACATAGAGAGACAGACAGAGGGCAAACAGAAATCTGAGAAAGAAACCCCTTTGAAAATGTTACCATGTTTGAAATGAAACATCGCAAGGTGAAGCCATAATTCATCACCTTTCAGTATGACGTCATGAGCGTGTTCCACACTTGAAATGACGTGTTTTTATCATGTTGTCAGCTGCACGGAGCTTGGAAGTATAATTTCCATTGAACGATCCGAGTTTGTTAAAGTGTAACTAAACAAGCAAAAAGGAAAAACGTCGTTCAGCAACCTTTACACTTTGATATGAAGAAGGGCCTCATATACTGTCGAACTGCGAAAAAAAATTTTTTTTCTCTCACTCGGACACTGTTTGACGGACATGTGAAGTGCGCGCCAGGAACGACAATCTTCTTAGTTTACCTGATTAATGCCCTTAATTTTTGGTTCTGGTACTTTCAGTTCCGGCTGTTGTCATCAATCTACCAAAATAAAAGATCAAACGGAGTTTTCGATTTTTATTTCATGGTTCAGAAAAATGTTGCTTATTTTCTGAAGTCAACCGTTTTAGCGAATCTTTCTTTGATTCTTAAAAGTCATTTCAGATTTTTGAAAAATAGTTAACGGTTAGTAATTACCAATACATCGTAAACAAACATATCGATTGGTTTTGGTAAGAAGACACAAGTGCGATGAATGTGGTACCAGTATTTTTGTGGTAAGTAAGGATGCATTTCTTTGCTGTAAGCACATTTACAATGCACATTTAATCTGTTTAGCAACATAAACGAAAGCATGGTACAGTGCCGCTTGTTTGTGGTCTATCTTTTTGCGGCAGATGCGTAACAATTAGGGTCTCAGTTGGAAAAAGCTGCTCGGAACCAGAGCAGATTTGGCTTGGGTTCTTTGAGTGTGAATGATCGACGAGTGGCTTGACATTTTTAACGAATCATTACTGTAGCCTACTTGAAACCATCATCTGTTTCTGAATTTGTCATCGGTTATGATTGAGCAGTCTCATAGGAATCGTCCATAAAATGTTAAACCGAAAAAGGGCAGACGATTCTGAATCACACAGGCTGCTGTACAAAATCAGATCTAAAACGATATTTTGAACTGCGACGTCTGCGTAAATGCCCTGTAACAAAATACCTTGTCCTGGTCATGTGTATACACATCAGCTTCTATTGGGAAGATCAGTATTTTATATTAATCACAAATACAAGATTAGAAATAGTTCTGAAGATCGCCTTTGATTTCAGTTTCAGCGGCAAACTAGCAGATCTGTCCAAACCGGCATCGTTTCATGGTTGAAACTTGAATAATCCCAAATAGATCTGAGTGGGGGTAAGTTTTATAGTATTTCAATTTTTTACGGCAGTTTTATTTAAGGGGAGGTGGGCCAGTGCACTACCTTTTTTTTAATTTTCAATGTTTTATTGTGTCTGAATGTTATTTTATGAAAGAAATGAACAAATGATGACAAAGAATAGTCACTTTTTGTATTTTCGGTTGCTGGTTTTTGTTTTACGCGACAAAAACAGTCAAAATACAGACAAAAGTGGAGTACAGGAGATACACGGATTTTCATCAGATGTGATTGTCACACTTCTAATTATTGTTTTATTTTATCCTTCTGGGTATGCTCTAGGGGATTACGAAGCAGATCTTGTTTATTATATTTATATTTGGAGTTAGGAACACTTCTTTGTTACAACTGTCAAACTTTAGGGTAACGCTTGCGAAATTATTTTGTGAAATAATCTGGATATGACTATAATAAAATTTCAGCAAAATCCCTTCGTAATCCCCCAGAATGTTATATTCTGCACAAACTACAAAAGAAAATATTGCTCTAGCTAAATTACAGCCAGAGAAATCGCGTAACCCAAGACGTAACCGTAGGCAAAATGGCTGAACTGAGAAAAACGACATTGAAGATTGAACACCACAGAAACACTATTGAAACAGACACACAAGGACAAAACTGTGTTATGAATGAACAGCTTAGTTTATTTGAATTGCAAACTACTTAGCCTTTAGCACGCCAGCAGAGAATTTATGCGTCCATCCTTTCTTTCCCTCTGTCAACCAGCATGGGGATACTGCCCCAGCGCTAAACGTGTATCAATGACCCGATTCTCGTTTGTATTTGCATGCGAGAATAACGGTATTTTTAACAGTAACTTACTTGAGCCAGAACGAGACTTATTTGCTTCCGTTATCTCGTCGATTTGTTGGTTTCCTCGAAGTTTTCTGCTTTTGTTTTTACATCGATACAGTACTTTGGTGCTTCGACAAGCAAGATGGAGGATGATGAGTTTGAAACTTTCGTTTGAGTTGTTTTTTGACAACAAATCGTACGTGGAATCTGAACGATTTACTGAGGAAGCTCTTCGCAATGAACTGTGTATCGCGGTGAAGAAAATGACACAGTTCGTCAAGACAGTGACGGAATTTACGAAAGCGCAGATTGATACAAACAGTTGCTGATCCAGTTTCGTTCGGGAAATGGCAGGCCCAGCAAACATTACCGATAATCTGACTGATGTTGGATACTTTCTCCTGTTTTTGTTTTTTTGCGTAGCAAATGCTCAACTTGCTTGTCGAGGAGATACTGCACAGAAACTGACTCAAATTCAGCGCAAAGCAAGCCAGTGCCGAGACGTAAAAAGTCTGCTGCATGGCGTGTTCGGAAATGGCGACCTGTGGATCTGCGTGGAGATCAAAGCTTTCCTCTGTATCGGAAACACCGACAGCATCCAAACTTTGGCCTAGTGCCAGCGGAACTACTTGTTGTTGCTAACCGAACTAATAAAGACGTTGTCCTCTTTCTTATTTCGAGCCATTGTTATCGTATCAAAGGTTGTTTCTCAAGGAAAAATTCGCTTTCGGTTGTCACCGATCGTTTGATGTGTAACCAGGATGTTGTAAAACCGAGTGAACTTCGGGTGTTCCCGTCATGGCCGAGAGTCTCTTCGGTAGTTTCCGTATGCAAAATTCGTAAGCTGAGCATGCGCACTCACAAAGTAAATTGGTTCCCGATTTCGGTTTATGACACGAACCAATGGATGTCGAGTACCTTCCAAATAAGGACATTTCCGTTCGATTACGATTGCTGCCTTTGCAACGGACAAGTGGCTGAGTGAATGGAACATTCATCAAAACACTGATGTCATGTTATAGGTCAAGAGCTACTGCGCAGTTTCGTATGTCGTGAATGCACTGTTTTGCTGAGGACAAAGCCGTAACTAGCCTTTGAAATGAGACATTTTTTGGCGGGGGAATATCGACTACAGAAGACAATCAATGCCACACATGTTCACATTTTGTCTTTATTGACAGATAAATAGGACACTTTTGACAAAAACACCGACACACATGGATGATAGGTATGTTATGGAAACATAATCTGCTAAAATACCCAAAACAGTGTTTTGAACGATTTGGTCAATTTTGCACTGGCCCACCTGCCCTTAAAGATAGTGTAGTGGATGTCTCTGGTGAAGACTACAGTTATATGAATTTTTTTGTTGTAATATTAAAATGATTGTTCTTTATTTACACAATTGAATAATTTGTATTTATTTGTTTGCAGATGACGGCATACTGAGTGCTCCAAGAACATACGCCTGCTGGCATTTTGTGTCTTTTCTGAAGACGTCGAGGCAAGCAGAAGTCACGGTCCTGGCCACACACACACAATGACATGAACAAGAAATGATATTTTTTCATGGGCATATCCAGTATTAAAACTTTATTACCATGCAAACGCAACGATAAGAATTTAGAGAAGGTCATCGGTCACACACACACACTGGGCGGATCCGGCCTTTGTATTCTAAGTGACGATTTTGGAAAGAAGTTGGCTAATTAGTTTGCTCAGGTTGCGCCAGATCTATCAGTTGTCCTTGTTGTGATTCAAATTTTTCTTCTTAATATATTTACTTTTTTGGAAGGTGTATTAGGGGATGTTTCTTGGCTCGGATTGATCCATTTTCCTTGTTTTTATCAACATTTGTCGGACCCCCCCCCCCCCCCCCCCCAAGGAGGTTGAACGCTTCGCGTCTTCAACTAAACGCTTCGCGTCGTCAAATTGTCCCTAAAAGAAATTTGGAATCTCCCCCTTAAAAATGATGTGATCCGCCCCTGCACACACACAAACACACACAAATAGAGAAGTAATAAATGGATACAGTTTTTCTTTATTTAAATTACAATCAGATGTGGTCGTAGAACAGGCACTGAAAACAAAACCTAGCATGATATACCACTTGTGTGATGTTTCGGTCAATATATATCTTTATTTTCCTTTCAGAAATACATTGGCGTTTTGAATGTCAAGGGAAGTGATACAAATGCTGCAGCGGGCTATCAAGAACGCGAAGGCAAACAAGGTAAATACCTACTTCTGACATTAGTTTACTTATTAACTCTTTCTATACTGGCCATTATCTCCCCAGTCTCTCCCCAGAAACTGGCCATTTGCATGGGTTTGCAAACAAATTCTCAAAAATAAACAAAACAAGATGCAGCCTTCAAACTCATAGGTTTTATTGTGAATATATTGCTAAAACATATGCCAAAGTTTGGTTTCATTGTTGTGAAAAAAATAAAAATATGATGTCCAGAATTTATGGGTATATTTTACGCAATACGAACAAGGGGGTATGTATTTTGACTTAGAAGCATTTTTTCTTATGAAGGCTCTGTTTGCAACAAAACTGTTTCTGTTTACTTGTATGAAGATTGTGCTTACACAAAATCATAACAAATACAAACTGATTTTCCATTTGGTGGTCATGTAAGCATTGTGAACATGTCCGAAAAATCTGATCACACACCATGTGGTCGACATGCAGACCTGAACGGCCAGTGTATGGTGGCAGAGTTGGAAAATAGGAAAAGATGCCAATCCTTCATCAAAAACCGAAGAAAATCGTCATTGTAATAAGTTTGCTTTATTCTAAATCAAACGACTAGGATAGATGACAGACACAACGACAAACACATTCAATTCTATGTAAAACATACACAATGCTCATGTTAACAAGCTGGCCATAACAATGTGCCCATCGTGCATGAAGTGTGGCTTTGGTCGGATCAGTAGCCGTGCTTTGTCTGCGATACTAAACATGAAATTTTGTTAAAGCGACGATTTAGCAATGTTGTTGTTGCTGCTGCTGCTGTCTGTTCTTGTCACGACATCTCGTTTTTTTCCCTCCTGATTCTGAGAAGAAGCTGTTTAATTGTGATATCAGGCCTAGGAACCCCTGATTTTCACTTGGAGCATTCTCAAAGAAACTTAGCGTATGTTAAGAAAAATGAGTGTTCTCCACACTTTGTCTTTTGTTGTTCGTTGTCGTTGCATGTCTACCGTTCCACAGCCACCTACTATAGCTGATGGGGTCTATGTCGACCAAAAGAATGGGATTCACTGTAGGTCGAGTTCCTGTAGGTGGATTCTCTGTATACCTAAGACTTTAAAATTGACAATCTTGTATACAGGGAATACCACAGGGTGTAGTTCCTGTAGCGTTTTGCTAATATCAATGAAAGTCACGTGATGCTTAGCGACATCGTTAGAATTTGATGTTTTTCGATCTTTTTTTTTAATATTTCTTAGAAATTCGAGTATGGTTTGCAAGTTTTATTGAAAAACTGCACCCTGTGGGATTCCCTGTATACTAGATTGCCAATTTTAAAGTCTTAGGTATACAGGGAATCCACCTACAGGAACTCGACCTACAGAGAATACCACTCTTTTGGTCGACATAGACCCCATCAGCCCTACTATAAGTGCAAGTGTTAAATGACGTATAATAATTTCCACAAAAGACTGCTTGCAGAGAATCATGTGATGCCAATGACAGGTAAGGACATGTGGTAATACATACTACGTTTTGGAACCAGGGAAAATGCAGCACAAATTATTTATCAACCAAATTGATTGACTTGTGCACCACGACAAAAGTTTTCTTTGATCCATAAAAGGTCTTTTGCCAGAAATATTGCTCTGAACATCAAGTACCCTGCAAGGTGTCACACATTTACATTATTGAAATAAAAAGAAAACACACCAGTAACCAGGTTAGGTACGTTAATATCTATAATCAATATCTCGGCACGTTACTGCCTTCTTCGGGATGGTAAGCTGAACATTATTGAACAAAATAATCGGTTTAGATTGTATACTTTGATTCCTGAACGAAGAAGCAGAGGTACTGCATACAACTAGGACTGTAATATCAGCTTTTGCCTGAAACACACACACATACACTTATAAAATTAATGCAATGTCATTGTATGAAGCCAGAACAATCACTAACTTACATAGTTGGTCACACAATTACCCATCACTGAACAATAAATCGAAGTCGGGTGGATTCAATGACTAAAGCAGTAAAGGCTTGGAAAAAACCCTCATCACAAAACATCCCCCCCCCCCAAAAACAAAAAAATAAATAAATAAATGAAA
Source organism: Littorina saxatilis (assembly GCF_037325665.1). NCBI lineage: Eukaryota > Metazoa > Mollusca > Gastropoda > Littorinimorpha > Littorinidae > Littorina > Littorina saxatilis. The sequence continues at coordinate 45,739,686 of NC_090260.1, read as the reverse complement.
TAAAACAGGTTGTGTATATAGCGCAGTAAACACCATGCAGGTACAAGCAAAGATTTGACAGTGATTATCCTTGTTTTATATAGCACACATTTTCTAGTTTTGATCTCTCTCTCTCTCTCTCTCTCTCTCTCTCTCTCTCTCTCTCTCTCTCTCTCTCTCTCTCTCTCTCTCTCTCTCTCTCTCTGGAAAGTAATTTATTGACCTGTGGGTTATTTGCGTTTGTATACACATTGGTGATTCGTAAACTATGTTGAAAGAGATTGTCAAACAATATCATATGGGGTGTCTTTAAAAAAAATGTATATCAACAAAATCTGTCATTATTATCAGGCACACGGTTTTAACAAAGCTATGTCACGGAATGCAAGATAAGTGGCTTAAAAAGTCGTGTTTTTGTGTGTGCAGGATATTCGCTAGGACAGGACCTCAAGCTGAACCAGCACAACAGCGATGCATTCTTCCATGGCTTCCACAAAAGTCTTTCACCTATAGCGGGCATTGCATACAGATAAATTCTTTAGACCAATTATACCTCTGTTCCCATGTTAAACATGGAATAATTCTGGACAAATGCGAGGACGTCAGCTTTTTTTTATTTTATTTTTTTTATCATTTTACTTATCATTAAAACTTGTTTAGATTTCGATTCGTAAACCATTTACAGTAATCCTTTGTTTTTTAACTTTGTTCATCTTACCACAGTCACTTCGTTGTTTAGATTTATCATTAAATTTGTTACCATTATGCAGGAAAAATGTAGAATAAAACCAGGAGAGCTTTCGGTAGAAGATATTTCCTGTGTCAAAAGTTAATGCTTATTCTGATTGATGGGTGCTCCAAACTAAGTTATTTTGACTGCCTTATTCGAATTCATTTCCAAGACAGGGCTGAGAAGTGGAGAAGCTTTGGAGAATATCGTAAAAATTGTCTGGGTGTTTATGCAAAACTTTCGAATATGTCAGATTTTACTTTAGAGATTTTAAATACTGTTAACTGACAGAAATGCTATAACTTCTACACCAATTGACTGGATAACTTCATATTCAGCATACTTAAACTTGATTTTATGTTTATGCAGTTCACAAAGTGGCAAATTTTCAGGTTAAATTATCTAACTTTTGCATCACCAATGACACCAACGCTTTCGTGTCTGAGGATTGCCCTGAACCTAGCTGTAACTGCATGCTTTCTTCAGGTCATCGATAGCCTGGGGGTTGAAGGGGATGTTTTTACATACTCAGACATTCAAAATAATCAAAAAGGTAAAAGCCTGAAGGGTTTAAATTAGGTAAAAATGGCTACCGCTCAATGTCAAAACTCGTTCTGTTTAGTCGACCCCCGAATTTGGAGAAACAAATTAAAATTGCACAAAAGTCAGACCATTCAATTTACAAAATTGCCACTTACTGGAAAGGCAGAACATAAACTGAAGATAATGAATACCATATATAAAATAATTGGTTCAACAGATGCAGAAGTAATTTGTATGGTTGTGGGTGTCCTTTTTAGGGGGGTCAACCCTGTAGAAGAGACGATTTTCTTTAATTATCAATCCGTAATATATTGTTTGTTATGCATACAAGATTAACATTGACAAATACTTCAAGACTCCTCATTGATCTTAAGAAATGTTGTGTTTTTTTTTTGTTACTGACTGATTCACTTTCTATTCACTTTACTCTACATAAGTCACGACAAGAAAAGCAAGGGAGGTAATTTCTTCGGAAGAGGTAATTCTCTCCCCTCAGAACGATTGTTGTAGTTTGTTTGATTTTGTTCCCTTCTAATAAGTATTATTTAAAATAGATCTTTACATCTTGATGTGAAAGGCGCAGTACCCCCCTCCCCCCAGGATGTTAAATTCTAGGTTGTGTCCATGTAAAATCCTGATCCTAGTCAAGATCCGAGTTGGTTTTTCATGCAACTGTGCCTCTTTATGCCACTCAATTAGACATACTTTGCAATCCATAATTGCACGAAACTAAGTACAGGAAATACGTTGTTGTCGTGTTTTTAATATTACATAATGAAATAAAAAATGTCACAACTGGTTTCGTGTTGGGCTTTCTCTCTCTGTCTGAATCTCATAATTACTTACTTCTGAGGAGCTTACATTTATTGTTTCAATTTTTGTGGATATGTTATTAAGTGTGTCTGTGTTTCTATCATTCGTTATCAGTGTGGTTAAAAAAAAAAAAGCACACGTCAAAGTAATTTACCCTTCATCATTATCAAAACATGCAGATACAGGCAATAAATATTTGTGATACTTTAAACAAATACAATGTTTGTTTGTTGCGTTTTTTCTTTTTTTCAGAGCAAACACACATCGTATTTGTTCAAACGTGTATATTCTGCACTTTCTAATACCCTGCATGGATCTCCAAATCAAGAATAATGAAAAGGCGTCTAATAGCCCTGCAGCACTCACACGAACATGATAGAAGCTTGCATGCATGCACCCAGGCTCGCTGTCTTCGGCTAAAAGAGCTTACCGTTGGATCTTCGCTCAGACAAATGTAGCTGTCTTGTCCACTTGCTCCTGTCGCATAGATCTGCAATGTGCAACATCATCTTTGATTGATAAGTCTGAGGCACAGACAAACACACACGCGCGCACATTTGCGAGAGAATGCACGTCAGTCTATTCAATCAAACAGTATAAAAACATACCACAGACGTGGTGGTGGGAACTGGACATTCGCCGTATTACAAAATCAAGAGATTCATTTGTGTGTGTATGTTTAATCAAAAGTTCATCTTGCGCACATTCAGTCTATATTGTAACAGGACCCATCCCGTAAAAACTTCGAACAGATCTATTAAATTCTGAAATCCTTGACAAGTTTTTTTTCAATCATCTGTATCTGACCGAAGTAAAAAAAATCAAAAAATCAGCCAGTACACGCATCTACCCCCTTACACGACAATACATATGTGGCGAAAAAAGGAATCGAGAGGGGGGGAACAAGGAATAAATTAGATCCAGAAATAATTCCACTTCATCATTCCAAAATTCAAGTGTGAAGTGATCAGATACTGTGGTAAAGATACGTGCTTAGTATCACAAATGAAAATACAAGACCTAGGGTTTTAAATCAAGGAAACAATTAAAGTTAAGGAAAGATCAACAGAAATGTCGAGAACATGTAAAATATTGTACTTACAATCTGTTTCAGCATGCTCTTCGAATAATAATCTTCCAGTCAGCCTCGTGCTTACGACTTCGACAGGATGTTGCCTCTCTCTTGGAGTGAATACAAAGGCCAGAGATGCAGTACAAGCACATTAGTTAGATCCAATTCATTTACATTGCTACCTTGCCCAATTTATGGCTATTTCTGTTGGTAACATCACACATGTGGCAAGCAGTGCTTGTTGCCGACTCTGCTGGGACAGGCAGCAGACGATTTTATTTAGGAACCAAATTCTGATTGGTTAAAACATAAAACCGGAACTCAAAGTACCACTTGTTCTTTGGAAGTATCAAATCAAGAACAGATAAGCAGGTAAATCTGAAATGGGTTCAACACTTTTAAAAAATCGTAGTAAATCAGAAAACACAGTAAACGTTGGAAAAATCGTCCAGTATCGCTTCTACAGGTCTATACTTGGACAAAACATAAAGCAATTCAGTAAAGCTGACACTTCAAAATGTCTGTTTAGTTACACTTTAAGTTATAGCCTATTTTCAACGTCAAACACCATGAAACTATATATATTTGGAATCAGAAAATGGTAAGGAATAGATAGAAGTTGTTTTTAAGTGTCTTTTTTCATAAATAAAGATAGTGGTTATTTATCGGTTTTCTTCATTTTTGAGTCACTTGAGAAAAAGTGACTCTATGTAATCGGTCAGTGTTAGTCTGTCCGGCCGGCCGGCCGTCCGTAGACACCACCTTAACGTTGGACTTTTCTCGGAAACTATCAAAGCGATCGGGCTCATATTTTGTTTAGTCGTGACCTCCAATGACCTCTACACTTTAACGATGGTTTCGTTGACCTTTGACCTTTTTCAAAGTCACAGGTCAGCGTCAAAGGAAAAATTAGACATTTTATATCTTTGACAAAGTTCATCGGATGTGATTGAAACTTTGTAGGATTATTCTTTACATCAAAGTATTTACATCTGTAGCCTTTTACGAACGTTATCAGAAAAACAAGGGAGAGAACTAGCCTTTTCTGTTCGGCAACACACAACTTAACGTTGGGCTTTTCTCGGAAACTATAAAAGTGACCGGGCTCAAATTTTATGTGAACGTGACTCCCAGTGACCTCTACACTTTGACGTCTGCTTTGGTGACCTTTGACCTTTTTCAAGGTCACAGGTATGTCTTGAAGGAAAAAAATTGAAATATCATATCTCTGAAACTATTCATCGGATTTGATTCAAACTTTATAGGATTATTCTTTACATCAAATTATTTACATCTGTAGCTTTTTACAAACGTTATCGGAAACACAGGGGAGATAACTAGCCTTTCCTGTTCGTCAACACACAACTTGACGTTGGGCTTTTCTCGTAAACTATAAAAGTGACACAGCTCTAAGAGTAACAAATGTTAGTGTGTCTACTGTTAATATGATTGCTTCGAAAAAAAATTAATGATGCTAGTTTATGTGAATTAAGTTATTGATGGGGTTTGTTTATGTGAGATTAATGAGAGTATTTTTAATGCCAAGGTAAATATTTTGTTGCTCGATCCATGCAATCTCATTCTTCAGGTATGCATTGTGTTGTGAATAGCAATTTCTTCCTGTCCATCTAATGCCTCATATAATATTCAGAACTGCGAAAGTGACTCGATCGAGCGTTTGCTCTTCTTGTTAAGCATAATTATCAATACAAAACAACAAAACTATATAGTTTTAGATACAGGACGCAATAGGGAATACACCAATATAAATTTTTGACTCACATGCGAAGCAAAAGTGAGTCTATGTACTCACCCGAGTCGTCCGTCCGTCCGGACGTCCGGAAAACTTTAACGTTGGATATTTCTTGGACACTATTCAGTCTATCTGTACCAAATTTGGCAAGATGGTGTATGATGACAAGGCCCCAAAAAACATACATAGCATCTTGACCTTGCTTCAAGGTCAAGGTCGCAGGGGCCATAAATGTTGTCTAAAAAACAGCTATTTTTCCCATTTTCTCTGAAGTTTTTGAGATTGAATACCTCACCTATATATGATATATAGGGCAAAGTAAGCCCCATCTTTTGATACCAGTTTGGTTTACCTTGCTTCAAGGTTAAGGTCACAGGAGCTCTTCAAAGTTGGATTGTATACATATTTTGAAGTGACCTTGACCCTGAACTATGGAAGATAACTGTTTCAAACTTAAAAATTATGTGGGGCACATGTTATGCTTTCATCATGAGACACATTTGGTCACATATGGTCAAGGTCACTTTGACCCTTATGAAATGTGACCCTCCACCACGAAATGAGTCGCATGTCACCTTTGCATGATTTTCATATTTGTACATTTTCCTAAAGAGTTTTTTATGCTCTATCCAGTGGTGAAAACCGTTTTAGAAAAGAGCACAAACTGTTTGAGTTATAAGCCTGTGACTAAGGTGACCCTCACACTGTTACCATACACTCCCCGGACTTATATTAAGCCTAGCGCAGAACCGCGCGAGGTGACATGCGACTCATTTCGTGGTGGAGGGTCACAAATGTGACCAAAATAAGGTAGTGAACCACTAAAAGTGACCATATCTCATGGTAGAAAGAGCCAATAAGCACCATTGTACTTCCTATGTCTTGAATGAACAGCTTTGTGTTGCATGACCTTGGATGACCTTGACCTTGGGTCAAGGTCACATGTATTTTGGTAGGAAAAATGTGTAAAGCAGTTCTTAGTGTATGATGTCATTGCTAGGTTTAGTTATTTGACCCTGAAGGTCAAGGTCATCTAAAGGTCAAGGTCAAGCATGTGAGTCGTATGGGCTTTGCCCTTCTTGTTTGTTTCATAACTCATAACTCATAACATTTATTGATCCAACAAAGGAAATTAAATTGGTCATCAGCACTTATAGGTCATTAATTAATAATTATAAAAGAATAAGAGAAGAAAATTCATAAAACCCATGATAACAAAAAAAAAATATCTAAAGTAATATATGTACAACTACAATACCCTTTTTGACTCACATGCGAAGCAAAAGTGAGTCTATGTACTCACCCGAGTCGTCCGTCCGGACGTCCGTCCGTCCGTCCGGAAAACTTTAACGTTGGATATTTCTTGGACACTATTCAGTCTATCAGTACCAAATTTGGCAAGATGGTGTATGATGACAAGGCCCCAAAAAACATACATAGCATCTTGACCTTGCTTCAAGGTCAAGGTCGCAGGGGCCATAAATGTTGCCTAAAAAACAGCTATTTTTCATATTTTTCCCATTTTCTCTGAAGTTTTTTAGATTGAATACCTCACCTACATATGATATATAGGGCAAAGTAAGCCCCATCTTTTGATACCAGTTTGGTTTACCTTGCTTCAAGGTCAAGGTCACAGGAGCTCTTCAAAGTTGGATTGTATACATATTTTGAAGTGACCTTGACCCTGAACTATGGAAGATAACTGTTTCAAACTTAAAAATTATGTGGGGCACATGTTATGCTTTCATCATGAGACACATTTGGTCACATATGATCAAGGTCAAGGTCACTTTGACCCTTATGAAATGTGACCAAAATAAGGTAGTGAACCACTAAAAGTGACCATATCTCATGGTAGAAAGAGCCAATAAGCACCATTGTACTTCCTATGTCTTGAATTAACAGCTTTGTGTTGCATGACCTTGGATGACCTTGACCCATGTATTTTGGTAGGAAAAATGTGTAAAGCAGTTCTTAGTGTATTATGTCATTGCTAGGTTTCGTTACCCTAAAGGTCGAGGTCAAGCATGTGAGTCGTATGGGCTTTGCCCTTCTTGTTACTTGCACACTTGACACACCGACACACCAACACACATGCATACATACCTACATACATACCTACATACATACATACATAATAATAATAATAATAATAAAGTGTATTTATATTGCGCCTATCCCTTACAAAAAACAAAAATATTTGGCTCTAAGCGCATTACAACATGTGAAGGACTTGGTACAATCAAGTCTGACAAGTACAACAGCACAATATACAGTCGGTCTCTTAGGTAAAAGCAGCTTCGACAGTTAAACACTTCTACTAAAAGATCCTCTAACAATTTACAAACATAGTTAAAGAACATCGAGTTAATAGGAATTAAAAAAAAAAGGTTCTTATAATAAAACTATCTAGCGAACGACGAAGAAGAAGAAGAATAAAACTATCAATGTCAATGTATAACAAGTCATTCAACGTAAATGGCCAAAGAACAACAATAAAACAATGGTGATAAAACAGTTATACTCAATGGCTAATAACGAGGCAGAGTTAAATAGTATCGACACAAGATTAAAACAAAACATATTTCTGGAGACGAATTAACAACAATAAAGCAGTGGTGATAAAACAGTTTTACTCAATGGCTAATAGCGAGGCAGAATTAAATAGTATCGACACAAGATTTAAACTAAACATATTCCTGGAGACGCATTTAATAATTATACATGTATCAAATAATCAATGTACAAAATACAGCCCTCGCAAGCAACCCGCCCCCAGCCGGCCCACAGCGCGCTACGATGGCAAGCGACCCCTCTCCTTAATGTGGCAAATACTGAACAGTGCACACAACCAATTACTCGCATATACTCGTGTCGCTCACTCGCACACACACACAAACACACACACGGACAACATCGAATCACTCGCACAGGCTAGGGGTTGAAGTATTCCCGGAAGAGGTGTGTTTTTAGAGAGGACTTGAAGGAAGGGAGAGAGGTAGAAAGGCGGACAGACATGGGCAGAGAGTTCCAAATAGAGGGAGCTGTGTAGGTAAAGGCGCGCTTGCCGAAAGCGTTCAGTTTGACGCGTGGGACAACAAGGTGCCCTGCGTCAGCGGATCTGAGGTTGCGTGTGGGGACGTGTGGCTTTAAGAGCGAAGACAGGTAAGAAGGGGCAGAGTCTTGAAGGCTACGGTAACACAGGGTAGCTATTTTATATGTAATGCGTGCTTTGATTGGTAGCCAGTGAAGGGTCATGAGGAGAGGGGTGACATGGTCGCGCTTGCGCTTGCGCAGCACAAGACGTGCTGCATTGTTCATGATGCGCTGTAGGCGGTCTAGCTTGGCGTCTGGGAGGCCGGCTAGGAGCGAGTTGCAGTAATCCAGTCTCGACAAAATAAAAGCCGAAACCAGTGTCTTGGTTGCGTCGAGGGAAAGAAGGTGTCTGATTTGGCTAATCCTCCGCATTTCAAGAAAGGCGGTTCTGCAGAGTGAGTTGATGTGGGCGTCCATTGACAGGTTACTGTCAAGGTGGACACCCAGGTTTTTTACTTTGGTGCTGAATGTGACTGTGGTATCAGAAAGGGTAAGACTGGATGTTTCTGAAAGAAGCTTTAACTTTGATTGTTTGCCAACTGGCATGATCTCTGTCTTATCATCATTCATCTTGAGCTTGTTGACTGTCATCCACTGTTTGATGGAATCGCTGCATGATTCTATTGACTGCACTAACTCTGTAAACTGTTTGGTGTGTGCGGATTTTTGTAGTTGAGTGTCGTCTGCGAACATGTGGTACAGGACATTGTGGTGCTTTATGACTTTGCTTAACGGCTGCATGTACATAGTGAATAACACTGGGCCTAACACAGATCCTTGTGGGACACCATACTTTAATATGGTGTCCTCGGAGTGCTTATTCTGGATCACAACAGCCTGAGTGCGTCCAGTCAGGTAGGAGCAGAACCACCCCAGAGCCGTGCCTGTTATGCCGAATGTGGTGTTCAACCTTGCCAGCAGTATATCGTGGTCAAGGGTGTCGAACGCTGCGGATAGGTCCAACAGGGCCAGAAGCGAAACAGAGCCGCTGTCACAAGCAGTGAGAAGATCATTCGCTACCTTAAGTAGGGCTGTTTCAGTGCTGTGATCTGCGCGGTAGGCGGACTGTAATGGTTCAACCATACCTGTCTTCGCGAGATGCTCTGACAATTGGGCCAAAACAACTTTTTCAAGGACTTTCGAAACAAAAGGCAAATTGGAGACAGGGCGGTAGTTCTTGAAAGTGTTGATGTCAAGGTTAGCTTTTTTCAGGAGGGGAGTGACTACTGCATGCTTAAAAGAAGGGGGTACTTGACCGGATGTGAGGGATTGATTTATGATGTCAGTAATGACAGGGAGTAATTCCTCTAGACACTCATTTAATAGCTCTGAAGGAATTGGGTCGAGAATACAGGATTTGGGTGGAGCTTTTTCAATGATCTTCTTCACTTGTTCTTTAGTGACAGGAGAAAAATCGGTGAGGTGGGCGCCGTGAAATGGCGCATGCTCTGGATGCCCAGGAGCAGCATCAAGCTCGACTCGGATCTTCTCGATTTTTTCGGCAAAAAAGTCCCCAAACTTATCTGGAAGGTCATCAAGAGGGACGGAGTTTGGTAGCTTTTTATTTTGAACTTTACCGAGGAGCTGCCCTGTGATCAGAAAGAGTTCTTTGCTGGAGGTGCTGTTCTCGATTTTCTGAGAAATAAACTGGTGTCTGTTCTTATCCACCATCTCTTTGACGGCCTCTCGGTGAAAAGTAAAGATTTGCCTGTGGACCGTGAGAGCCGATTTCCTCCACTCTCTCTCAGCACGACGCCGATCTTGCTTGGCTGTGGAGACCTCCGGCGTAAGCCAAGGTGCCGAGGGTCTGTCGGTGACTGTGCGTGTGGTGAGAGGGGCGTGCTTGTCCAGAATCCGGCGCAGGTCGCTGTTGTAGCTGGACACGAGGTCATGTCTGTCTAACTGGAGTGCTCTGACGTCATCCTTCAGTGCTGCCATGTCGATCCGCTTCATGTTGCGCGAGGTGACGACTCGTCTGGCAGGGCCTGGCTTCTGAAGGTCGAAGCTGAAAGAAATGACGAAGTGGTCGGAGATCAGCATGTCCTGCACAATCAGGTCTGAGACGCCGACGTCCCCGCCGACCACCACCCAGTCAAGGGTGTGTCCACGACGATGCGTCGGCCTGTCTACCAGCTGGGACAAGTTGAGAGTGGGGAGCAGTGTTTTCAGCGTGTTAGCGTTCAAGTCCGACTGTGAATCATAATGAAGGTTGATGTCTCCGACAACTACAAGATTACAGTGCAAATTGGCGTATTCGTCTAAAAGCTCTGTGAACTCAGCCAAAAACTGCGGAGTAGATAGTTTGTTCTTTTTATTGGGGGGAGGGCGGTATACACAAAGAAATGTGAGGTCTTGATTGCAATGACGGATTTTAGTCTTGCACAGTTCAAACGAAAGAAAATCAAACCGTTCAAGCGAAATGTCTACGCAGTCGCGCAATGAAGTGCGATAGAGCACGGCCAGACCACCACCCGCGCCAGTCAGACGTGGGCAGGAGTGGAGGTTGAAGCCCGGGGGAGTCATCGCTTGCATCAGGGGCTCGTCGCCGACCTCTCTAAACCAAGTCTCTGTTATGAAGACTAAGTCCGCTTGGCTATCGTGTATCAGGTCCGCTAGCTCGGTCGTTTTGTTGCGGCACGACTGGGCGTTCAGGTAGCACACCTTGAAGTGTTTGGAATCATCCCCCTGCTTTGTGGGGAGTGTGCGTTTGATACTAACTAGATTTGATCTGTTAATACATTTTTGGCTATGTGCCACGGCTCGTGTGCCTGTGGATGCGATAGTTTCTATTTTCATTGTCTTTGGAACGTGTGTGATGTCAGGTTGGTTTATCTGAATCATGTTGGATAGGTTACGCTTAGATTGTCTTTGATACAAGTGCATGCCATCGTTAAAACACATGGTACTGTCAGGCGCCTGTGCAACACTCGTAATGACTGGAATGTGTTTCTGTCGTCTGCTACCGGCCCGTACCCCTCTCACCGTTTTTCCAGGAACTATTCCAAGCTGTCGGCACCGCTGAAGCACAACCGGAGACAACCGTAGCGACGCATAGGGTCGGGGCCCGGTGGTCAGTGCCACTGCACAACACTCAGCGACGTTCACAAGCATGGCTGTCGAGTGGACAGGCCTACTGTCACTGTCACACCGCGTCAACACAATGGCCGACAGAGAGGCCGCGGCAAACAGACACTTGTAGACGGCGATCAGCATAGCAAAAACACTCAAAACTTATATCCGATTGAAAAGGAGAAGAAGACGCAGACACCGGTCCAAACACATAGATCCTTGGATGGTTAAGAATGACTAAAATACTAGTTAATTGAACAAAGTGTGGAGACGAAGAAAAGCTGCTGGTAAGGCGCTGAACATCGCTCACTCAAGGTATATACATACATACATACATACATACATACATACATACATACATACATACATACATACATACATACATTCCATGTTAAAATGTAGTTAAGAACATCACAGTAATTATATCATTGTTTGGATTAACAGATAAGTTTTTATGTAAATGATGATAACAACAATCCATAATTAACGCTATTGCACTACCAAAAGAAGAGACCAACCAAACACATAAAACCAATCACAGTAATCATCATCAGTTATCACAGGTATCACAGTAGATTAGCCATCAGGTAGTTAGACTCAATTGGGCAAAGTATAGTGTCAACACCATCACAACAGTGCTAAAGCTCATTATCACAGCACTAGTTATGATCAAAGGTCAAACAGTCATCAAATATTAGTTTTTAAAAATTTGAAAAAATGACATTTCGAACAAACATTTCAATAACAAAACTTTAAGTGACCAAACTGAAATGCAATCCCATAATCCGGCCTAGATCTGAGATTGTGTGATAAGAAATTCGATCAAATTGATGAAAAACTGTAACTGTGAAAGTGCTGCCTCGACCTTTTGGCAAACGGTAAAATATGACGTCGTCAAACTGTCCTATCAATAAACGGAAAAAGCTTCTATGAGAAAATCCAGTCAAAAATATCCATATCAAATTTCATAAAGATCCACTCCGTAGTTTTTGAGATATGATCTGTAGTGTGAAAAAACGCCCATAACGCCCAAAATGCAAACTCATTTGTCATGATTTGGTCGTGTTCTGCCGATACTATAATGTTTTTCTTTCCTAAAACACACTATAATAGCAGCCTTTCCCAATGTCTATGCTAAAACTGACTTGTCTGTGTTGTCAATGATTTTGCTACAGTGTGAGAACAAAAAGTCTAAACAATCTCACGCCCATAACGCTGTGACACGAAAACTCATTTGGTCGTGTTCTGCCGATACTGTAATGTTTTTCTTTCTTAAAACACACTATAATAGTAGCCCTTCCCAAATGCAATGATAAAAATGACTGCTCTGTGGACTATCTGTTTGTCGCAAAGACCGTGTGACACGAAAGTTATGAGCGGAAGACAAATCTGCTGAGTGCAATTACGTTTCAGAAGATAGTTGGTTAAAACAGTTTATCACTCAGACACGCAAAGGAACACTATAACTTTATTATTCAGGCCATATTTGCTTTCCTTTGTCATGTATGAAAGTACTGGCCTTGGTTGAAGAAAGTGACCTGTCGATGTGCAACAAATTTGTCGCCATTTTCCGCCGTGTTTTGTAAATAAAACGTGTTTACTACCCACACATACAAAACGATGCTGTTGGTTCTTTTTATATTTAGTCAAGTTTTGACTAAATATTTTAACTTCGAGGGGGAATCGAAACGAGGGTCGTGGTGTATGTGCGTGCGTGTGTGTGTGTGTGTGTGTGTGTGTGTAGAGCGATTCAGACTAAACTACTGAACCGATCTTTATGAAATTTGACATGAGAGTTCCTGGGTATGAAATCCCCGAACGTTTTTTTCATTTTTTTTATAAATGTCTTTGATGACGTCATATCCGGCTTTTCGTGAAAGTTGAGGCGGCACTGTCACGCCCTCATTTTTCAACCAAATTGGTTCAAATTTTGGTCAAGTAATCTTCGACGAAGCCCGGGGTTCGGTATTGCATTTCAGCTTGGTGGCTTAAAAATTAATTAATGACTTTGGTCATTAAAAATCGGAAAATTGTAAAAAAAAATAAAAATGTATAAAACGATCCAAATTTACGTTTATCTTATTCTCCATCATTTGCTGATTCCAAAAACATATAAATATGTTATATTCGGATTAAAAACAAGCTCTAAAAATTAAATATATAAAAATTATTATCAAAATTAAATTGTCCAAATCAATTTAAAAACACTTTCATCTTATTCCTTGTCGGTTCCTGATTCCAAAAACATATAGATATGATATGTTTGGATTAAAAACACGCTCAGAAAGTTAAAACAAAGAGAGGTACAGAAAAGCGTGCTATCCTTCTTAGCGCAACTACTACCCCGCTCTTCTTGTCAATTTCACTGCCTTTGCCATGAGCGGTGGCCTGACGATGCTTCGAGTAAAATGGCAATGCGTTCAGTTTCATTCTGTGAGTTCGACAGCTACTTGACTAAATATTGTATTTTCGCCTTACGCGACTTGTTATTTTTGAGTCACTTGAGAAAAAGTGACTCTATGTAATCGGTCAGTGTTAGTCTGTCCGGCCGGCCGGCCGTCCGTAGACACCACCTTAACGTTGGACTTTTCTCGGAAACTATCAAAGCGATCGGGCTCATATTTTGTTTAGTCGTGACCTCCAATGACCTCTACACTTTAACGATGGTTTCGTTGACCTTTGACCTTTTTCAAGGTCACAGGTCAGCGTCAAAGGAAAAATTAGACATTTTATATCTTTGACAAAGTTCATCGGATGTGATTGAAACTTTGTAGGATTATTCTTTACATCAAAGTATTTACATCTGTAGCCTTTTACGAACGTTATCAGAAAAACAAGGGAGAGAACTAGCCTTTTCTGTTCGGCAACACACAACTTAACGTTGGGCTTTTCTCGGAAACTATAAAAGTGACCGGGCTCAAATTTTATGTGAACGTGACTCCCAGTGACCTCTACACTTTGACGTCTGCTTTGGTGACCTTTGACCTTTTTCAAGGTCACAGGTATGTCTTGAAGGAAAAAAATTGAAATATCATATCTCTGAAACTATTCATCGGATTTGATTCAAACTTTATAGGATTATTCTTTACATCAAATTATTTACATCTGTATTGTGTTGTGAATAGCAATTTCTTCCTGTCCATCTGATGCCTCATATAATATTCAGAACTGCGAAAGTGACTCGATCGAGCGTTTGCTCTTCTTGTCTTATTGTTTGATTCATGCTTAGCAGTTTAGTATGCTTTGTTTTCTTCTCAATTCAATGGATGGCTATAAAATAAGCATTTAAATGTGAAGGTGTTAAAATTACCCATGATCTGAGCTGTTCACTTATGCAAACATGATTTAAATTAGTGTCTTTTCGTGAACTAACCGTCGTTATTTTTGTGTGTTCTAGTCGAATACAAATACATACTGTATACATGGTCAGTTAAGCCTGAGAAAAAATTGTCAGGAATAAATCGTTAACAAAATATATTCCGGTTAAATCGGTAGCTAAGGCATTTAGTCAACTTTGCTTTGTCCCAGCACCTCAAACTGATTTGGGTAGACGATATCATTACTGCTGTCGATCTCAATGGTTCTTCTATTGCTCTTTCTCCTGCTGTCCGCAACCTAGGTGTCACTCTCGACCAGTCCCTGTCCTTCCATCAGCATGTTGCCAATGTCTGTCGCACTTGCTTCTTTGAAATCCGCCGCATCTCCTCCATCCGTCATCTCCTCACTGAGGATGCCACTAAAACTCTGCTCTGCGCCTTTGTCCTATCCCGACTCGATTATTGCAATTCCATTCTATCGGGCTCTCCCAACTACATCATCGAAAAGCTTCAGCGTGTTCAGAATCATGCCGCCCGCCTCATCTTTCGTTCTTCCAAGCATGACCACATCACCCCTCTTCTTCAAACCCTACACTGGCTGCCTGTTCAACAGAGGATTCAGTTCAAGATCTCCACACTCTGCTTCAGAAACTTTGATCTATCGTCCCCTAGCTATCTTTCTGACCTTCTTGATGACTACTCCCCCTCTCGCTCCCTAAGATCCTCCGCAGACACGCGCCTTTTTAGGATACCATCAGCACGCACCAAAACATATGGCCAGCGCACCTTCTCCTACCAGGCCCCATCCATCTGGAACCAACTCCCGCATTCACTCAGGCACTCCACATCTATGCAATCATTCAAAACCTCACTCAAAACACACCTTCCCTCACTAGTCCGTTAATGACCACACATCACCCTCTCCTGCTGGTCCTTGATCTGTCTCTTTCTTTCTCCTTCTTCTTCCCTTTCCAGCTCTATTCTTCTTCTCTCAACAAACTTTATGTATCCAATACTTTATTTATTTATTTACGACTGTTTTTCCGTCTAGAATGCATGTGCCTGTAGTTGGTATGAGTGAGTGCGTCGCGTTCTCGCTGTGCGCCTGTCTGTGAGTGTATGAGTCCTTGTCGATTTGTGTTTCGTATAATGTTCACTATGTATTTTATATTTTGTAAGCGCCTAGGGCTATATTTAGATTAGGCGCACAAATGTTCATAATAATAATAATAATAATAATAATATTATTACTGATGTGGAAAGCGAAAGTAGGTTTTTACATGTGTCCGCGTGGTGGCGCCACAGGGCTTCCTGTTTCAATTTTCAGCGCCGTATGATGCGTCTCTGTGTACTCCACAGTCTCTGTAGATACTAATTTTCATCACCTATATCACTTGCATTCCTTTCAGTGCCGGACAGGGAGGTCAAAACAGCTACCATGACTGCAGTGCAGTCATTGGGCAGAAAAGCTGCAGTCAACACAGCTACCATGCCTACAGTGCAGTCATTGGACGAAAAAGCTGCAGTCAACACAGCTACCATGCCTACAGTGCAGTCATTGGACGGAAAAGCTGCAGTCAACACAGCTACCATGACTACAGTGCAGTCATTGGACGGAAAAGCTGCAGTTAATGGGCACAGCGATGCCTGGCTCAAACCAGAGATTCAGACACCAGAAATACAGACTGCAGTCGACAATTGCAGTCATACTTGGCTGAAACAAGAGATACAAACACTAGAAACACAGACTGCAGTCGACACTCACAGTGATACCTGGCTGAAACAAGAGATACAGACACTAGAAACACAGACTGCAGTCGACACTCACAGTGATACCTGGCTGAAACAAGAGATACAGACACTAGAAACACAGACTGCAGTCGACACTCACAGTGATACCTGGCTGAAACAAGAGATACAAACACTAGAAACACAGACTGCAGTCGACACTCATAGCGATACCTGGCTGAAACAAGAGATACAGACACTAGAAACACGGACTGCGGTCGACACTCATAGCGATACCTGGCTGAAACAAGAGATACAGACACCAGAAATACAGACTGCAGTCGACACTCATAGCGGTACCTGGCTGAAACAAGAGATACAGACACCAGAAACACAGACTGCAGTCGACACTCATAGCGGTACCTGGCTGAAACAAGAGATACAGACACCAGAAACACGGACTGCGGTCGACACTCATAGCGATACCTGGCTGAAACAAGAGATACAGACACCAGAAACACAGACTGCAGTCGACACTCATTGTGATACCTGGCTGAAACGAGGGAGATGGATAACAGAAACTCAAAGCATGGGTAGATTAGAACTAAATGAGAGACGTGAACCAGATCCAGTTCCAATGTATGACACCACATTCCCGTGTTCAGGTCGCAAGAATCAGCAGGTTGTGATTACAACACATACAGGGCAGAAAAGGCATGCATGCAATGAGTGTGGTGCCAGGTTTTTACGGTCTGATCATTTTAAGCAACACATATTAACACATACAGGGGAGAAAAAGTATGAGTGTACTGAGTGTAATGCTAGTTTCAAACTGTCTTCTTATTTGAAGCAACACATGTTAACACATACAGGGGAGAAAAAGCATGCATGCAATGAGTGTGGTGCCAGGTTTTTACGGTCTGGTCAGTTGAAGCAACACGTGTTAACACATACAGAGGAGAAAAAGTATGAGTGTACTGAGTGTGATGCTAGTGTCAAACTGTCTTATTTGAAACGACACATGTTAACACATACAGGGGAGAAAAAGCATGCATGCAATGAGTGTGGTGCCAGGTTTTTACGGTCTTATTCTTTGAAGCAACACATGTTAACACATACAGGGGAGAAAAAGTTTGAGTGTACTGAGTGTGATGCTAGTTTCAAACTGTCTTCTTCTTTGAAGAAACACCTGTTAACACATACGGGAGAGAAAAAGTATGAGTGTACTGAGTGTGATGCTGATTTCAAACGGTCTTATTTGAAGCAACACATGTTAATACATACAGGGGAGAAAAAGCATGCATGCAATGAGTGTGGTGCCAGGTTTTTACGGTCTGGTCAGTTGAAGCTACACATGTTAACACATACAGAGGAGAAAAAGTATGAGTGTACTGAGTGTGATGCTGATTTCAAACGGTCTTCTTATTTGAAGCAACACATGTTAACACATACAGGGGAGAAAAAGCATGCATGCAATGAGTGTAGTGCCATGTTTTTACGGTCTGGTGATTTGAAGAAACACGTGTTAACACATACAAGGGGGAAAAAGCATGCATGCAATGAGTGTAGTGCCATGTTTTTACTTTCTCATTCTTTGAAGCAACACATGTTAACACATACAGAAGAGAAAAAGTATGAGTGTACTGTGTGTGATGCTAGTTTCAAACTGTCTTCTTATTTGAAGCGACACATGTTATCACATACAGGGGAGAAAAAGCATGCATGCAATGAGTGTGGTGCCAGGTTTTTACGGTCTAGTCATTTGAAGCAACACATGTCAACACATATTGGAAAGAAAATGTATGAGTGTACTGAGTGTGATGCTAGTTTCAAACGGCCTTCTTATTTGAAGCAACACATGTTAACACATACAAGGGAGAAAAAGCATGCATGCAATGAGTGTGGTGCTAGGTTTTTACGGTCTGGTCATTTGAAGCGACATATGTTAACACATACAGGAGAGAAAAAGCATTTCGGTTCAGAGTGTAATTCCAGGTTTTAGAGAAGCATCGATGTTGTTGCCGTTTTCTGATCGGGGTCAAGCTCAGTTGGCGTTTTTGACTCACATGCGAAGCAAAAGTGAGTCTATGTACTCACCCGAGTCGTCCGTCCGTCCGGCCGTCCGGAAAACTTTAACGTTGGATATTTCTTGGAAACTATTCAGTCTATCAGTACCAAATTTGGCAAGATGGTGTATGATGACAAGGCCCCAAAAAACATACATAGCATCTTGACCTTGCTTCAAGGTCAAGGTCGCAGGGGCCATAAATGTTGTCTAAAAAACAGCTATTTTTCACATTTTTCCCATTTTCTCTGAAGTTTTTGAGATTGAATACCTCACCTATATATGATATATAGCGCAAAGTAAGCCCCATCTTTTGATACCAGTTTGGTTTACCTTGCTTCAAGGTCAAGGTCACAGGAGCTCTTCAAAGTTGGATTGTATACATATTTTGAAGTGACCTTGACCCTGAACTATGGAAGATAGCTGTTTCAAACTTAAAAATTATGTGGGGCACATGTTATGCTTTCATCATGAGACACATTTGGTCACATATGATCAAGGTCAAGGTCACTTTGACCCTTATGAAATGTGACCAAAATAAGGTAGTGAACCACTAAAAGTGACCATATCTCATGGTAGAAAGAGCCAATAAGCACCATTGTACTTCCTATGTCTTGAATTAACAGCTTTGTGTTGCATGACCTTGGATGACCTTGACCTTGGGTCAAGGTCACATGTATTTTGGTAGGAAAAATGTGTAAAGCAGTTCTTAGTGTATGATGTCATTGCTAGGTTTAGGTCAAGCATGTGAGTCGTATGGGCTTTGCCCTTCTTGTTTAATATAATAATAATGCAAACTTTTACAGCGCTATTCAAGAAAATTGTCTACTCTTAGCGCTTTACAATACATACATCGACCAAGCATACTATACACGCACAGGCAAAGAAACCGACCAAACATAACCAACAAACTATACATGCACGGGCAAAGAAAACGACCAACATACAATACACGCACAGGCAAAAATAACGACCAAACATAAGCAAACATACTATAACCAAATATCAGATTTTTGTCAAATTTTATACCAATTTGCATTTGGGAAAGTTTTTGAAGAGAATTGGGGTGAGAACCAAAAGGTCGAGGACATTTGGTCAAGAGTCAAAAGGTCAAGGGTGACAAAAGGTCAACGGCAAAACGTCTAAAGGACAAAAGGTGGAGGATTGAAAAAAGGTCGAGGATTAACAAATTTTATTTTATTGTCAGTGTCCATTCGTGAAGAAAATTCTGCTTCGAGTGTCTATTGGATTTTATTGTCAGTGTCCATTCGTGAAGAAAATTCTGCTTCGAGTGTCTATTGGATTTTATTTTCTGTGATTTGCAGAGCTCCATTCTGTGTCTGTGTCCTGTCCGAATGTCACTTTCTCTCCGCTTGGAAATGCTTTTAAAGTTGGAATATGGAAGAAAAAGAAGAGAAAACAAGTCGAGCTTTATAGCGTATCAGTGACATGTTTCACCAAACAATCTGTTGAGTATCGAGCTGTGTTCACCGTTGATCACACTACGCTTCATTTACCGACAAAGCCGTGGGTCCGTGAACACAAACAAACTCACGTCACTCAATGCACTGTTAGTACGAACACTGTTCTGAATAACTAAAAAACAAGGCGCGTAAGTTGAAATTACTACATTTAGTCAAGCTGTCGAACTCACGTGATGAAACTGAACGCACTGTATTTATTCACTAAGACAGTACAGCTTCGTCAATCCCCGCGTGAAGGAAATCGCTCACCTTCCACGTGCAAAACGTAGTGATATTGACACACCAGATTAGTGCGGTAGCGTATTGTGCTAAACAGGAAAGCGCGCTTTTCTGTATTCTTGTAAACTTTCTGAGCTTGTTTTGAATACAACTTATCGTATCTATATGTTTTTGGAATCAGGAAATGATCACGAATAAGATGACATCATTTTTGGATCGATTTCTTACATTTTAATCGTAAGACTAATTATTCTATTATCGTTAATTGTAATCACATTTTAAGAGTAAACATGACATATGCATATATTTTTAGATTCAGAATGTGATGAAGAATACGATGCAATCAATTTTAAATCTGTTTGCAAAAAATCGATTTTAATGACAACTTTAATTAGCAAACTTATTAATTAAATTTTAAGCCTCCAAGCTGAAATGCAATACCAAAGTCCGGGCTTTGGTTGAAAAATGAGAGCGTGACAGTGCCGCCTCAACTTTCACGAAAAGCCGGATATGACGTCATTAAAGACATTTATCTAAAAAATGAAAGAAACGTCTGGGGATATCATACCCAGGAACTCTCTAAAATTTCATAAAGATCGGTCCAGTAGTTTACTCTGAATCGCTCTCCACACACACACACACACACACACACACACACACACACATACACCACCACGACCCTCGTCTTGATTCCCCCCTCTACGTTAAAACATTGAGTCAAAACTTGACTAAAGGTAACAAGTCGCGTAAGGCGAAAATACAATATTTAGTCAAGTAGCTGCCATTTTTCAGCAAGACCGTATACTCGTAGCATCGTCAGTCCACCGCTCATGGCAAAGGCAGTGAAATTGACAAGAAGAGCGGGGTAGTAGTTGCGCTAAGAAGGATAGCATGCTTTTCTGTACCTCTCTTTGTTTTAACTTTCTGAGCGTGTTTTTAATCCAAACATATCATATCTATATGTTTTTGGAATCAGGAACCGACAAGGAATAAGATGAAAGTGTTTTTAAATTGATTTGGACAATTTAATTTTGATAATAATTTTTATATATTTAATTTTCAGAGCTTGTTTTTAATCCGAATATAACATATTTATATGTTTTTGGAATCAGCAAATGATGGAGAATAAGATAAACGTAAATTTGGATCGTTTTATACATTTTTTTTTTTTTTTACAATTTTCAGATTTTTATTGACCAAAGTCATTAATTAATTTTTAAGCCACCAAGCTGAGATGCAATACCGAACCCCGGGCTTCGTCGAAGATTACTTGACCAAAATTTGAACCAATTTGGTTGAAAAATGAGGGCGTGACAGTGCCGCCTCAACTTTCACGAAAAGCCGGATATGACGTCATCAAAGACATTTATAAAAAAATGAAAAAAACGTTCGGGGATTTCATACCCAGGACTTCTCATGTCAAATTTCATAAAGATCGGTCCAGTAGTTTAGTCTGAATCGCTCTACACACACACACACACACACACACACACACACACGCACGCACATACACCATGACCCTCGTTTCGATTCCCCCTCGATGTTAAAATATTTAGTCAAAACTTGACTAAATATAAAAAGAACACACAATTTATAAAATGCACAATAGGCACACAAAGCAGCGTTTTCTTCAATCCCCCCGCGGGTTAGGGGGTGTCCCATATTGGGACGAGAAAGAATTTACCCGATGCTCCCCAGCATGTCGTAAGAGGCGATTCTGTTTCTCCTTTTACCCTTGTTAAGTGTTTCTTGAATAGAATATAGTCCATTTTTGTAAAGATTTTAGTCAAGCAGTATGTAAGAAATGTTAAGTCCTTTGTACTGGAAACATGCATTCTCCCAGTAAGGTAATATATTGTACTACTTTGCAAGCCCCTGGAGCAAATTTTTGATTAATGCTTTTGTGAACAAGAAACAATTGGCAAGTGGCTCTATCCCATCTCCCCCCTCCCTCCTTCGCGATATAACTTTCATGGTTGAAAACGACGTTAAACACCAATTAACGAAAGAAAGTTTTCTTCAAGTAATCAAACAATTGAATTTAACACGCAGAAAATTATGTCGACATTTTCAAACTTCGACAGTTTTTTAATCCTGGACCTTTTTTTTAATGTTTGACCTTTTTCAATCCTCGACCTGTTGTCCCTTAGACGAGTTGCTGTTGACCTTTTGTCGCCCTCGACCTTTTGACTCTTGACCAAATGTCCTCGATCTGTTGTGCCTCGACATTGTAAACCTCGACCTTTTGTAACCAATATAGGTGTGTCGATCTGTGTGTGTTTTTGTCACTTTGTGTGTGATTTTGCCGGTGTTTGTCACTGGGCGAAAAGGGGCGTTGCAATTTACAAAACTACTCAATATACCAACAAAAATTCAAGTTTCAATGGGTTTATTACATTACATCGACTCTCCGATTTTCAGTGGCACGCAGCTTGGATTCTTCTTGTCAGTTTCCCTGTTTTGGACTAAAATCAAGTACACAGTTGTGTTATTATTCTGCTGTGGCGGTAAAGGCAGATAGTGTGTGTTCTGTTCATGTTTTGGTATCACTTAGGAAATGTGACCCTCCACCACGAAATGAGTCGCATGTCACCTCGCGCAGTTCTGCGCTAGGCTTAATTTAAGTCCGGGGAGTGTCTGGTAACAGTGTGAGGGTCACCTTAGTCACAGACTTATAACTCAAACAGTTTTCGCTCTTTTCTAAAAACGGTTTTCACCACTGGATAGAGCATACAAAACTCTTTATGAAAATGTAAAAATATGAAAATCATGCAAAGGTGACATGCGACTCATTCCGTGGTGGAGGGTCACAAATGTTCTTTCTTCGAAAGGGACTAGCAGACGAACTTTTGCACCTGTGTTCCAATGTTAAAAATGTATGAAGTTCAGGTTTCTGGGGCAAAATAAGGTCACATGAAACCGCTGTATGTTCTTTAAATTGATGTGATGCGTGCACTTGGTTGCGTGTGATCTGTTTATAAAATGAAATATTGTCAAAAACTAACCGTCGGATTGCAGTCTTTTGTCCACGCAACTACTCTTATCGCTAGACAGAGTACGAGAGTTACTTTCCTTGGAAGTTTGCTTGCACTCATAAGAGATCTAAAGCGAGTTTCTCTGCACTGATCGTTAGATTTGGATTTAGAAAACAACAAAACTTATGGATTTTATATGGAGATTAATGTGTTCAAGCCTGTAGTTGCTAGTTTAAATGCAGTATATGTTTGTATTAATTGTTTGGTCTAGAGATGTATATTTCGTACATTTGAGCGTTTGGAACTTCGCTAAAGTAGTTCCCTCTAAGTCTAGCTCATCAACCTGTGAGCTATCGAGGATTCAGGCCCGTTGTTGGGTAAGTGATTTTGGTTGTTGGGTAAGTTACCGAAAAATAACTAGCCCTACACGTTCACAGACCGGCACGGTTGGCCTAGTGGTGAGGCGTCCGCCCCGTGATCGGGAGGTCGTGGGTTCGAACCCCGGCCGGGTCATACCTAAGATTTTAAAATTGGCAATCTAGTGGCTGCTCCGCCTGGCGTCTGGCATTATGGGGTTAGTGCTAGGACTGGTTGGTCCGGTGTCAGAACAATGTGACTGGGGGAGACATGAAGCCTGTGCTGCGACTTCTGTCTTGTGTGTGGCGCACGTTAAATGTCAAAGCAGCACCGCCCTGATATGGCCCTTACACGTTTACAGAGAGAAAGAAGCAGGGGGGGGGGGGGGGGGGGGGGGGAAATAATGCTGGTTTAATATTGTCAAAGAATAAACCAAAGACACTAGAAGAGAAAGTGGGGGTAGCAAAGTAATTAGCGGGGTGACGCTGGCAGGTGATTTATATCGCAAAGTCGAGATCGCGTTTGTACCGCTAGGTCTGTTTGATGTTCGCCATCCTTGGTGGTGTCAGGGTTGATGATAGCTAGGTCTGTTTTATGTTCGCCATCCTTGGTGGTGTCAGGGTTGATGATAGCTAGGTCTGTTTGATGTTCGCCATCCTTGGTGGTGTCAGGGTTGATGATAGCTAGGTCTGTTTGATGTTCGCCATCCTTGGTGGTGTCAGGGTTGATGATAGCTAGGTCTGTTTTATGTTCGCTATCCTTGGTGGTGTCAGGGTTGATGATAGCTAGGTCTGTTTGATGTTCGCCATCCTTGGTGGTGTCAGGGTTGATGATAGCTCACAGAGGAAACAGGGGTGTGAGCACGTACGTTAGTCTCTGGCAGAGGGTCATTAGAGGCTTTAGGTTTCAGTGCGTTTTAAGGTTTAGAAAATAGTTCTAAATGAATTAATTGATGAATATTAATAAAAGCACAGGGTTTGATGTGGGGTTTTTTTTGTGTTTTTTTGGTGGGTTTTTTTTTTGGACCTCAGTTGCATGCAGGCTGCTGCAACCCAGTGTGGTTTTTGAGTCACTTGAGAAAAAGTGACTCTATGTAATCGGTCAGTGTTAGTCTGTCCGGCCGGCCGTCCGGCCGGCCGTCCGGCCGGCCGTCCGTAGACACCACCTTAACGTTGGACTTTTCTCGGAAACTATCAAAGCAATCGGGCTCATATTTTGTTTAGTCGTGACCTCCAATGACCTCTACACTTTAACGATGGTTTCGTTGACCTTTGACCTTTTTCAAGGTCACTGGTCAGCGTCAAAGGAAAAATTAGACATTTTATATCTTTGACAAAGTTCATCGGATGTGATTGAAACTTTGTAGGATTATTCTTTACATCAAAGTATTTACATCTGTAGCCTTTTACGAACGTTATCAGAAAAACAAGGGAGATAACTAGCCTTTTCTGTTCGGCAACACACAACTTAACGTTGGGCTTTTCTCGGAAACTATAAAAGTGACCGGGCTCAAATTTTATGTGAACGTGACTCCCAGTGACCTCTACACTTTGACGTCTGCTTTGGTGACCTTTGACCTTTTTCAAGGTCACAGGTATGTCTTGAATTCTTCAGGTATGCATTGTGTTGTGAATAGCAATTTCTTCCTGTCCATCTGATGCCTCATATAATATTCAGAACTGCGAAAGTGACTCGATCGAGCGTTTGCTCTTCTTGTTGTTATATGGTTTGACTATGTAATTAAGCATGTGTTGTATTATTATACATGTAAGAAATGCAGTGTTTTAGTTGTGTGAGTTAAAAGTCAAGTGTATGAATACTGCAGCCACAAAGCGTGGGAACTATTTTGAAAAATGAAAGAGGGGGACATTGGAAAGAGAACGGAGTCGGTGCCAGGGTTCCAGAGACGCAAGATACTAAACCGGCCAAGACTGGAACTGGAAAAAGAGAACATGTCAGTGAAGAACTGTGGTATTCATCTCACAAGGAACCCCCCTTTCCCCGTCGCGATATAACCTTGAACAGTTGAAAACAACGTTAAACACCAAATAAAGAAAGATCTCACAAGGACTGAACTTTTCGTGTCATCTTCTCAGAAACCCTAATAAGTGTGTAACCAAGAACTCCATGATATCTATTCAGTGAACCCAAAAGTGCACCGACCACACAAGATATATATTGACATCCACTGAAAGCAGAGGACCACCACCAACATTCTGTATCCGAGACTCGAAGAGAGATATTGTGACATTGGTGTGTGTGTGATTGTGCGAAATCAGTGCAGTAGTTAAAAACCTGGCCAGGTAAGGTGAAATATCATATTTTATATTTCTGTTTTCCCGGGAAACCTTAGTGTTTGTTAAATTTTAGTTTGTGTTTATAGTTCAAGATTATTTGGTCAATTGTGAATTGAATTAACTTTACATGGTTTAAAATTGTGTTTATGTTGATGAGAATGCGTATGCACATTTCTATGTTGTACGGAAGAAGCTAAAAGATGTCCTATTGAGTGGGTGCATGCATGTCCAGTTTAAATAAGTCAAGTGTTAGAAAATATCATTGTTCCAAAATATTACATCCACATCAAAACATTAATCATATCTCGCCACCTTTGACAATTATGCAGCACCCAAGGAGTACTGTATTAGACTTGATAGGCAGCAGCCCATGTTATGTTGGTGTAACAGCTTGCTCAAATGCCTATTAACACCATGTTTTGTTGATGTTAGGCTTGATCATTAATGTAAAAACACACACCATGTCATGGCGTTCACATCATTGTTTTCACCTGGATGGAATTTTGTGTCAGAAAGGAAAGCATGATGTTTGGGAATTGTGTGCGTGGTTCATGCTTGGATATTGCACTTTGCTGACTAGCCACAGGTTAATATACATTTAACAATATTGGTTTTCATATGCATCATCTCTTGACACATTATGTAAACATCTTAACATTAACTCTTTGGTTGTAAAAGTATTGCACTTTGTTCAAACAGGACAAAAACAAAAATGCTGACGGTGATAAACCGAATGACACAACCATGTTGCTTTTGTTGTGTTTTTGTGTGTTTTGTTGTTTTTTCAAGTTCAAATGATGAGGCCGGTGTGGAGGAAGAGAAGGTGTGCCGCCGAAAGCAACTAATCTTAAGTGTTCACACACACACACACACACACACACACACACACACACACACACACACACACACGGGTATACCCTGATCATAGCAGTCAATCCGACTGACACACACTCACAATCACACACACACACACATACTCACACACACACAATCACACACACACAATCACACACACACAATCACACACACACACACACACACCCGGTGTGTCAACTGATTCCGTTCATACACCGGATGTTTCCGTTCATCCGCAGGATGTTTCCGTTCATACAGCCTCATTTTCGTCACTTGCGTGGGAAAAATACGTGGCGGTAAGTTGTGTGGGCAGCGCGCTTTTGTGATATTGCAAGAATAAGGTAGCTAATTGGTTGGGCTATGTGTACGATAAATACCAAGGTGCTAGTAATCCTCATTATAACACACGCGGGCCGAACGTGGCAGAATTGCCTGATTTTTTTAAACATTTTCTTGTTTTTCTCACTCTGTTATCGAATCTGACCCCTGATTTGCACATGATCACCAAAACCATTGCCTGTTACGACATTTCACTTGATCAGAAGTTTATAGAAACCCATGGCTTTTGTACAATCACTTGTCTTTTGAAAACATGCAGATTCTGTTCTTCTTCTTCTTCTGCGTTCGTGGGCTGAAACTCCCTTGTACACTACGTGTTTTTTGCACGAGTGGAATTTTACGTGTATGACCGTTTTTACCCCGCCATTTAGGCAGCCATACGCCGCTTTCGGAGAAAGCATGCTGGGTATTTTTGTGTTTCTATAACCCACCGAACTCTGACATGGATTACAGGATCTTTTTCGTGCGCACTTGGTCTTGTGCTTGTGTGTACACACGGGGGTGTTCGGACACCGAGGAGAGTCTGCACACAAAGTTGACTCTGAGAAATAAATCTCTCGCCGAACGTGGGGACGAACTCACGCTGACAGCGGCCAACTGGATACAAATCCAGCGCGCTACCGACTGAGCTATATCCCCGCCCTGCAGATTCTGTTCATACACCATGTTTCCGTTCGTACAAAAGTGCAGGTCTTCCTTCGTACGAAAAGCGTTTTCGTTCATACACATTCGTCAGATCAGAGTGAAACAGGCCCCCACTACAAGTTCTATGTGTTCCAATGGTCTTCAAATAACACAAAGTACAAATCAATCATCAATCAATCAATGAGTCTTATATCGCGCATATTCCGTGGGTACAGTTCTAGGCGCTCTGCAGTGATGCCGTGTGACTTACTTACTTACTGCCTTTCACGCCTGGTGGCGTGTAGGGCAGCGAGATGCCGTGTGAGATGAAATTTTATACGGCCAGTAGATTGCAGCCATTTCGGCGCATATTTACCTTTCGCGGCCTATTATTCCAAGTCACACGGGTATAGGTAGACAATTATTAACTGTGCCTAAGCAATTTTGCCAGGAAAGACCCTTTTGTCAATCGTGGGATCTTTAACGTGCACACCCAATGTAGTGTACACGGGGGGAGGGTTCGGACACCGAAGAGAGCCTGCACACAAAGTTGACTCTGAAATAAATTTCCGCCGAACCTGGGATCGAACTCACGCTGACAGCGGCCAACTGAATACAAATCCAGCGCGCTACCAACTGAGCTATATCCCCGCCCCAAATGCGTGTGATATTGGACCTATGTGAACCATGAGATGAATTGAATTTGCAAAAAACAGTTTTGTTTCCGTTCGTACTGATTTTGACGGAAAAATGTGTCCGTTCGTACCACTTTCATCAAATTGTTTCCGTTCGTACGCTTTTCAGTAATGTGTTCGGTGACGGAAACAAGAAAGGAAGAAATAACGACAGAAAGAAGAGCAAAGTTAATATATAAAAATAATGTTAAAACAAATAAAATAAAATAAATAAATAAATAAATATTTATGGTGGAAAGAAAGAAACAATGGAGAGAAAAAAGAAGAAAGAAAGTAAGACAGACAGAAACAGAGGGAGAAATAAATATCAAGAACAGAAGATAAAACAACAGAAGAAACAAAGAAAAACAAAAAGAATGAAAACAAAATCGAAAGAAAGAGATAAGACTTGCAGACAGGCAAACAGACATTCAACAAGACAGATAGACAGACAGACAGACATCCAACCAGACAGACAGACAGACAGACTATCTCAGAAGAAGAGACTCCATCTGTGCACAGCAAATGTTTCTATTTCCTGACTTTCAACATAAATACGGTAGACAAGCGTGGAAATACATGACTAGTAATACATGACTGATTATACATGACTGATTATACATGACTGATAATATATGACTGATAACACATGACTGATAATACATGACTGATTATACATGACTGATTATACTTGACTGATTATACATGAATGATTATACATGACTAATAATACATGACTGATTATACATAACTGATTATACTTGACTGATTATACATGATTGATTATACATGACTAATAATACATGACAGATAGTACATGACTGACAATACAGGACTGATCATACATGACTCATAATACATGACTCATAATACATAACTCATAATACATGATTGATTATACATGACTGATTATACTTTACTGATTATACATGACTGATTATACATGACTGATAATACATGACTGATAGTACATGACTGATTATACAGGACTGACAATACAGGACTGATAATACTTTACTGATTATACATGATTGATTATACATGACTGATTATACTTTACTGATTATACATGACTCATAATACATAACTCATAATACATGATTGATTATACATGACTGATTATACTTTACTGATTATACATGACTGATTATACATGACTGATAATACATGACTGATAGTACATGTAACATGACTGGTTATACATGACTGGTTATACATGACTGGTTATACATGACTGATTATACATGACTGACAATACAGGACTGATAATACATGACAGATAGTACATGACTGACAATACAGGACTGATCATACATGACTCATAATACATGATTGATTATACATGACTGATTATACTTGACTGATTATACATGACTGATTATACATGACTGATAATACATGACTGATAGTACATGTAACATGACTGCTTATACATGACTGATTATACATGACTGATAATACAGGACTGACAATACAGGACTGATCATACATGACTCATAATACAGGACTGATCATACATGACTCATAATACATGACTGACAATACATGACTGATTATACATGACTGATAATACATGACTGATTATACATGATTGATAATACAGGACTGACAATACAGGACTGATTATACATGACTGATTATACATGACTGATACCACATGACTCATAATACTGTGAATGAATGCAAATGAGCTAATATGCTGTCATACAGGAATCAAACACAACTCCAAAGGTAGGTTCCCTCCACTGTATTGATCAGCTATGACAACATACACACAATCATAAACATAAATGTTAGGTATTCAAAAATCCGGTACTCGAGATTACAATCTTGTACACAATTGCCCTAACAAAACTCTCTACCCTTCACTCGGACATCAGTAACACTGTGAACAGGGGTGAGTTTGTCGATACTCGATCAAAAATCTCCCAAACTTTGAATTTACCACTGAAAGGAGTTTAAAACTCCAGACAGAAAACTTCCATGGAGTGATAATATCTCCTTGAATGTTTGAAGCTTGATGCCTCTTAGTACTGCCGAAATTGAAGAATTTTCATCGCAGCCAAAATGTTGACGACATGAGCCATGCACTTGACCTTTATCAACATTTTCCGGGGGGACATGCCCCCAGACTCCCCAAGAAGTCGGCCTTTGTCTTCTAAGTGTCAAAGTGATGATTTGGGAAAGTAGTAGGGTAATTTGTTGGCTCAGGTTGCACCACATCGGTCAATTGTCCTTGTAATCCAAATTTGTCTTCTTCGAGTTAACGCTTCGCGCCCTCAACTACTGAGAAGCTTCGCGTCGTCGAATTACGGTCCCAAAAGAATTTTGGAAACCCCCCTTAAAAAGGATGTGATCCGGCGCCCCTGCTTTCCACAAACTTGGACGAAGACCACTGTCAGTTCTTTGATTTGAACGGGGTGCGTCTAATTACCCAAATGAACCCAAATGAACCCAAATGATACCCAAATGAATCCAAATGAACCCAAATGATACCATTTATATAATATTATTCCATTCAACTCATTCATATCCACTCCGGAGTATTGTGCAGAAAGCTGTCTCTCTCTCTCACACACACACACACATACACAGGGAAAAGTATTTGAAATAAGCATAATTAACATTTTGTAGGTTTTATTTAATATCTCAGAGCAAGATAAAAACACATCCCCCCCCCTCTCTCTCTCTCTCTCTCTCTCTCTCTCTCTCTCTCTCTCTCTATCACATGGATATAATCAATATAACTCACGAACCACAAGAATGATGACAGCATACATCTAAAATGGGATGTTAATTTATGATAAAAAAAAAAGTTTTCATTATTTGAGCCGGAAAATTGAATTGCTCAATAACCAATCCATAATAAAATCTCTCTCTCTCTCTTTTATATAAATGGTATCATTTGGGTATCATTTGGGTTCATTTGGGTATCATTTGGGTTCATTTGGGTAATTAGACGTACCGATTTGAACTTTAGAATCTTAATGAACGATCCATCGTACCTTGAAAAATAAAGGTAACTTGTGAAGACTGAGTGCTGGTTCCCGAGCCTGGGGGCTCCGTAACCGACTTGTCGGTTCTCCAGCCACGGCCAAATTATATATTTATTCACTCGGTTGCATGTAAACAACACACACGCTCTCTCACTTTCGCTCCCTCTCTCTTTATTTCCTAATTTTTCAGAGACGTACGCATTAAGTCACGGATCAGCATGCATGCATGAATGCACGCGCACACACACACAGTCACACACACACAGGTTACTAGAATCGGTAAATAGTCTTAGGACCAATGGGTAGGGCGGATGGTGGTGGTAAGAGCGAAGGGAGGGTGAATGTTTATAGTGCGCTGCAGTCTACGCGTGTGTGCGAGATAAGAGGTGTCAGCACGCTTTTCTTTATCTCTATTCTTTTTAACTTTCTGAGCGTGTTTTTAATCCAAACATATCACATCTACGTATATGTTTTTGGAATCAGGAACCCACAAGGAATAAGATAAAATTGTTTTTAAATCGATTTCGGAAATTTTATTTTAATACATGTAGTAATTTTTATATTTTTAATTTTCAGAGCTTGTTTTTAAAACGATCCAAATTTACGTTCATCTTATTCTTCATCATTTTCTGATTCCAAAAACATATAAATATGTTATATTCGGATTAAAAACAAGCTCTGAAAATTAAAAATACAAAAATTACTATGTCATGTATTAAAATAAAATTTCCAAAATCGATTTTTTTTTTACAATTTTCAGATTTTTAATGACCAAAGTCATTAATTAATTTTTAAGCCACCAAGCTGAAATGCAATACCGAAGTCCGGCCTTCGTCGAAGATTGCTTAGCCAAAATTTTAATCAATTTGATTGAAAAATGAGGGTGTGACAGTGCCGCCTCAACTTTTACCGATATGACGTCATCAAAGGTATTTATCGAGAAAAAGAAAAAAGCTTCCTGGGATATCATTCCCAGGAACTCTCATGTCAAATTTCATAAAGATCGGTCTAGTAGTTTGGTCTGAATCGCTCTACACACACGCACAAACATACAGACACACACACATACACCACGACCCTCGTCTCGATTCCCCCTCTACGTTAAAACATTTAGTCAAATGTAACCTTAACAATACTACAAGAGTCGTATTGCCAAATCTCTGAGAGAATGGGTGAGGTAATGCGTTTACGAGTATTAAAAACTTCAAAAAATAACAAACAAATCGTTCACAACTCACACAATATTGTAAAGCAAAAGAAAAGTGTTCCAATTTTATTTATCGGCGAAATCAAAAATAATATTCATCAATCCAAATCAATTATGTAAAGTACAAAACTCAAAAAATAGTCTTTCACAACTTCAATAACTTCTCTTTTACAGTCTACTAAAATCCATTTTCTAACCTCAAAACAAATTACGCAAACAGAGATGAAAACAAAGCTTTTTCAGTCAATGCCAGTTCAAGCATATTAAAAAACGTTACATAATGTCTAAACAACTGATGTGCCAGTAACTTACTGGCAAAAAATATTGCAGGCAATCATGTGTAGAATTTAGAACACTGAAATGGTATGGATTCCCAGTTCTAATCTCATCTAAACATCGAAGGTATAAACGACTGCTCTGTGTTCTAGGGACATTCTGTACTGTTCCTCTGAGAACACTTTCAATACATCACACCGGGGTATGAAAAATTCTGTGCACTTCTCAGGCCATTTCCATTTCTGGAATCCCGCGTCCTTCAGGAATACTCCCCAGGCACCTTCATCTGTGACTTGCGTGATCTGCAAGAAAAATAATGAAACAGTTAGGAGATACAAAATCGCACACACTTGTGTCAAGGCCTAAAAAAAGAATAGGTGTGGTTACGGTAACCCGACCTACCCTATTTTTAGGGGACGTTCCTATAACTTTTTATTACATTTGTCAAAAAAAAAAAAAAAAAAAAAAAAAACAGTGCAAAAAACGCAATGAAAGCGAAAGCGCCCGTGTCGCACACTTATTTCCCTGTCAAGTACCGTACTTTCCGGGTCATAAGGCGCGACTTTTTTCCTCGAGTTCGACCCCTGCGTATTGTATAACGAAGCGCCTAATCCGTGTATGAAATACGAAAAAAATCAAAGAGACCGCTTGAGTACCAGTCAAACAACTTGTGATAATGCATGTTTCAGCTACTAGGTACTGCCCTGCCTTTGATCTGGCCGCACACACATATTTCCACTCTGTTAAACTCGGTCACTGACCGGTCACTGACCCCGATGCAGGAAGTGTTTCCTCTCTCAGATATGACAGGGGAACCACCTCTCATGGCAAAAACTCGGTCATTGACCCCTGGGAAGAAGGTCGTGTCTTTTAACAAGGCCACCCAGCTATCACAATGCCTTTGGTCACTGACCCCTATGCAGGAAGTGTTTCCTCTCTCAGATATGACAGGGGAACCACCTCTCATGGCAAAAACTGGGTCATTTTGGTGCGCCCTATTGGCCCCCTGCGTCCAATATGTGACTGGTTTCCTTTTTTTTTTTAAAAAGAAGGGGGTGCGTCTTAGATAACAAAGCGCCTTGTCACCCGGAAAGTATGGTAGGTTTAATTTGTACACATTAGAAAAAAAAGTTTAAAAAAAAAAAAAAGTGATTGCCTACCTACCTACCCAATTTGTTTTGGCTATGTTACCGTAACCACGCCTATTTTTTTTTTTTGTGCCCAATGAATCTAAAAATAACTATCACCTTTCTTTGACATAAGATAGGCCTCACCAGTGGCATGATAATATCACCTACCTGTGCAATCTATTTCTCCACAGTCTCGTTCTTCGGAACACCAGCAAGTATGAAGGCCCCTGGCTTGAGAGCAGCTGACTGAAGGTTTCCAGCATAATATAGAGTTAAGGAATACATTCTTAGCAAATAGCTAGGCCGACAGGTCAAAACAATGAGTTTGCAACTTTTTCTTATTTTAAATGTTTGCTTTCTTTCTTTCTTTATTTATTTGGTGTTTAACGTCGTTTTCAACCACGAAGGTTATATCGCGACGAAAATGTTTGCTACTTTAGTCTTAAAGAAACAGTCTTAAACAAAAACAAACACAAATAATTAGAAATGTCATGTACTGAGCAAGAATAAATACCAACTGTTGAAGGTTTACCCTTCTACAAAACTAAGTATGCACAGTGAGCTACACTTCCTCTTATAATTGCAATGTATGATATATAATTTTAATTGTAAAAGGATACCAAAGGATGGCAAGCAGACCACAAAATGGTTTGGACGCCATGCCAACGCAGGAAGACCTTTTCCCTGTGTATGTGTCCACATGATGCCCGGGACATTTTGGGTGCTGCCAGGGTTATCCAGCGTATACCAATCTCTTGGGGTGCACATCTTATGGAGATGCCGCCTGACGGTGAAACCACCATGCTCAGGGTAGATTGAACGCACAGGGCTTTGCAGGACAGTGCTCAGGGCCAGGGGCTGCCATATGCCCATGTACGTTCCAGGCTTGAGGACATCCTTTACCTCAAGTTCAAAAATCCCTGCAATGGCAACCTTGGTCAAAGTCTCCGTGAGGAAATGCTCTGAGTATTGAGCACAGAAAGTGGGCAGGTCGCCAATGCCAGGATTACCTGATGTGCCCAAGTAGTGCGTTTTATGCAAAATGAGTTCCAAGGCAATGCGCGCCCTCATCTCCAGGTGGCGCTCCTCTGTCCCCCAGGCAAGAAGTGAACCACACCGGTGCAGACAATTTCCGTCCCCATAGAGACCGGGGTGGTGAGGTAGGTAGTTGTACTGGCTGATCTGTCACCTGAGGCATGGGGGGTGGGGGCAGCAGGGCAACTGGAACCAGCTGAATTTTCACCTGAGGAATGGGGGGTGGGGGCAGCAGGGCAACTGGAACCAGCTGAATTGTCACCTGAGGCATGGGGGGTGGGGGCAGCAGGGCAACTGGAACCGGCTGAATTGTCACCTGAGGCACGGGGGGTGGGGGCAGCAGGGCAACTGGAACCAGCTGAATTGTCACCTGAGGCACGGGGGGTGGGGGCAGCAGGGCAACTGGAACCAGCTGAATTGTCACCTGAGGCACGGGGGGTGGGGGCAGCAGGGCAACTGGAACCAGCTGAATTGTCACCTGAGGCACGGGGGGTGGGGGCAGCAGGGCAACTGGAACCCGCCGAATTTTCACCTGAGGAATGGGGGGTGGGGGCAGCAGGGCAACTGGAACCGGCTGAATTGTCACCTGAGGAATGGGGGGTGGGGGCAGCAGGGCAACTGGAACCCGCTGAATTTTCACCTGAGGAATGGGGGGTGGGGGCAGCAGGGCAACTGGAACCGGCTGAATTTTCACCTGAGGAATGGGGGGTGGGGGCAGCAGGGCAACTGGAACCAGCTGAATTGTCACCTGAGGAATGGGGGGTGGGGGCAGCAGGGCAACTGGAACCAGCTGAATTTTCACCTGAGGAATGGGGGGTGGGGGCAGCAGGGCAACTGGAACCGGCTGAATTTTCACATGAGGAATGGGGGGTGGGGGCAGCAGGGCAACTGGAACCGGCTGAATTGTCACCTGAGGAATGGGGGGGTGGGGGCAGCAGGGCAACTGGAACCGGCTGAATTTTCACCTGAGGAATGGGGGGTGGGGGCAGCAGGGCAACTGGAACCAGCTGAATTGTCACCTGAGGCACGGGGGGTGGGGGCAGCAGGGCAACTGGAACCGGCTGAATTGTCCCTCGAGGCATAAGAGGTGGGGGCAGCAGGGCAACTGGAACCAGCTGAATATTGACATCTGAGGCAGGGGGGTTGGGGGCAGCAGGGGTACTACTGGTACTGGAGCTGGTGGGTTGTGGGACTTGGAATATGTGTGTCTTCCACTGACCATGGGGAAGTTTCCTCATTGCCTCACAAGGTTCCCCCTGCACACAGTCTGCACAATAACAGGAAAGCCGCCTGTGCATGATGCAGTTTGCACCTCTTGCTCTGATGCAATAGATTGCACGGGTGCCGGGGACAGGGTTTTTGGGACGTCTGTCTGGTCGAGTCCGGTTCACTCCCTCCAGTCTGTAGAAAACCCTCCTGGAGTGGCAGCATGCTTCTGTATCCGGGTCAACAGTAAATTCACGATGAAGAAAGCTGAGCATCTCCTCAGCATTCCTGATGACCTCCTGGAGAAAAAAAAATACACATTTTCATTTTCATTTTCATTACTTTATTGTCCCATCGCTGGGAAATTCGGGTCGCTTCCTCCCAGTGGAAAGCTAGCAGCAACGGAGTCGCGCTACCCAGTTGTCTGCGTGTTTAGGTGTATTCAGCCACCTGCACTTATGGCAGAATGACCAAGGTCTTTTACGTGCCATTGTGATGACACGGGGGTGGGACATGGCTTCCGTCTCTGGGTCTGCACATAAAGTTGACCCGTGTCCGTCCCGGCCCGAATTCGAACCTGCGACCTTCCGATCACAAGTCCAGTGCTCTACCAACTGAGCTACACATGAAAAGCATTGAAGAAATCTGCAGCAGCATCTGTACCAATAAATAAGTTTAATACACAGGCTTAACTATAAGACACCTACTAGGCAGGGGGATGAGGCACTCTCCTGCTTAAGTTGTCTGCAGCAAATGTTCTACTTTGCAGGAGACAGGAAAAGCCAATAGTAATAGTAGTATCAGCACTGGTAAGAACATAATCATAATGTTCAAAAAGCTTTTCAAGAAAGTGCACTGACCTTTCCGCTCAGCACTGCCCTTCTCACGGCTGACTTGACGATGCCGCCAACACCATCACAGGGCCCTTTCCCGTGTGATGAGCCGAAAAAGGACCTTTCTATGTGATTTCATCTGTGTGGCAGCACAGCGTGGTGTCACACAGCTCTGCAGGAGTGGCTGGGAGTGCAGGTAGAATAGAACGCAAAACCTCAATCTTTTGGGCGATGTTTGCACACATTTTACAAAGGCAAAAAGTCCCTTCATATGTTTCACGATTCTCTCTGCAAACCCTGGCATTTTGAAGGCTGGCATCTGTACACACTACAGGGCCTTGCGCTTTCGTGGGCT
Organism: Littorina saxatilis; assembly: GCF_037325665.1. Lineage (NCBI taxonomy): Eukaryota > Metazoa > Mollusca > Gastropoda > Littorinimorpha > Littorinidae > Littorina > Littorina saxatilis. The sequence continues at coordinate 45,702,659 of NC_090260.1, read as the reverse complement.
TTTCATTGCCTGCCCCAGCTGGTAGGCCTTGACTTCAGCATACTTGACTGGATCCCGGAGGTCATGGCGACTTGCTCTGGATGCTGCTTGGCGTCTTGCCTCACCTGATTTGAAAGGAGACCCTCCAAACATTGACACCGCAGGAGGAGTTGCATCATCAAGAACTTGTGGCGAATCTTATCATCCGTCCCCTTCGTTCTGCTGCTGACCCTCTCCGCCTCCACATCCCTCGCTGGAAACTCGCATCTGCTGGTCAGCGTGCATTTCCCTCCGCAGGCCCCTCCGTCTGGAACTCCCTGCCGCTTGAGCTTCGCCAGAGCCCCTCTCTTGACGCGTTCAAGAGTAGGTTGAAGACTCAGTTCTTCCCGTAGCTGGCTGCGACTTTCATGTTCGACGTGATGTGTTGTGCCCCAAAAGACATTCTTGTGCTGTGCTCTGTGAGAGGTGTTTTCTTTGTGCTTAATATTATTTTGTTTGGACCTAGCTATTGATGTGTACATTGTTGTTAAACAGTTGTTTGTTGTATGTTTACCAGGGTTTGCTAGTGTGTGATAGGGTTCGTGTCCGTCTGTAGATGTTAGTTTCTTTGTTAGTCCTGTGTTGACAACTCTTTGACAAGCGCTTAGAACTGTACCCACGGAATACGCGCTATATAAGCTTCATATTGATTGATTGATCTTCAGCAACTGGCTTGGGGGACTGGTTCTGTTTATTATATCGCTCCATGCGCCTAGACAAAAATGAAAAATTGTTACGCCTGGATAAGCAAAGCAGACAAACAATGGCAGCAAGCGGCACACCTGAAAGTATAAGATACATGATCCGCATCCACCAGGTAAGATTCCATGCTCGATCACCTGGATACCCTGAACAATGCGAAAATCAAATATCTTGCAAAGAAAACTTTACTTTAAACAAAACAGGCTGGGAATCACAAACATTATACCAATGATCAACTCACTTCATGTTATGGTAGGCCTTTTTCTCAGGAGTTTGCCTGGCTCTCCACAGCCGCATTTTCTCTCGATGAGCCTGCTTCCTCTCCTGGTCATCCGTTTTTGCTCTTTCCTGAGCAACCCGGGTAGAGCACGATGCTTCTTTCTCTCGCCTTTTCTTATCCCTGTGCTCCGTTTTTGCTCTTTCCTGAGCAACCCGGGTAGAGCACGATGCTTCTTTTTCTCGCCTTTTCTTATCCCTGTGCTTGGCCTGTCGCGCCCGCTGAAGCTCCCTGTTGCGTTGTTTCTTTTCTTCACATAAGGAAGATCTGTAGGACTGAAGGCGATGCTTTTCAGAATCACGGAAAGCATCCAACGACCCTGCGTTGGTGTGTTTTTGGACTAAAGCCTTGAAACTAGTTAGCTTCGGCCGACTTGTCCTCTCCTCTGGCTCTTCATCTTTAAAAGCATGCTTATATGCCCTCTTCTGTCGCAGAAGGTACTTGAGCACACCTGGACAGAAAAAAACAATTTAATCATTATTGAAAACAAACGATAGGGCAAAGCAATAACCCCCACACAGAAAACGCTGACTGCTAATACAATCCATGATAGTAAAAAGACTACATCACACCAGAAAGTCATCGTAGCTGCTGCCATGCAAAAACAGGATATGCTATACCATGGATACACTGAGGCAACATGCAGACATACAAAATGACTGATGAATCAATCAATCAATATGAGGCTTATATCGCGCGTATTCCGTGGGTACAGTTCTAAGCGCAGGGATTTTTTAATTATTTTTTTATGCAATTTATATTGCCCACATATTCAAGTTGCAGGGATTTATTTATGCCGTGTGAGATGTAATTTTTTTTTTTACACAATACATCACGCATTCACATCGGCCAGCAGATCGCAGCCATTTCGGCGCATATCCTACTTTTCACGGCCTATTATTCCAAGTCACACGGGTATTTTGGTGGACATTTTTATCTATGCCTATACAATTTTGCCAGGAAAGACCCTTTTGTCAATCGTGGGATCTTTAACGTGCACACCCCAATGTAGTGTACACGAAAGGGACCTCGGTTTTTCGTCTCATCCAAAAGACTAGAACTTGAACCCACCACCTATGTTAGGAAAGGGGGGAGAAAATTGCTAACGCCCTGACCCAGGGTCGAACTCGCAACCTCTCGCTTCCGAGCGCAAGTGCGTTACCACTCGGCCACCCAGTCCTATGAAGTGATGTTATGAACATCAACGTTGAATTGAACACAGCATGCACTAACACAAGTAGGTTATTAGGCTGTTGATTTAAAAATGTAAGAATTTGATTTAAAAATACATATGAAGAAGGATGCTCCCCCATCTGTAAAATAAAATTTAAAAAAGGGCAAATAAGAAGGGCAGCGGCAGCCGACAGGGAACTGTGGCACACACACAAAAATAAAATAAAAAAAGCATGTCATAATAAATAATGACTGAACTCTGATGTGACCTTATCAACATCAAAGTTCAAACAATCACAACATGAGTAAACACAAGCCACCAAATGTTTACAACTTCTTGCTAAAAATTGGTGAAACTGCACATAAAATTTAAAAAGCACACATGGGATCACCAGTGGATGCATGTAGTTTTCCCAAGTACACACAGCTAAATGAGTAAATTGGTAAAGGGTAATAGAAAGAAAACCTGGGCCAACTTAAAAAAAACTTAACAAAGAAGACTTAATAAAAATCCAAATTTTATGCATGAGAAAAGAAAACAAGGTATACATTTCATTGGCCATGAAGTCTGCGTGATGTTATCAACACAAAGCTCCTCCGATATGTACACTATAGGCCATGAAGTCTGCGTGATGTTATCAACACAAAGCTCCTCCGATATGTACACTATAGGCCATGAAGTCTGCGTGATGTTATGAACACAAAGCTCCTCCGATATGTACACTATAGGCCATGAAGTCTGCGTGATGTTATCAACACAAAGCTCCTCCCATATGTACACTATAGGCCATGAAGTCTGCGTGATGTTATCAACACAAAGCTCCTCCGATATGTACACTATAGGCCATGAAGTCTGCGTGATGTTATCAACACAAAGCTCCTCCGATATGTACACTATAGGCCATGAAGTCTGCGTGATGTTATCAACACAAAGCTCCTCCGATATATACACTATAGGCCATGAAGTCTGCGTGATGTTATGAACACAAAGCTCCTCCGATATGTACACTATAGGCCATGAAGTCTGCGTGATGTTATCAACACAAAGCTCCTCCCATATGTACACTATAGGCCATGAAGTCTGCGTGATGTTATCAACACAAAGCTCCTCCCATATGTACACTATAGGCCATGAAGTCTGCGTGATGTTATCAACACAAAGCTCCTCCCATATGTACACTATAGGCCATGAAGTCTGCGTGATGTTATGAACACAAAGCTCCTCCCATATGTACACTATAGGCCATGAAGTCTGCGTGATGTTATCAACACAAAGCTCCTCCGATATGTACACTATAGGCCATGAAGTCTGCGTGATGTTATCAACACAAAGCTCCTCCGATATGTACACTATAGGCCATGAAGTCTGCGTGATGTTATCAACACAAAGCTCCTCCCATATGTACACTATAGGCCATGAAGTCTGCGTGATGTTATCAACACAAAGCTCCTCCCATATGTACACTATAGGCCATGAAGTCTGCGTGATGTTATCAACACAAAGCTCCTCCCATATGTACACTATAGGCCATGAAGTCTGCGTGATGTTATGAACACAAAGCTCCTCCCATATGTACACTATAGGCCATGAAGTCTGCGTGATGTTATCAACACAAAGCTCCTCCCATATGTACACTATAGGCCATGAAGTCTGCGTGATGTTATCAACACAAAGCTCCTCCCATATGTACACTATAGGCCATGAAGTCTGCGTGATGTTATCAACACAAAGCTCCTCCCATATCTACTATATAATACTGGTAGGATTTTCGGTGGTTTTTCGATTCCTGTGACCAAACCGCGCGGATTTGTGCCTTCTCCTTCGGTTGCTATGCCAACGTGACCCAGGAAATCGATTCCGCTAGGTCCCGACTTCCAATTTTGTCCACGAACAAAGTTTGAAGAGGTTTGTCTCGCAAATTTGAGCAGACACAGTGAACTTTGACCTGAACTTTGACATCGCGGCGAAAGAGATCTGTGATTGGTTCTTCTTCAACTTTCGGTTCGACTAAACACGCGACCGCACCTCAGACGAACCTAGCTGTGTGTTTTATTTCTCTACCCCAGACGAACCTAAAATAATAAGAAGATAGATAGATCTGTTTATCTGTTAATGGAACTCCAAAATATTCCATAGATTTGTTTACTAAACAGTTCGAAACATTATCACCTGATAAGTCGCCGTATAACCTTATAGGTTCCAGCGACTAAATATTTTCCCCCGGTTCAACCATAGACATGTACGTCATCATGATCTCCCCTTAATTTGACCGTTATTTTGGCTGTCTTAGTGAAATGGTAAGATATATCTCTATGTTTTTTACATGTAAGTGTTCGGAAAAAATACAGTTATAGCAGCTATGTACAAAAATAAGCAGCATATGCTCTTTTCGCCAAAGTAAAGTCCTTTTTTCTTCTGGTTTCTTATATGTGTCACAGCACACCGCAAGCTTTTAGGCGAATAGCAAGTGAGTGGTATATATATATCATCAATTTTATAGTAGATAACGGTGTAAAATACTTACCATGTTCATGTCCGTTATACGTTTTCAATATTCCATATGTGTCATTTAATTGTGTGTTGCTTGATGCCATGTATGTATGTGTATGTGTGTGTGTGTGTGTGTGTACATGACTTTAAATAAGCATGGATGGATGTGTGCACTCGATTGTGTGTGTGAACCATGTATATATTTTCTGTTGTCAATGTTGTCAATTAGATATGTTATACTATGCGTTTGAATCATTAAGTATTTTAGACGTCATACTTTTTTTCGTATCTTCACGATGGCTTTTTACCCGTTTAAATTTTAATGCTTCCAACTTTCAAAGCGCTGCACGGCTGGGAAGAGATGCGCACTTTTATCACTGTTGTTCATGTAGACGTAATCATGGATTCATGCAAACGTCATACCTGCTGTATTTTATTTTGTTTGTTTGTATAGTCGCGTGCGGTCGCGCAGTCTTTTTGGTCAGTTCCGATTACCTCCCATTGATGCGAAAACCTATATGACTGTTTTTTGTTATTTTTCTCTCTGTTAATTCACCAGTGGCTATGTAACATGTGTTATACCTTATAGGTTCCAGCGACTAAATATTTTTCCCCGGTGCAACCATAGACATGTACGTCATCATGATCTCCCCTTAATTTGACCGTTATTTTGGCTGTCTTAGTGAAATGGTAAGATATATCTCTATGTTTTTTACATGTAAGTGTTCGGAAAAAATACAGTTATAGCAGTTATGTACAAAAATAAGCAGCATATGCTCTTTTCGCCAAAGTAAAGTCCTTTTTTCTTCTGGTTTCTTATATGTGTCACAGCACACCGCAAGCTTTTAGGCGAATAGCAAGTGAGTGGTATATATATATCATCAATTTTATAGTAGGTAACGGTGTAAATTACTTGCCATGTTCATGTCCATTATACGTTTTCCATATTCCATATGTGTCATTTAATTGTGTGTTGCTTGATGCCATGTATGTGTGTGTGTGTGTACATGACTTTAAATAAGCATGGATGGATGTGTGCACTCGATTGTGTGTGTGAACCATGTATATATTTTCTGTTGTCAATGTTGTCAATTAGATATGTTATACTATGCGTTTGAATCATTAAGTATTTTAGACGTCATACTTTTTTTCGTATCTTCACGATGGCTTTTTACCCGTTTAAATTTTAATGCTTCCAACTTTCAAAGCGCTGCACGGCTGGGAAGAGATGCGCACTTTTATCACTGTTGTTCATGTAGACGTAATCATGGATTCATGCAAACGTCATACCTGCTGTATTTTATTTTGTTTGTTTGTATAGTCGCGTGCGGTCGCGCAGTCTTTTTGGTCAGTTCCGATTACCTCCCATTGATGCGAAAACCTATATAAGAAGATAGATAGATCTGTTTATCTGTTAATGGAACTCCAAAATATTCCATAGATTTGTTTACTTAATTTTTAAAAGATAAGTTCGAAACATTATCACCTGATAAGTCGCCGTATAACCTTATAGGTTCCAGCGACTAAATATTTTCCCCCGGTGCAACCATAGACATGTACGTCATCATGATCTCCCCTTAATTTGACCGTTATTTTGGCTGTCTTAGTGAAATGGTAAGATATATCTCTATGTTTTTTACATGTAAGTGTTCGGAAAAAATACAGTTATAGCAGTTATGTACAAAAATAAGCAGCATATGCTCTTTTCGCCAAAGTAAAGTCCTTTTTTCTTCTGGTTTCTTATATGTGTCACAGCACACTGCAAGCTTTTAGGCGAATAGCAAGTGAGTGGTATATATATATCATCAATTTTATAGTAGGTAACGGTGTAAATTACTTGCCATGTTCATGTCCATTATACGTTTTCCATATTCCATATGTGTCATTTAATTGTGTGTTGCTTGATGCCATGTATGTATGTGTGTGTGTGTGTACATGACTTTAAATAAGCATGGATGTGTGCACTCGATTGTGTGTGTGAACCATGTATATATTTTCTGTTGTCAGTTACATATGTTATACTATGCGTTTGAATCATTAAGTATTTTACACGTCATACTTTTTTTCGTATCTTCACGATGGCTTTTTACCCGTTTAAATTTTAATGCTTCCAACTTTCAAAGCGCTGCACGGCTGGGAAGAGATGCGCACTTTTATCACTGTTGTTCATGTAGACGTAATCATGGATTCATGCAAACGCCATACCTGCTGTATTTTATTTTGTTTGTTTGTATAGTCGCGTGCGGTCGCGCAGTCTTTTTGGTCAGTTCCGATTACCTCCCATTGATGCGAAAACCTATATGACTGTTTTTTGTTATTTTTCTCTCTGTTAATTCACCAGTGGCTATGTAACATGTGTTACAGAATTGCACCGGTGTAAGGGTTAACATTTTATTTTTCACCAAGAGAATATAATTCATTATATGCGGGATAATGTGCGGGGGGGGGGGGAGGGGTGCAAACAACATTTTCACAAGCACATAACCAACAAAATGACATCGCATGCGCAGCACACAAAGTGCGTAGCACGGGTACCACTAGTGTACAGTATAGGCCATGAAGTTTGTTTGTTTGTTTGTTTATTTGTTGCTTAACGTCCAGCCGACTACGCAGAGCCATATCAGGACGAGGAAGGGGGGGATGAAGGGGGCCACTTGTCAAGCGATTCCTGTTTACAAATGCACTAACCCATTACTTGTGTCCCAGCAGGCTTTAGTAAAACTAAATTAATACCTACTGGAAGATTACCAGTTTCCAGTATGTTAAAATAGGCTTAACCTATCTACTGCTGGACTTACATCAGAACACTAACAGATTAAACTATACATGAATCGCGAGACAAGCGGCAAGAGAAGAGATTTTTGGAAAAAATACAGGTGAATGAGCAAGAAGGCAGAAAAAAGAAAAGAATTCATGAAGAAAAAGAGAGCATGACAGGAAAGAGGAACCAAAAATCTACCTAACAGCAAACTAGAAAGCTCCTGCGGTTCCAAAAACAGGAGGGGCCTTTAATTTCATAACCGCAGTGCCCCACTGCGGGAAGGCCATGAAGTCTGCGTGATGTTATCAACACAAAGCTCCTCCCATATGTACACTATAGGCCATGAAGTCTGCGTGATGTTATCAACACAAAGCTCCTCCGATATGTACACTATAGGCCATGAAGTCTGCGTGATGTTATCAACACAAAGCTCCTCCGATATGTACACTATAGGCCATGAAGTCTGCGTGATGTTATGAACACAAAGCTCCTCTGATATGTACACTATAGGCAGGTAAAATAAGCATTGTATTTAGGCAGTTCATATCAACTCTAGCTCTTATTTATATCATTATAATGAAGAAAAGAAACAAAATGGTTATTTGGTTTAAACTGTTTTATTCAACGTTTGTGCATTATTTACAAAAAACGCATATTGAGTAAACAACAACAAGCATAATGCTTATAATGGTTATTTGAACAGCAGAATTAAAACAAAGTTCATAACACCACATCAAAACAATATGAAGTGACGTTATGAACATACCATATGTGTAATTCAACAGCTAAATGCAATCACCCTCGGCTTAGGTTTTATCAATTCAGCAAATACAAACATCCTCCCCATCATATAAAAAAACACTCTACCATGCATCTTTGGGAACAAGATTTCAATAAGTTGTACATAATGTTACACACGAATCAGACTTCATTGGCCATGAAGTCTGCGTGATGTTATGAACACAAAGCTCCTCCGATAAGTGCACTATAGGCTGGCAAAATATTAAGCTTTGTGGTTAGGCCGTTCATATCAACTAATAGCTCTCATTTATAATGAAGAAAAGAAACCAAATGTTTTTTGAATCGCAGAATGTTGTCAGTTACATATGTTATACTATGCGTTTGAATCATTAAGTATTTTACACGTCATACTTTTTTTCGTATCTTCACGATGGCTTTTTACCCGTTTAAATTTTAATGCTTCCAACTTTCAAAGCGCTGCACGGCTGGGAAGAGATGCGCACTTTTATCACTGTTGTTCATGTAGACGTAATCATGGATTCATGCAAACGCCATACCTGCTGTATTTTATTTTGTTTGTTTGTATAGTCGCGTGCGGTCGCGCAGTCTTTTTGGTCAGTTCCGATTACCTCCCATTGATGCGAAAACCTATATGACTGTTTTTTGTTATTTTTCTCTCTGTTAATTCACCAGTGGCTATGTAACATGTGTTACAGAATTGCACCGGTGTAAGGGTTAACATTTTATTTTTCACCAAGAGAATATAATTCATTATATGCGGGATAATGTGCGGGGGGGGGGGGGGGAGGGGTGCAAACAACATTTTCACAAGCACATAACCAACAAAATGACATCGCATGCGCAGCACACAAAGTGCGTAGCACGGGTACCACTAGTGTACACTATAGGCCATGAAGTCTGCGTGATGTTATCAACACAAAGCTCCTCCCATATGTACACTATAGGCCATGAAGTCTGCGTGATGTTATCAACACAAAGCTCCTCCGATATGTACACTATAGGCCATGAAGTCTGCGTGATGTTATCAACACAAAGCTCCTCCGATATGTACACTATAGGCCATGAAGTCTGCGTGATGTTATCAACACAAAGCTCCTCCGATATGTACACTATAGGCAGGTAAAATAAGCATTGTATTTAGGCAGTTCATATCAACTCTAGCTCTTATTTATATCATTATAATGAAGAAAAGAAACAAAATGGTTATTTGGTTTAAACTGTTTTATTCAACGTTTGTGCATTATTTACAAAAAACGCATATTGAGTAAACAACAACAAGCATAATGCTTATAATGGTTATTTGAACAGCAGAATTAAACAAAAGTTCATAACACCACATCAAAACAATATGAAGTGACGTTATGAACATACCATGTGTAATTCAACAGCTAAATGCAATCACCCACGGCTTAGGTTTCATCAATTCAGCAAATACCAATATCCTCCCCATCGTATGAAAAAACATTCTACCACGCATCTTTGGGGACAAGTTTTCAATAAGTTGTACATAATGTCACACATGAATCAGACAAGCTGCCGCAACCTACGCAAGTGTGACGTTATGAACAAGTCGCTAATGAAGAAAACACGTAATACAAAAAGAAAAGTCCGCGCATCACACCCCAGACCTACACACTGAACTACAAGAAAATGAACCCAGCGACTTTGCGAATGAAAAACAAGACAAACATCCATAAATCTGATTTACATTCCGGGCCCAACTTGACACAGCAATTTGATGATGTGATGTTACGAACTTCGCATCGTTTTTCCTGAACCGGTTCTCGAGCCTTTTTGACAGTATTATTCAACGCCAAAACAAAAGAAAGCAACGATAAAATGCTTTCAAAAATGTGTTTACATTGTTAATCCTTGACTAGACGAACTGGGCATCGTACGTTATCCGTCACAACAATCGCTTCGTATCAAAATCATTAATTTGTTTTTTCTTCTTTGATGCATGAGATTAGAGAATTTGTTCCCCGCGCACCGGTTTTGACCGGCATTGAACTATCAACAGAAACAAAGAAAACGCAGATAAAACTGCTATTCAAGTGCACACACCACCAAAACTGACATATATTTGAGACAATGACAAAAGGTGACGTTTTCATGTCAGTATGTCCCAAATGACCGTACCAGCACATTTTTCAATCTATCAAATCTGTTTTCGTTCTATTTTTTCTAATAACATTCGTTAACAATTGATTGTCAACTGGAACGGAAGAGCACAAAAAGTGTAACTTGATATGTAGTTTCTCTAGAGGGAAAAGAACTTCCACTTTCATGTCAGTGTGTCCCATGCAACATACATTTGCCAAACAGCTATGTGTGCGTAGATTATTAGTTAGTGGTATAGAAAATACTGATCAACAATTGAAGTCAGTTTTCACATCCATTTTCTACCAATTCTTATTTTTTTAATTCTTTTGGCAATGGTGAAATTTCAGCAATTGTGTGTCATTCGGGACAGTGGACATGACACCTGACCTTTTGTCACTGTCTCATTTAGCTTTCTTTCTTTCCCTGTCCCCTCCATCCCAGCTGTTGACAGCTTCAATTCAAACCTTGCACACGTTTTAAACATTCTGCGTCGAAGGTTTGCCGGAAACAGACGTAAAAACGAGTCCATGCGCGAGAGAAAAAACAGTACATAACCAGCGAGTCACGACAAATCACGCACATAGAGAAAATACCTTTCTCGTGCCTCTGCTCTACATTGAATTTGTGTTTGCAAATCATTTTCATGAAAGTTATTACTTTTTCACCGCAAATAAACATAAACTTTGTTGTGACGAAAATGTATTTTGAATGTCGGCTCATTAAAACACTCCGCCCGGAAAGTCACGACAATGAGCGACGAACATTTTCGGCACACGTTCTGCCTTCGGATTACCGACTCGGCAAACTTCGATTCTGTTCGAAGATAGCAAAGCAAGGATCAATCATTTCAGGGTAACATCTTGGCATTTGTTTCATATTTCACACTGTATTATTCAAGTTAGAGACCGGCACGGTTGGCCTAGTGGTAAGGCGTCCGCCCCGTGATCGGGAGGTCGTGGGTTCGAACCCCGGCCGGGTCATACCTAAGACTTTAAAATTGGCAATCTAGTGGCTGCTCCGCCTGGCGTATGGCATTATGGGGTTAGTGCTAGGACTGGTTGGCCCGGTGTCAGAATAATGTGACTGGGTGAGACATGAAGCCTGTGCTGCGACTTCTGTCTTGTGTGTGGCGCACGTTAAATGTCAAAGCAGCACCGTCCTGATATGGCCCTTCGTGGTCGGCTGGGCGTTAAGCAAACAAACAAAAATTCAAGTTAGAGACAGTTTTTGGAACACACTGAAGTTTGTGTCACAGAATTTCGAAAAATATCGATCATTTCTCTCCAATTAAAACAGCGACTGCTCTTCAACCAGTTCAACCACCCGTTACGGACCCATGCACGAGCGAAGAGAAATTACTGTTTAACAGTTGTACGTCTTCAATTCAAAAGCAAGCAACAGCGGGAGGCTCTTTTTTGAGGTTTTATCACTTTTTCTATACTCGACGTCATTTTGTGGCCGTGACCATATGGCTAGCAAACTGACACCAGTGATCATCTAGATGCAAATGATGCACGTTGATGTTTATGAATACATGCAGCTGTAAAATCTAACCATCATCTAAACACTCACCGTGTGAATGTTGCTGTGCCATGCACCATGCTAGTGGTGGTTTTTCAGCAACGTCAATCTCTATCTTGACCTCTGTCTTGACCTCTGGCTCTTGTGAATGTTGCTCTGTCATGCACTGTGACACTGGTAGTCTTACTAGTAGTGGTTCTTGTGTATCTCTTTCTGTCTTGACCTCTGTCTTCACTGTCCACTCTTCTTCCTCCATCCTGTCACAGCCGTCTGTCACTGTCTGTCTGGCTTGGCTTCTTTCCACTGACTGCGGTTGTTGCTGTGTCATGCACCATGCCAATGGTGGTTCTTCAGCAACGTCAATCTCTATCTTGACCTCTGGCTCTTGTGAGTGTTGCTGTGTCGTGCACTGTGACACTGGTAGTCTTACTAGTCTTACTTGTGTATCTCTTTCTGTCGTGACCTCTGTCTTTACTTCTGTCTTTTTTTCCTCCTGTCTGTGACAGCCTCTCACTGTCCGTCTTACTTGGCTTCTATCCTCTGACTGCTGCTGAAACAATGAAAGGTGATGGTTTCTTCAAACAACTGGATGCTATACCGATAACTTTCAGCATACAGATGGCCAGTGGAAACCAACATGTACAGTTTTAACCTTCACTGTGCTTCATGGGTCGTGGACGACCCGTAGTCTAACAAAATCGTCTTTATTTCTGAAACTATTTGGAGTTTTGATTTGAGACTTCATGTAATCTCCAATCACTATACGACCTTCCCATTGCCCAACTTTTAAAAACTTAATTTTGTAAACAAACAAATAAACGATGACGTAATTTGAACAACACAGTCCGGATGATGTGGGTGGTGGACGACTCATATGGAATTACGTAAGGAATTTTACGTTGTATATCGTTATTCGGATGGTGTGGGTCGTGTACGACCCATACTTTGTAAAGAGGCAGCAAAGCGTTATTCCTATTATTATGGCATGGGTCGTGTATGACCCATACTTTTTACGTTGAATCCTTCTTTGGAAAGTATGTGTCGCATACGACCCACATCATCCGGACTGTGTAGTCCGAAGCAAGATCCGGTGAAGGTTAATAACAAAATGGCGTAAGCATTCATAATTGTCTGCATTGCTGTCGGTTCGGACCTCCATCCAATCAGACATCGTGTAGCAAGGGGATTGCCCACCGCATGCCTGCCGCTACACTGAGCTGCTTGCCACGTGTTGCACAGCACAAGCTGCAAAGGATTCTGCCTGCATTGTTCTTCACAGACAAGTTTCACCAGGGGCTCAGTTGGTATGTTTTAAGAATAGACTTTATTCCCTGGTGGAAATTCTTGTACGTTATAACCGCATCATTCCGGAATTTTGCTCTGAAAGCCTGAAGTATAGATTTTCCGTGTTAACTTCTTTCTTGATTTAATACTCAGAACCCAGGCTTGTCAACTGCAGGTGTTGTGCTAGATAGCTGGGTCATTTGTGATTTGATTATTGTGCAAAATATGGTGATGTCACAACATTAGTGTTGCTGTTCACATACAATATTACCTGAAGCCTGATATCAATAGGCCAAGTCAACATAGCAAAGTCTACTTCACAAAGTTAATTCACTGCACAAAGTTTTGGCACTGAAAGTTCAGTTAAGGACTCAAAAAAGGACAATTAAATTAAAATGAAAACTTCAGAGTCAAAATACTGTGAATCTGAAACCCGCTCACTGTTGCATGTTTTGATATTTTCACTTTAGTCTCAAAGAGAATAACATATTGTCACACCAATGCTACATGGTTATAGTGATGGGAAGATTCCGCTCCTACAGAGTACAAAATACTGTGGATCAAAATGCAAACAGAAAATAAATGATGTCAAGCACCATAAAATGTAATAATTCTCTTACATGTGGTTTCTGAGGCTGTAGTTGTGGCGTAGAAACATATCTCACTGGCAATGGCATACCCAGAGGTGGCAAACTTTCTGGTGTGAGTTTCCTGCGGCCATCGTTTACGCTGCAAATAAAAGGTAAACAAAATTAACCCAAACACAAAATATATACCCATTTTATGTGTATTTCATGCCTCTGTTGAAATTCTGCATACATGTGCTATGTAGACTGCAGAGAATCAAACACACAAATAATTATAAATGTATTTAACCTGCAAGCCGTGTCAGATCTGGAGATAACTTTATTAGCTGCTTCATAATATCCCAGTCAGCACACGATATCGGGTCGATATCGGTCCGATATCGGATTTGACCGGATATCTCGGACCAAGATATCCGATATCGGTCCGATATCGGTCCGATATTGGATTCCAAGTTTGCTCATCAGATTAACGTTAAATTAATGTTAACTTTTTACGTTAATTAAGTTAACATTAATTTAATGTTAATCTGATGAGCAAACTTGGAATCCGATATCGGACCGATATCGGACCGATATCGGATATCTTGGTCCGAGATATCCGGTCAAATCCGATATCGGACCGATATCGGATTCCAAGTTTGCTCATCAGATTAACATTAAATTAATGTTAACTTTTTACGTTAATTAAGTTAACATTAATTCAATGTTAATCTGATGAGCAAACTTGGAATCCGATATCGGACCGATATCGGACCGATATCGGATTCCAAGTTTGCTCATCAGATTAACATTAAATTAATGTTAACTTTTTACTTTAATTAAGTTAACATTAATTTAATGTTAATCTGATGAGCAAACTTGGAATCCGATATCGGACCGATATCGGACCGATATCGGATATAACGTTAAATTAAAGTTAATTTTGTTTACGGCTAATGTCAGTTTTACCAAATAAAAAGCATAATATAATGGTTAGATTAACGTTATTTAAACATGTGGTTTTTTTACGTTGAGTGCAAAAATAAAAAGAACCAAAATAAAACTATAATTAAATTTTTTATTGAGATTTTTTTTTTTTTCCTCGGACCAAGATATTCTGATATCGGTCCGATATTGGATTCCAAGTTTTCACATCATCGCCAATACAATCCCATCCATCACACCAATATTGGCATGATATCAGACCAATATCGGATACGATATCGGGTCGATATCGGACCGATATTGGATTCCGACATTGGGCCAATAAAGTTGACGTTAATTTAACGTTAATCTGATGAGCAAACTTGGAATCCAATATCCGACCGATATCAGGCAGATATCGGATATCTTGGTCCGAGATATCCAGCCAGCACCCCGATATCGGACCGATATCGGACCGATATCGGGATACGATATCGGGTCGATATCGGATCCCGATATCGGATTTCAAATCGGGTCGATATAGGATTACGACATTGGGCCAATATTGGATATAGGTCCGATACAAAGAACCAAAATAAAACTATAATTAAACTTTTTATTAGAATTTTTTTTCTCCCTCAGACCAAGATATCCCATATCTGCCCGATATCGGTCCGATATTGGATTCCAAGTTTGCTCATGAGATAAACGTTTAGTTTTTACGTTAATTTAACGTTAAATTAACATTAAATTAACGTTCATTAAAACAAAACCATAATATAAAGTTAAATTAAAGTTAATTTTCGTTTACGGCTAATGTCAATTTTACCAAATAAAAAGCACAATATAATGGTTAGATTCAAGTTATTCACACGTGTGTTTTTTATGTTGAGTGCAAACATAAAAAGAACCACACATAAAAACGGTCATACACGTAAAATTCCACTCGTGCAAAAACACGAGTGTACGTGGGAGTTTCATCCCACGAATCCAGAAGAAGAAGAAGAAGGAAGTGTGCATGCTAACATGAAACAAAACAAAAGACAAATAAATAAAACCATTAGAAATATGTTGTGAGAATAGTTTCTAAACATTTATTCATCATTTCCATGATATATATATACTGTACATTTAAAAAAACACACACCATAAAACCATGATAAAAATGTCGGAAGTTGAATCAGTTCTAAAGTTTCTGGAAGTGAGTTTGGATACATGTATCCCACTTTTAGGTTCTGTACCTAGAAATTTACCAATTCTATTCCATCTTTTGGGTTTAAAAAAAATAGTCTTCGCACAGCTAGGTATCTTGTACATGTATCCGAATGATGCCAGAGACACAAGGAAAGATGAGGTTATTTGCAACACCACCAGCAGAGGAAGAAGTCATTCACTTTGCAGCAGCAGATAAAAAGAATTGTTGAATTTGAAGCAGGAGCAGACACAGAAGTTGTTGAATTTGTAGCGTCATCTGCAGACAAAGAAGTTGTTGAATTTGCAGCAGACGATATACTTGTTAAACCTGCAGCAGCAAACGAAGAAGTCATTCACTTTGCAGCAGCACTAGACAACAAGAATTGTTGAATTCGAAGCAGGAGCAGACAGAGAAGTTGTTAATGTTGAGTTTGCAGCAGACGATATATACTTGTTAAATCTGCAGCACCAGCCTTGGAAAAAGTTGTTGATACAACCAGTGCAGATGATGGCATGTCTGCAATAGGAGACTTTGAAGATCTGCTCCAAATGCTATGACATCTGCAAAGACAGAGAATGCAACAATCTTAAAACATAAAGAATTCAGTGTGATTTGAGAACTTCAGTGTAAACACTATAATTATGTCTTCTTTGTTAATGCTCTTTGCTAAATATAGAACTGAAGGTAAAAAAGGTTTACATTGTCTTTGCATTATGCCAATATTTGTTGAATTTACTTGTGTGTATATATGCTAACTTTGATAGCATTCTTCTGTGTTTGAATGAAATGCTCTTAGTCAATGCTGCCTGGCATGGATAACAACCCCCCCCCCCCCTCCCCCCAACACACACAGAACACCTTCCCGAAGTTTTTTCCAAGACTAAGACTGAGTAAGAGTAAGACAATAATATGTCAGTTGGACCTGGACTAAAAATATGTATAGGTCCAGATGTCCCGGCTACAACAAATTGTTCTGTCAGAAGACCTCTTATAGTTCTTTATGTCGAAATTGATGTGATGGTCGACCAGCCAAGATTTAGAACAATGCGTCATAAGCATGTATTAATGACCCCAGACCGAAGCCTGACAACAACACTGCCTTCTCTCAGTCTCATAAATGATTTTCAGTTATAAATATAATATGACTGCTGGAACATTCATCAAGCGTTAACGTGGATTTTACCTGCAAACACACACACACACACACACATACACACACATACACACACTTACTTGGCCTCAAAAGCCAGAATGTCACTTGTCAGGGTTGTAACTTGTAGTTTACATCCCTGTAGTGTGAATGCTTTCTGGTATCCTCATGGTAATTCCTCCCACCCTGCAATGAAAGCATTGATGTGTGAGTTGCATTACAGTAGAGAATAGTGGTCAATCAAAACTTGTTTTAAGTGTCTTTGAAAAGACGATTTTCGAAAATAACTCTCTGAGATCTCTTATAAATGTTACCGTACAGTAATGGATTAGACCAGAAGCTGTGAGATTGAACAAATGTGTGAAAATGTGTGGCAATTATCAGATTGACAGACTGAGAGAAATAAAATATCAGAGAGAGAGAGAGAGAGAGAGAGAGAGAGAGAGAGAGAGAGAGAGAGAGAGAGAGAGACAGACAGACAGACAGGGAGAGAGAAACAGACAGAGAGACTGAAACTGAGAAAGACAGACAGAGCAAGAAACTAGAAATCAATCTAGAAAGACAGAAGGCAGGAAAGAAAGAGAAAGAGAGATAAATTCACCTTTCCAATCGTTATGCATGATATTGCTTTGATATTGGTGACTCGTATCAAAAATAAGTCAACAATCACAATGCCAACGGATTCTGAACTTATGAATATGATTATGAATTTACAACACAAGTCACACAGTGAAGTAACATTACCTGAAAGTTCCATTTGCCATTCGCTCAGCGTCATAAGATCTGTATTGTGTAGTCCTGATATATGCTGAAGTGCAGCATGTTATCTTATATCAGCAGACACACTGGCTTTGAAGTTGCAGGAGTGTTAAAAACGGTAAACATACAGTACAAACTTTCTTGAGTTCGATTCGACAGAGAAAAGTCCGAGAGTAATGTCCCTTGGCGATCACGGGAGGTCACTCAGAATTACTTGTCCGGCAGTTACTGGGTAAACAAATGGCGAAATGCGTTGGGAAGATTGAAAACAGGCAGTTGCTAGAGCACTATGTTATACAACATCAAAAACGATCCTGACTGGACAGTCCAATACTAAGACAGAAGGAGGAAGACAGAACTGGACTGGTTTCAAGAGTGTTCCAAACAGTCGATCATCATGCATCACGTAAAACGTTGAGTGAGTATCGCCTATGCCTATGAACTTGGAAGATAGTTTTGCTAATTATTGAGACTTGATGTATTTTTTTCTCTTGGAATATATGAGACTAAAAAGTGTGTTTGTTTCTTAGGTGTGTGTGTGTGTCACTGTATGTGTTTGTGTCACTGTGTGTGTTTAGGTGGTTGCTGATTTTCTTTATTGTTGTTGTAAAAATAAAATGGTGATTTAAACTAAGAATCCTTTTATGGTTCTGTTGTGCATAATAAACAGTTTTTATTCTTTCAGATTTATAAAAATACCTCTCTACACACACACACACACACACACACACACACACACACACACACACACACACACACATTGAATGTAGACAAATAAATCTGCCAGTGATGGAAGAAATGGTGAAGAACAAATGAAAGGTGAGGGAGGTTTTGCAGACAGCATGTCTCCTTATGAAAGCACAAACATGTTCATACAATGCCAACATTTTATATGATCATCTTGTTGCGTCATACTCATAACGGTTAATCTTTTTACTGCAGCTGGCCGTGAGGAAGCGCCATATTCAAACCGACAACAAGCAATTCGAACAGGTGCTTGCGAAGTGGTTGACAGGATTGTCGGATCGTCTACATGGTGGGAGGATGTCGAAGATCAACACAGAAAACGAGGACGAGGACTAAGATGAAGATGGTAAATAAAATTAGTGCTAATGTGCTGACAGCCAGCAAGGAACACGCCTCTCGGATTCACTCTCTCTTCATTTTGTGTTATTTTGCCTCTACATGATATAATGCCTCTACATATATATGATATAATGCCTCTGCAAGGATTCCCTAGGCCTACTGTTTTGGAACAAATGCTATGTGCAATTATGTCGGAGAATGGGCTGACATCGTTCAATACCGACTGTTGTGGCGACTGAACAATGGCGATACTGCGTTTTTGATGTTCGACAAAGGCGGCCATGAAAAAGTGCGTCGGTGGTGCTACGTTGTGTGTCTCCAACTTTCAATCGCAGCTGACAGTGTCAGATTCAGGCTGTATGGTGCGGAGTGATGTTGTTGCGAGTGACGCTGATAGGCGGAAGGTGACAGACGATGCCAGATATGACGGAGACAAAGAACATCAATGGTCTGACCTAGCTGATATGTTTCAGAGGATGAGCGAGGAAAGCACCGTGAGGATAAAAGAGATGGTCTGAACATTTCCCGTTCCCCACCCTTGTGAAGAATTGGAGCGTAACAATCATTTGTTTTGATTATCATGACTGGACAGAACCGTTGCGTGACCAGTCCGTTGTTTGTTGCAAATCGAAAGACTTATTTAGTTATAATTGATTTCATAACTGGTTATCCGTTTGCGACGATTTTCCCGTCTCCTTTGTGTTAATTTGATTCATGCGTTTTGTGAAGTTATTGTTATTTCCTTATTCCAAGGGGGCTATCGCCTTATGGAATTAAATACTTTGACTTTGATGGGTCACATGAATCGTGACACTCCATAATTATTCGGTGGGGACCCATTGGTTAGTGGTCTGCTCTGCAATGCTGTGAGTCATGGGTTCAAGCCCGTCCTTTGGCAGCAGAGTGGATGAGTTATCTTATCACAAGGTCAGTTATTAATTGTATTAACTGTTGAATTTTAATTGATAGTTGTAATTTGTTTATGTTGCATTGGTAACTTATGTGTTTTCAATGATACAGTTGGTTATTAAATTATTCTCATTCTGCCTTTGACTCACTTTCATTTGTACTTGTGTGACAATGTTTATTGACTCACTTTCATTTGTACTTGTCTTGTGTGACAATGTTTATCAACTACTTCATCTTATCATTTCTGTCTCCTTTTAAATTTTCTTCTGTTCTTGGGCCAGAAATCTAATATTTACGGATTACAGCAAGTTTTAGTGCAGGTCAAAGACGAACAAGTGCGAAAGCAATTGCCAAGCATGAAGCATGTTTTCATTAGTCAAGAAGTAAAGTCAGAGGTTCCAAGATGATCAGATAATTAATGCCAACTATTCGCTGGTTTTGCTTCATCGACTCTGCGGGCAGCTTCCAGGAAACCAAAGTTTTCAGGTTCCGGGGGAAGTATGGTTGCAAAGCTGAAACTTAAAGGAATTGACGGAAGGGCACCACCAGGGCACCATAGAAGGGCACCACCCTTATCGGTTCCCGATATCGGTCCATTATTGGTTCCCGATGTTAGGCCGATATCAATTCTCTATATCGTACCGATATCGGACCAATATTAGTCCAATGTCGGAATCCGATATCGACCCGATATCGTCCCGATTTGCAATCCGATATCGGTCCGATATCGGGATCCGATATCGGTCCGATATCGGGATCCGATATCAAACTGATATCGACCTGATTTGCAATCTGATATCGGGATCTGATATCGGGATCCGATATCGATTCTCGATATCGGACCGATATCGGACCAATGTCGTAATCCGATATCGACCCGGTATCAACCCAATTTGCAATCTGACATCGGGATTTGATATCGCGCCGATATCGGGATCTGATATGAGGCCGATACCGATTCTCTATATCGGACCGATATCGGGTCGATATCGGTCCGATGTCGTAATCCGATATCGGTCCGATATCGACCGAATTTGCAATCCGATATCGGTCCGCTATCGGGATCTGATATCGATTCTCTATATCGGACCAATATCGGACCGATATCGGACCGATATCGGACCAATGTCGTAATCCGATATTGACCCGGTATCAACCCAATTTGCAATCTGACATCGGGATTTGATATCGCGCCGATATCGGGATCTGATATGAGGCCGATACCGATTCTCTATATCGGACCGATATCGGGTCGATATCGGGTCGATATCGGTCCGGTGTCGTAGTCCGATATCGACCCGATTTGCAATCCGATATCGGACCGATATTGGAATCCGATATCAACCCGATATCGTATCCGATATCGGCCCGATATCGGACCGATATCGGGGTGCTGGCTGGGATGCGTCTATTGTACGAACACCAAAAAAATACTACTTCTACTACTCATAATAGTAGTAATATATAGTGTAATAATAATAATGAAAATAATAATAATAACAATATTAGAACATTAATTAATAAACGGGGTTTCTCTGCAACTAAAAGCACTTAAATACAATAGCTTGGGAAAGCAATAATATAAATGCATACCCAAGACTGAAATGTTTCCTGGTCAACATTAAATTGTACTGTACACTTATTCGGACCCCACTTATTTGAGGAGAAAAGCATGTCAGCTTCTCGCAAATGAAGGATATTGGTGGTAAAATGTCAAAGACTTCACCATAAACGATGATTCCTTTGTGAGTGCACCGAGTGTTTACGTCCTTGAATGAGAAGTGAAGGATTTAGCATTTAATTTTAATGCAGCATTTTTTTAAGTTTAACTTTGAATGCGTGTTAAAAATAAACTGTCAAATGCTCACTTGTTTCTAAGCAAGATTGCAGAAAGTGTCGGTAAGAACTGTGAGAGGTGTGCGGGTTGAACCCGACCCCCTGTCTGGTCGTGTGTCTGGTCGGCGCTTGATCTTGTGCCTTCTCCGCTCATCGTTCACACCTTTCTTGGCTACTTAAAGAAAGACAGGCCACGATTAATTGTTTGTTTAGCTGGACAATTCACCAACGCACAATGTGAACCGTCAGTGGTTGTCTGTTTTATCACAAAATCGTATAGGAATTTTCGCCATCAGGCGTTCGGAAAACGCCATGTCTTCTCCGAGCGGATGTACGTAACTTGAATGAAGTCGGAATGACTTCCCCTGCATTGTCTTACAACACAAAACTACTAAAAGACGAGAGCAATGTATTGCGGACCGGAGAGAGAAACATGACTTTACCTATTCTAGTAACCTGTGTGTGTGTGTGTGTGTGTGTGTGTGTGTGTGTGTGTGTATGTGTGTGTGTGTGTGTGTGTGTGTGTGTGTGTGTGTGTGTGTGTGCGTGCGTGCGTGCATGCGTTCATGCACTAAGCGCTCCATCAGTGAACGTTGTACTCGAGGGTAGGCCTACTTCATCCGAATCAACTACAGTAGACTCTCGGGCGTCCCGCAGGGGACGGTGCTCGGCCCACTACTCTTCTTTGTCCATATTAACGACCTGCCAGCCTCCGTATCGTCCCAGGTCCGCTTGTTCGCCGACGACTGCCTCCTCTATAGGGAAATAAACTCCTTCACGGACCACCAATCCCTGCAACAAGACCTCAGTCAGACACCTCGAAGAGTGGGCGGTTACCTGGGGCATGCGCTTCAACGCCTCTAAATGCTATATCCTCAGTATAAACAAATCCTCTGACTTCTATTACCAACTGGACAACACCATCCTCCGGCAAAACGTTAGATCCACACCCTACCTTGGCATTCCGAGTCCTCTCAGACGACATGAAATGGAGCCCCCACATCTCTTCAGTCTATCACTAAACAAGAAATTCCTCCGAGGTAGGAAAAACACCCCCGTCCTTAGCATTCTCACTGCCACCAACTGAGCAGGCACTGCTAACAAGTGTGGTTGTTTCCCTTTGACCATTAATATGTCCCTCTATAAGTCCTTGTAGAATCTTAATCCACCAATAACTCCCTAACCGTGTGTTTGACTGGTCCCAATTTTTGTAAGGACCGTCTCAGGAATGTATAGAACCTGTTCACCAAGTTTGGTGACGATCGGTCCGTTCATTCTTGAGATCTATATGCGAACACAAACAAACAAACAAACAAACACATCGAGCGAAACCTATACACACCCCTGTACCGGGGGTGTAAAAGGCAAACTGCACCCTCGGCTTTCTCCGCCGCAACCTCCAACGCTGCCCGCCTCGAGTTGCCGTCAGCAGGCCTATACCTCTCCCTTGTGCGTCCCCCGTCCTGGAGTATGGGGCGCGGTTGTCTGGGACCCCTATGACCTGAGGAAAGACATTGACTGCATCGAACGCGTACAACGCAAAGCTTCGAGGTTCATCACAGGCGACTTCAGGTCGTCGACCCACGGCAGCGTCACCAGACTCCTAGAGAAAACTGGACTCCAACCTCTGCAACAGCGACGTCAACATCAGTTTCAAGAACAAAATCGACAGTGTGTTCAAAGACTTCATGTACTGTGCTAAGGTTAGCGGCCACCCAGTAGTGCCACGAAAGCCACGCATATGCCACTCTCAGCCATAATATATACGCCACCGGAAGAAAAGTCTAAATAATAAGGCACGATCAGATCGTTACACTAGGCTACTTAAAGTTAGGATAGTTAATAGTACTGGTCAAAAGATCAGATATAGGCCTCGCGGCCTTAGACATCTGAATTTTATCTTATCTCTTATCTTATCTTTAACAACTCCGTCTGACGTCACGTTCTTCTATATGGTGGTTGAGGGGCTGGTACCTGACCGGCACTACCATCACACCAGTTCTTAACTGAGCTGAGAAGCAAGGCCGTAAAACTAGGCCGGTGAGACACTCTGACCATCACACATCCAACACTATGATCGTCTCACAGTACTCAAGAAACAACTCTAGACCCTATTCAGTGCCCCAAGGCCGCACTGATAAGTTTAGGAACTCCTTTTTTGTGAAGACGGCACAAGACTGGAATCTACTTGACAATATTGTGACCTCCAAAACCATTGGCATCTTTAAAGCCAAGCTAGCAGCCGACCACCACCATTAGGCTGCCGCACTCTCCCGGCCGCTGCATTTACGCCAGTCTTCTGGTATCCAGCAGCGTAACTTGACTTTCAAGATCAAGATCAATGAGATGCATGTTGATCCGCACAGGGGCGGATCCCGGCAGTTGCTTTGTAAGGGGGGGGGGGGGGCAGTTTGAATCGAAAGTGAATGTGATGGGCGCGAAGCGCCCGAATTTGCTAAGGGGATCCGGGGGCATGCACCCCCAGAAAATGTTTTGGCCCAAAGAAGCAAAATGGTGCCATCTGGTGCCATTTGAACTTAGAACTGGTCATAAAATCAGCTTTCCAAATTTTTTTTCGGGGGGGGGGCACGTGCCCCCTGTGCCCCCCCCCCCTCGTCCGCCCCTGCGTGACGTAACTTCAGTGGTAGTACGGTAGTAGTGGTTAGGGACTGGATTGGTATCCATAAGCCTCACGGCTTTTTTCGTGTCCCATCGGCTCATCATATAAAATTTGATTTCAGGTCAATCATACTATTAACATGCTCAAAGTCGTATTTACTCAATATCAATTATCGTACAATTAAAGTGACTCAGTCATAAGTTTTTGTTTGTCAGCGGGTTCAGCAGATTCAGTGCATTTTTAACAACATCAGACCTTATTTCCATGATGTTGCAACTCTGTTAGAACAGGAATGTTTCCGAATATTAGTTTTACTAAATTCAATAAAGATTTTGTCTGTATTTTTCCTTGTTACATCGGTGGTAGACTCAGTTCTTGAAAAAAGACTCGACTTTGACATTATCAATACCCTGAAAGTTTTTATAGGTCTGTATTAGGTCGCCTCTGAGTCTTCTCGATTTAAGGGTCGGGAGATTGAGTACCCGGCGTAGTCTTTCAACATATATAGATCTACATGTCATGTTTTTCAAGGCCTTGACCAGTTTTGTCGCTCTCCTTTGCACCCTTTTAAGGGCGGCTGATTGACGCTTTAGATACGGATGCCAGATAACGTTGGCATATTTAAATCCCAGAGACATAGATAGAATGTATGTACGGTATGTCTCTGCCAATGCTTTATACAATTTTGTAAATGTGTCATTGTCAAGATAGGAAAATGTTCTCTTTATAACGCCAAGCATTTTATTCGTTTTATTTAGTAGCTTTGTGTTGTAAGACAATGCAAGGGAAGTCATTCCGACTTCATTCAAGTTACGTACATCCGCTCGGAGAAAACATGGCGTCTGCCGAACTCCCGATTGCGGAAATTCCGATACGATTTTGTGACAAAACAGACAACCACTGACGGTTCACATTGTGCGTTGGTGAATTGTGCAGCTAAACAAACAATTAATCGTGGCCTGTCTTTCTTCAAGTAGCCAAAAAAGGTGTGAACGATGAGCGGAGAAGACACACGATCAACCGACCAGACACACGACCAGACAGGGGGTCGGGTTCAACCCGGACACCTCTCACAGTTCAAGTGAGCATTTGACAGTTTTTTTTAACATGCATTCAGCGACAACAAGCTGCGCAAATTGTGAACTCTATTTCTTCTGTTCCCAACAGTTAAATTACTTCAATTGTAAGAACGACCTAGGTTACAGTTACGCTTCCACTATAGTTACCCAGTCAGCACACGATATCGGGTCGATATCGGTCCGATATCGGATTTGACCGGATATCTCGGACCAAGATATCCGATATCGGTCCGATATCGGTCCGATATTGGATTCCAAGTTTGCTCATCAGATTAACGTTAAATTAATGTTAACTTTTTACGTTAATTAAGTTAACATTAATTTAATGTTAATCTGATGAGCAAACTTGGAATCCGATATCGGACCGATATCGGACCGATATCGGATTCCAAGTTTGCTCATCAGATTAACATTAAATTAATGTTAACTTTTTACGTTAATTAAGTTAACATTAATTTAATGTTAATCTGATGAGCAAACTTGGAATCCGATATCGGACCGATATTGGATTCCAAGTTTGCTCATCAGATTAACATTAAATTAATGTTAAGTTTTTACATTAATTAAGTTAACATTCATTTAATATTAATCTGATGAGCAAACTTGGAATCCGATATCGGACCGATATCGGACCAATATCGGATATAACGTTAAATTAAAGTTAATTTTGTTTACGGCTAATGTCAGTTTTACCAAATAAAAAGCATAATATAATGGTTAGATTAACGTTATTTAAACATGTGTTTTTTCACGTTGAGTGCGAAAATAAAAAGAACCAAAATAAAACTATAATTAAACTTTTTATTGTTTTTTTGTTTGTTTTTTTCCTCGGACCAAGATATTCTGATATCGGTCCGATATTGGATTCCAAGTTTTCACATCATCGCCAATACAATCCCATTCATCACACCAATATTGGCACGATATCAGACCAATATCGGATACGATATCGGGTCGATATCGGACCGATATTGGATTCCGACATTGGGCCAATAAAGTTGACGTTAATTTAACGTTAATCTGATGAGCAAACTTGGAATCCAATATCCGACCGATATCAGGCAGATATCGGATATCTTGGTCCGAGATATCCAGCCAGCACCCCGATATCGGACCGATATCGGACCGATATCGGGATACGATATCGGGTCGATATCGGATCCCGATATCGGATTTCAAATCGGGTCGATATAGGATTACGACATTGGGCCAATATTGGATATAGGTCCGATACAAAGAACCAAAATAAAACTATAATTAAACTTTTTATTAGAATTTTTTTTCTCTCTCAGACCAAGATATCCCATATCTGCCCGATATTGGTCCGATATTGGATTCCAAGTTTGCTCATGACATAAACGTTTAGTTTTTACGTTAATTTAACATTAAATTAACGTTCATTAAAACAAAACCATAATATAAAGTTAAATTAAAGTTAATTTTCGTTTACGGCTAATGTCAATTTTACCAAATAAAAAGCACAATATAATGGTTAGATTCAAGTTATTCAAACGTGTGTTTTTTATGTTGAGTGCAAACATAAAAAGAACCACACATAAAAACGGTCATACACGTAAAATTCCACTCGTGCAAAAACACGAGTGTATGTGGGAGTTTCATCCCACGAATCCAGAAGAAGAAGAAGAAGGAAGTGTGCATGCTAACATGAAACAAAACAAAAGACAAATAAATAAAACCATTAGAAATATGTTGTGAGAATATGTTCTAAACATTTATTCATCATTTCCATGATATATATACTGTACATTTAAAAAAACACACACCATAAAACCATGATAAAAATGTCGGAAGTTGAATCAGTTCTAAAGTTTCTGG
Source organism: Littorina saxatilis (assembly GCF_037325665.1). Lineage (NCBI taxonomy): Eukaryota > Metazoa > Mollusca > Gastropoda > Littorinimorpha > Littorinidae > Littorina > Littorina saxatilis. Next base: position 45,675,607 of record NC_090260.1, on the reverse strand, counting down.
AAGTGAGTTTGGATACATGTATCCCACTTTTAGGTTCTGTACCTAGAAATTTACCAATTCTATTCCATCTTTTGGGTTTAAAAAAAATAGTCTTCGCACAGCTAGGTATCTTGTACATGTATCCGAATGATGCCAGAGACACAAGGAAAGATGAGGTTATTTGCAACACCACCAGCAGAGGAAGAAGTCATTCACTTTGCAGCAGCAGATAAAAAGAATTGTTGAATTTGAAGCAGGAGCAGACACAGAAGTTGTTGAATTTGTAGCGTCATCTGCAGACAAAGAAGTTGTTGAATTTGCAGCAGACGATATACTTGTTAAACCTGCAGCAGCAAACGAAGAAGTCATTCACTTTGCAGCAGCACCAGACAACAAGAATTGTTGAATTCGAAGCAGGAGCAGACAGAGAAGTTGTTAATGTTGAGTTTGCAGCAGACGATATATACTTGTTAAATCTGCAGCACCAGCCTTGGAAAATGTTGTTGATACAACCAGTGCAGACGATGGCATGTCTGCAATAGGAGACTTTGAAGATCTGCTCCAAATGCTATGACATCTGCAAAGACAGAGAATGCAACAATCTTAAAACATAAAGAATTCAGTGTGATTTGAGAACTTCAGTGTAAACACTATAATTATGTCTTCTTTGTTAATGCTCTTTGCTAAATATAGAACTGAAGGTAAATAAGGTTTACATTGTCTTTGCATTATGCCAATATTTGTTGAATTTACTTGTGTGTATATATATATATATATATATGCTAACTTTGATAGCATTCTTCTGTGTTTGAATGAAATGCTCTTAGTCAATGCTGCCTGGCATGGATAACAACCCCCCCCCCCCCTCCCCCCAACACACACAGAACACATTCCCGAAGTTTTTTCCAAGACTAAGACTGAGTAAGAGTAAGACAATAATATGTCAGTTGGACCTGGACTAAAAATATGTATAGGTCCAGATGTCCCGGCTACAACAAATTGTTCTGTCAGAAGACCTCTTATAGTTCTTTATGTCGAAATTGATGTGATGGTCGACCAGCCAAGATTTAAAACAATGCGTCATAAGCATGTATTAATGACCCCAGACCGAAGCCTGACAACAACACTGCCTTCTCTCATAAATTCTTCTTCTTCTTCTTCTGCGTTCGATGTTGGTGGCCGTGCTAGATCCTCAGACCAGTGGCTGCCAGGAAGTCCGCAGTTTCTCTCATAAATGATTTTCAGTTATAAATATAATATGACTGCTGGAACATTCATCAAGCGTTAACGTGGATTTTACCTGCAAACACACACACACACACACACACACACACACAGTGTACACACACACACTTACTTGGCCTCAAAAGCCAGAATGTCACTTGTCAGGGTTGTAACTTGTAGTTTACATCCCTGTGAATGCCTTCTGGTATCCTCATGGAAATTCCTCCCACCCTGCAATGAAAGCATTGATGTGTGAGTTGCATTACAGTAGAGAACAGTGGTCAATCAAAACTTGTTTTAAGTGTCTTTGAAAAGACGATTTTCGAAAATAACTCTCTGAGATCTCTTATAAATTCTGTGAGATTGAACAAATGTGTGAAAATGTGTGGCAATTATCAGATTGACAGAGAGAAATAAAATATCAGAGAGAGAGAGAGAGAGAGAGAGAGAGAGAGAGAGAGAGAGAGAGAGAGAGAGAGAGAGAGAGAGAGAGAGAGAGAGACAGGGAGAGAGAAACAGACAGAGAGACTGAAACTGAGAAAGACAGACAGAGCAAGAAACTAGAAAGACAGAAGGCAGGAAAGAAAGAGAAATAGAGATAAATTCACCTTTCCAATCGTTATGCATGATATTGCTTTGATATTGGTGACTCGTATCAAAAATAAGTCAACAAGGCCAAAAAAAAAAATAGGTGTGGTTACGGTAACATAGCCAAAAAAAATAGGGTAGGTAGGTAGGCAATCACTTTTTTTTTTTTTTAACTTTTTTTCTTCTAATGTGTACAAATTAAACCTACTTGACAGGGAAATAAGTGTGCGACACGGGCGCTTTCGCTTTCATTGCGTTTTTTGCACTCGGGTTTTTTTGTTGTTTTTGTTTTGTTTTGACAATGTAATAAAAAGTTATAGGATCGGCCCCTAAAAATAGGGTAGGTCGGGTTACCGTAACCACACCTATTTTTTTTTTAGGCCCAATCACAATGCCAACGGATTCTGAACAGTTATGAATATGATTATGAATTTACAACACAAGTCACACAGTGAAGTAACATTACCTGAAAGTTCCATTTGCCATTCGCTCAGCGTCATAAGATCTGTATTGTGTAGTCCTGATATATGCTGAAGTGCAGCATGTTATCTTATATCAGCAGACACACTGGCTTTGAAGTTGCAGGAGTGTTAAAAACGGTAAAAATACAGTACAAACTTTCTTGAGTTCGATTCGACAGAGAAAAGTCCGAGAGTAATGTCCCTTGGCGATCACGGGAGGTCACTCAGAATTACTTGTCCGGCAGTTACTGAGTAAACAAATGGCGAAATGCGTTGGGAAGATTGAAAACAGGCAGTTGCTAGAGCACTATGTTATACAACATCAGAAACGATCCTGACTGGACAGTCCAATACTAAGACAGAAGGAGGAAGACAGAACTGGACTGGTTTCAAGAGTGTTCCAAACAGTCGATCATCATGCATCACGTAAAACGTAAACGTTGAGTGAGTATCGCCTATGCCTATGAACTTGGAAGATAGTTTTGCTAATTATTGAGACTTGATGTATTTTTTTCTCTTGGAATATATGAGACTAAACAGTGTGTTTGTTTCTTAGGTGTGTGTGTGTGTCACTGTGTGTGTTTGTGTCACTGTGTGTGTTTAGGTGGTTGCTGATTTTCTTTATTGTTGTTGTAAAAATAAAATGGTGATTTTAACTAAGAATCCTTTTATGGTTCTGTTGTGCATAATAAACAGTTTTTATTCTTTCAGATTTATAAAAATACCTCTCTACACACACACACACACACACACACACACACACACACACACACACACACACACACACACACACACACACATTGAATGTAGACAAATAAATCTGCCAGTGATGGAAGAAATGGTGAAGAACAAATGAAAGGTGAGGGAGGTTTTGCAGACAGCATGTCTCCTTATGAAAGCACAAACATGTTCATACAATGTCAACATTTTATATGATCATCTTGTTGCGTCATACTCATAACGGTTAATCTTTTTACTGCAGCTGGCCGTGAGGAAGCGCCATATTCAAACCGACAACAAGCAATTCGAACAGGTGCTTGCGAAGTGGTTGACAGGATTGTCGGATCGTCTACATGGTGGGAGGATGTCGAAGATCAACACAGAAAACGAGGACGAGGACTAAGATGAAGATGGTAAATAAAATTAGTGCTAATCCGTGCTGACAACCAGCAAGGAACACGCCTCTCGGATTCACTCTCTCTTCATTTTGTGTTATTTTGCCTCTACATGATATAATGCCTCTACATATATATATGATATAATGCCTCTGCAAGGATTCCCTAGGCCTGCTGTTTTGGAACAAATGCTATGTGCAATTATGTCGGAGAATGGGCTGACATCGTTCAATACCGACTGTTGTGGCGACTGAACAATGGCGATACTGCGTTTTTGATGCTCGACAAAGGCGGCCATGAAAAAGTGCGTCGGTGGTGCTACGTTGTGTGTCTCCAACTTTCAATCGCAGCTGACAGTGTCAGATTCAGGCTGTATGGTGCGGAGTGATGTTGTTGCGAGTGACGCTGATAGGCGGAAGGTGACAGACGATGCCAGATATGAAGGAGACAAAGAACATCAATGGTCTAACCTAGCTGATATGTTTCAGAGGATGAGCGAGGAAAGCACCGTGAGGATAAAAGAGATGGTCTGAACATTTCCCGTTCCCCACCCTTGTGAAGAATTGGAGCGTAACAATCATTTGTTTTGATTATCATGACTGGACAGAACCGTTGCGTGACCAGTCCGTTGTTTGTTGCAAATCGAAAGACTTATTTAGTTATAATTGATTTCATAACTGGTTATCCGTTTGCGACGATTTTCCCGTCTCCTTTGTGTTAATTTGATTCATGCGTTTTGTGAAGTTATTGTTATTTCCTTATTCCAAGGGGGCTATCGCCTTATGGAATTAAATACTTTGACTTTGATGGGTCACATGAATCGTGACACTCCATATTATTCGGTGGGGACCCATTGGTTAGTGGTCTGCTCTGCAATGCTGTGAGTCATGGGTTCAAGCCCGTCCTTTAGCAGCAGAGTGGATGACATTTCAGTGGATGAGTTATCTTATCACAAGGTCAGTTATTAATTGTATTAACTGTTGAATTTTAATTGATAGTTGTAATTTGTTTATGTTGCATTGGTAACTTATGTGTTTTCAATGATACAGTTGGTTATTAAATTATTCTCATTCTGCCTTTGACTCACTTTCATTTGTGCTTGTGTGACAATGTTTATTGACTCACTTTCATTTTTACTTGTGTGACAATGTTTATCAACTACTTCATCTTATCATTTCTGTCTCCTTTTAAATTTTCTTCTGTTCTTGGGCCAGAAATCTAATATTTACGGATTACAGCAAGTTTTAGTGCAGGTCAAAGACGAACAAGTGCGAAAGCAATTGCCAAGCATGAAGCATGTTTTCATTAGTCAAGAAGTAAAGTCAGAGGTTCAAAGATGATCAGATAATTAATGCCAACTATTCGCTGGTTTTGCTTCATCGACTCTGCGGGCAGCTTCCAGGAAACCAAAGTTTTCAGGTTTTCAGGTTCCGGGGGAAGTATGGTTGCAAAGCTGAAACTTAAAGGAATTGACGGAAGGGCACCACCAGGGCACCATAGAAGGGCACCACCCTTATCGGTTCCCGATATCGGTCCATTATTGGTTCCCGATGTTAGGCCGATATCAATTCTCTATATCGTACCGATATCGGACCAATATTAGTCCAATGTCGGAATCCGATATCGACCCGATATCGTCCCGATTTGCAATCCGATATCGGTCCGATATCGGGATCCGATATCGGACCGATATCGGGATCCGATATCAAACTGATATCGACCTGATTTGCAGTCTGATATCGGGATCTGATATCGGGATCCGATATCGATTCTCTATATCGTACCGATATCGGACCGATATCGGACCAATGTCGTAATCCGATATCGACCCGGTATCAACCCAATTTGCAATCTGACATCGGGATTTGATATCATGCCGATATCGGGATCTGATATGAGGCCGATACCGATTTTCTATATCGGACCGATATCGGGTCGATATCGGGTCGATGTCGTAATCCGATATCGGTCCGATATCGACCGGATTTGCAATCCGATATCGGTCCGCTATCGGGATCTGATATCGATTCTCTATATCGGACCAATATCGGACCGATATCGGACCGATATCGGACCAATGTCGTAATCCGATATTGACCCGGTATCAACCCAATTTGCAATCTGACATCGGGATTTGATATCGCGCCGATATCAGGATCTGATATGAGGCCGATACCGATTCTCTATATCGGACCGATATCGGGTCGATATCGGGTCGATATCGGTCCGATGTCGTAATCCGATATCGGTCCGATATCGACCCGATTTGCAATCCGATATCGGACCGATATCGGAATCCGATATCGACCCGATATCGTATCCGATATCGGTCCGATATCGGACCGATATCGGGGTGCTGGCTGGGTACAGAGCCAGCCTTAAGTACACTGATCATGTAGTGGTAGCGAGTACACGGTCCTACTAATTGCCGTCCGGAGCCGTCCGGAGCCGTCCGGAACCGTCCGGAGCCGTCCGGAACCGTCCGGGGGCCGTCCGGAGCAGTCGGGGCCGTCCGGAGGCACACACTTTTATACATAATCTTCTTGTGTATGTGTGTGTGTACATGGAAGTGGGTGTATAAGTGTGTGTGCATGCAGATCTTTCTCTCTCTATCGATCGGCACACACATTTATTCAAAATCTTGTGTGAGTGTACGTGTGTGTGTGTGTGGGTATAAGCATGCAGATCTTTCTCTCCGTCTCTCGATCGGCACACACATTTATTCATAATCTTCTTGTGTGAGTGTGTGTGTGTGTGTGTGTGTGTGAGAGTGAGTGTGTGCATGCAGATCTTCAGTTCTCTCTCTCTCTCTCTCTCTCTCTCTCTCTCTCTCTCTCTCTCTCTCTCTCTCTCTCTCTCTCTCTCTCTCAAACAAACAAATATGATTCTATTTATCCATTTATCACAAATTCTCTAATAATATATATTTAATCTTCTTTTGTGTGTGTGTATGTGTATGTGTCCGACGTGCCAGTCTCTCTATCTCTCTGTCTCTGTCTCTCTCTCTCTCTCTCTTGCTCCTTTAGTTCAAGTTAATTCACATCACGATATGTGCTCACTGAATGGTGAAATTGGGGTGTGGGGAGGTGCTCTCTCACTCTCAAACTCGAACAGACTGGATGAAGATTATGTATAAATGTGTGTGCCTCCGGACGGCCCCCGGACGGTTCCGGACAAAAAAATCAAGTCTCGTGATCGTGATGGTCATTTGTTTTCGTGATCGTGATTGGCATTATTGCAAAGCATTTTATTTTCAACGTACATTTTGCCCGTGATCCGTGAAAAAATCAAGGTAACTGTGATCGTGAAAGCTAAAATTTCCCTTCCCGTGATCGTGATGGGCCCTCATAGGAGATGCCCCGCCATCCAGTCTGTTCGAGTTTGAGAGTGAGAGAGCACCTCCCCACACCCCAATTTCACCATTCAGTGAGCACATATCGTGATGTTCATTAAACTAAAGGAGCAAGAGAGAGAGACAGAGAGATAGAGAGACTGGCACGTCAGTCGGACACATACACACACACACACACACACACACACACACACACACACACACACACACACACACACACACACACACACACACACACACACACACAAGAAGATTAAATATAATTATTAATAGAGAATTTGTGATAAATGGATAAATAGAATCATATTTGTTTGTTTGATAGAGAGAGGTCGAGAGAGAGAGAGAGAACTGAAGATCTGCATGCACACACTCACTCTCACACACACACACACACACACACACACACACTGACACACACACACACACACACACACACACACACACACACACACACACTCACACAAGAAGATTATGAATAAATGTGTGTGCGGATCGAGAGACGGAGAGAAAGATCTGCATGCTTATACCCACACCCACACACACTTGCATGTACACTCTCACAAGATTATGAATAAATGTATGTGCCGATCGATAGAGAGAGAAAGATCTGCATGCACACACATTTATACACCCACTTCCATGTACACACACACACACACAAGAAGATTATGTATAAAAGTGTGTGCCTCCGGACGGCCCCGACTGCTCCAGACGGCCCCTGGACGGTTCCGGACGGCTCCGGACGGCTCCGGACGGTTCCGGACGGCCCGGACGGCAATTAGTAGGACCCGTACCCCGAGTACACACTAATTTCAGCATGAATGAGTGAAAGATAGATAGAAGAAAAGTGAGGGAGCACATATATTTCAGTACTGTAGTGCTAGTGCTAGCGGGACATGCTGAGCTGGCCTCTTTTATACCTTCCAAAATCTACGCTCAGTGTCTTTCTTTCTTTCTTTATTTGGTGTTTAACGTCGTTTTCAACCACCGCTCAGTGTCGTGAGTGAGTGAGTGCTGTTAGCTGGCAGCAGGTAAGTGGGTGGGGGTAACGAGGGGCAGGTGGGGGTAACCAAGTGCCTGCATCTGTGGGTGAGGACTGCCGTCCTGCTTCATTACACCTTACAGTCGATAAAAGTTGCACTCCGTTTAGTCATGTTTGATTAAAAGAGTTGTAACAGGAAAAACAAATTGTCTTGTATTTTCGTGTGTCACTGTCAGGGAATAAAGTGAGATGAAGGTTATGGAGGCATCTTAAACAGTCATTTGAGTCAATGGAAAGTTGTTCACATTTGATGTGACCGAATGAGAAAGCTGGTCCAGGAAAAACTTCAGATACATGTACACTGATACAGCGAAGTAACAAACTCAGTTTTTGTCTAAGACCAGCTTTTGCATTCGGCCTAGTTGATCTCATGTAAACTGCACACTGAATATCCCCCCTCCCTTCCTAAGATCTGAACATTGACTTTGCATTCGTGGGGCCAAGTTTGTTCAAAAACAGTAATGGTATTTAAACTTAGAAAATTGCTGCATGAAATGCTAAATCCTTCCCTTCTCATTCAAGGACGTAAACACTCGGTGCACTCACAAAGGAATCATCATTTGGGGTGAAGTCTTTGACATTTTACCACCAATGTCCTTCATTTGCGAGAAACTGACATGCTTTTCTCCCTCAAATAAGTGTACAGTACAATTTATTATGTTGACCAGGGGGCCCGGTAGCTCAGTTGGTAGAGCACTGGAATTGTGATCGGAAGGTCGCAGGTTCGAATTCAGGCCGGGACGGACACGGGTCAACTTTATGTGCAGACCCCGAGACGGAAGCCATGTCCCACCCCCGTGTCATCACAATGGCACGTAAAAGACCTTGGTCATTCTGCCATAAGTGCAGGTGGCTGAATACACCTAAACACGCAGACACCTGGGTAGCGCGACTCCGTTGCTGCTAGCTTTCCACTGGGAGGAAGCGACCCGAATTTCCCAGCGATGCCGATGGGACAATAAAATAATGAAAATGAAAATGAAAATTTCAGCCTCGGGTATGCATTTATATTATTGCTTTCCCAAGCTATTGTATTTAAGTGCTTTTAGTTGCAGAGAAACCCTGTATACTAATGTTCTATTATTATTAATATTGTTATTATTATTATTTTCATTATTAATATGACATTATATATTACTACTATTATGAGCAGTAGAACTAGAAGCAGTTTTTTTTTTATCAAGTCAAGTCAAGTATTTTATTGTTTTGGGCCCAGAGGGCTTTGAAACAAAGATATAACTTTAACAAAAAAAGGTAACAAATCAGACAGTTAATATATGTATACAATTTGAGTGGACAAATACAACAATACTATGCAACCAAAATAAATTGGCAATATACAGTTCCATACATACAAACAAAAAGAAAAGAAAAATAGGTTTAACAAAATCAGGTAAGATATCAGACAGATAATATGTATACATTAAGCGGACAACGATAATATACAGCCGAAATAAATTGGCAATACCATTATGCCATGCATCTTTTGTAAAAAAAACCACACAATACAAAACAAAAGCATGTTTTACATACATATATATACCAATAAAGAAACTAGATGTAACGCTAACATACTAAAATCATAACATGATGGGCTACAAATCTTGCTAGCTTCATTAGTTTTATCTTAGATTTACAATTCATTAACTGTTCATATTTTAAACAATTTGGGTGAGATCGGTAATAAGGACTAATTAATTTTCTTCTTTCAGACACTATACATGTACTTTCGTCGGTACAAATGAACAAATAGTGAAACTCATCACCTAATTCATTTTTATCGCACATATCACACAATCTTTCATTTCTAGGAGCATTAAAAAATATGTGCTGATGTATTGGCAACTTATGATTGCTTGTTCTAAATTTTGCTAATTTAACTTGGAATTTCCTAGGCAACCCAAGCAGTGTTCGTACAATAGAGGCATATTATGAAGCAGCTAATAAAGTAATCTCCAGATCTGACACGGCTTGCAGGTTAATTACATTTCTAATTATTTGTGTGTTTGATGCACTGCAGTCTACGGGTACATGACATAAGCTCGAACGACAAAATCTCGAACAACAAATGCTCGAATGGACAAAAGCTCGACGCAACATATGCTCGAACAACAAATGCTCGAATGGACAAATGCTCGACACGATAAAAGCTCGACACGACATATGCTCGAACGACAAATGCTCAAATGGACAAATGCTTGACGCGACAAAAGCTTGATGCGATAAAAGCTCGAATGGACATAAGCTCGACGCGACAAAAGATCGAACGTGTCTGTGCGTGTCCTTCTCGGTGTTATTATGCCCGTTTATTTTGTGTTATTATAAAATCGGTCTGCAAGAGAGAGAGAGAGAGAGGGACAGAGAGAGAGAGAGAGAGAGAGAGGGACAGAGAGAGAGAGAGAGAGAGAGAGAATAGAAGACAAAAAGAATGAAGAGAAAAAAGAAGGGGGAAGATCGTGTCGGGGTTTAGATTTGTCAATGTTATTATTTTGATTTGGCCCGGGATTGACTGTTTATCAGGAAAGGTTCAGGTAAGCGGCACGGGCAGATGGACGACTGAATTATACCTGATGTTGTGCTGGCATGATTTTGCAGATGATCAGCTGTATCAACAGAAGAAACGCATACCTCTTTGCTGTTAAATTGTTGGGATCATTGTCTGTCACGTCCGGTGTCCGACATAAGCTCGAATGACAAAAGCTCGAACATGACGTTATCAATGTAGTTTTGACAGCATCATTCTACAGTCCGGTCGAGCTTATGTCCATTGGAGCTTTTATCGCATTGAGCTTTTGTCGTGTCGAGCATTTGTCCATTCGAGCATTTGACGTTCGAGCATATGTCGCATCGAGCTTTTGTCGCGTCGAGTTTTTGTCGCGTCGAACTTGTGTCCATTCGAGCATTTGTCCATTCAAGCATTTGTCGTTCGAGCATATGTCGCGTCAAGCTTTTGTCCATTCGAGCATTTGTCGTTCGATATTTTGTCGTTCGAGCTATTGTCGTTCGAGCTTATGTCGGACACCGGCAGTCTACATAGCACATTCAGAATTTCAACGGAGGGATGAGGTATATTTTGTGTTTGGGTTCATTTTGTTTACCTTTTATTTGCAGCATAAACGACGGCTGCAGGAAACTCATACCAGGAAGTTTGCCACCTCTGGGTATGCCACTGCCAGTGAGATATGGTTCTACGCCACAACTACAGCCTCAAAAACCACATGTAAGAGAATGATTACATTTTATGATGCTTGACATCATTTATTTTCTGTTTGCATTTTGATCCACAGTATTTTGTACTCTGTAGGAGCGGAATCTTTCATCATTATAACCATGTAGCATTGGTGTGACAATTTGTTATTCTCTTTGAGACTAAAGTGAAAATATCAAAACATGCAACAGTGAGGGGGTTTCAGATTCACAGTATTTTGACTCTGAAGTTTTCAGTTTAATTTAATTGTCCTAATACTTGAGTCCTTACTGAAATTTCAGTGCCAAAACTTTGTGCAGTGAACTTGGTGAAGTAGACTTTGCTATGTTGACTTGGCCTATTGATATCAGGCTTCAGGTAATATTGTATGTGAACAGCAACACTAATGTTGTGACCTCACCATATTTTGCACAATAATCAATAATCAAATGACCCAGCTATCTAGCACAACAACTGCAGTTGACAAGCCTGGGTTCTGAGTATTAAATCAAGAAAGAACTTAACATGGAAGATCTATACTTCAGGCTTTCAGAGCAAAATTCAGGAATGATGCGGTTGTAATGTACAAGAATTTCCACCAGGAAATAAAGTCTATTCTTAAAACACCAACTGAGCCCCTGGTGAAACTTGTCTGTGAAGAACAATGCAGGCAGAATCCTTTGCAGCTTGTGATGTGCAACATGTGGCAAGCAGCTCAGTGTTGCGGCAGGCATGCGGTTGGCAATCCCCTTGCTACATGATGTCTGATTGGAGGTCCGAACCGACAGCAATGCAGACAATTATAAATGCACACACCATTTTGTTGTTAGCCTTCACCAGATCATGCTACAAGATAGACTACACAGTCCGGATGATGTGGGTCGTTTACGACACATACTGTACTTCCCAAAGAAGGATTCAACGTAAAAAGTATGGGTCGTACACGACCCACGCTATTCGAATAGAATAAACGTTTTGCCGCCTCTTTACAAAGTATGGGTCGTACACGACCCACGCCATCCGAATAAGGATAAACAGCGTAAAATTCCTTACGTAATTCCATATGGGTGGCCGTCCACCACCCACATCATCCGAACTGTGTAGTTCTTCTTCTTCTTCTTTGTTCATGGGCTTAGACTCCCACATTCACTCATGTTTTTAGCACGAGTGGAGTTTTACGTGTATGACCATTTTTACCCTGCCATTCAGGCAGCAAACGCCAATTTTGGGGGAACTGCGTAGTTCAAATTACATCATCGTTTATTTGTTTGTTTACAAAGATAATTTTTCAAAAGTTGGGCAATTGGAAGGTCGTATAGTGATTGGAGATTACATGAAGTCTTAAATCAAAACTCCTAATATACTGTTCAAAAAAAGAAACGCATAGTTGCTACTTGCCAAATTTGTTTTATTTTTCGAAAAAATTAACAGAAAATCCAATATTTAGATTATTTGGTTGAAATTTGGTATGGACACAGTTGAATGCACACACAGTTCATTTGCATCTTCAAATCAATCAGTCAATCAATACGATTGGGTGCCGAGGCTGTCAAGTCAGTAGGGGGTGTGACTGCCTTGAGCAGCAACAACTGCCCGGCACCTTCCGGGCATGGACTGGATCAGATGCCGGATATTTTGCTGTGGGATGGTGTCCCACTCCTCCTGAAGTGCCTGCAATAGATCGCGGTGATTTGCCGGCGCTTCTTCTCGCCTGCGCACACGTCTGTCCAATTCATCCCAGAGGTGTTCTATCGGGTTCATGTCTGGCGACATGGATGGCCAGGGAAGCACCTGGACATGGTGGTCGGTGAGGAACTGGGTGGTGAGTCGTGCTGTGTGCGGGCGAGCGTTGTCCTGCTGGAATATGGCATCCTGGTCAGCCAGAAGAGGAAGGGCGTGTGGGCGCAGAATTTCCTCCACGTATCGCTGGGCAGTTATGCGCCCTTGGACGTGCACCAGGGTGCTCCTTCCAGCGGTATTGATCGCCCCCCACACCATGACGCCTCCACCACCATGAACGGGTGCCTCATCCACACAGTTGGGCGCGTAACGTTCGTTTACTCTCCGGTAGACCCTCCTCCGACCATCATGTCGCTGGAGCAGGAAGTAGGACTCGTCGCTGAACCACACGTGTCTCCAGTGATTCCGGACGGTCCAGCGAAGGTGCTGGTTGCCCCACTGCACTCGGTTCTGGCAATGGCAGCGGCTGAGGACAGCTCCTCTGTGAGGTCTGCGAGCTCTCAAACCAGCTTCATGCAGGCGGTTCCGCACGGTCTGGTCCGATAATCGGTGTGGCCCGGGGAGAGCCTGGACAGAAGATGAGGCCGACAGGAAACGATTCCGGGGGTGGCGGAGCCGTATTAAGCGGTCGTGAGCAGCAGTTGTCGCCCTTGGTCTTCCCGCTCGTGGCAAGTCAGCAACGGAGCCAGTGGCTTGAAACCTGACCCCCAGTCTACTGATGGTGCTCTGGGACACGTGGAAGTGCCTGGCGATTGCACTTTGACTTTGGCCTGCTTGTAAACGACCCAATGCAATTTGGCGGTCTTCTCTGCTCAATCGGGCCGTCTTTCGTCGCTGAATTGTCGTCTGATTTCTTTGTGGCGAACAATCCGCTTTTATGGGTTTTGGAAGACATGGTGAGAGCTCAATATTCCCCGAGTTTGACGAGATTACACTGAAGCATGACGAGTGGTCATGCCAAATGAGCAATTTTGACATTGTAGCCACTGATAACGCATGCGTCACGTGCAGAGCTCACTTGTGGCAATGGACGAAAGGTCGACGACCAGATTAACATTTTCTGCAGTTTGGTGGATATCCTTGTAGCCATATAACTAAATTAACCAAATATTACAAGCTATGCGTTTCTTTTTTTGAACAGTATAGTTTCAGAGATAAAGACGATTTTGTTAGGCTACGGATCGTCCACGACCCATGAAGCACGGTGAAGGTTAAAACTGTACATGTTGGTTTCCACTGACCATCTGTATGCTGAAGGTTATCGGTATAGCATCCAGTTGTTTGAAGAAACCATCACCTTTTATTGTTGCAGCAGCAGTCAAAGGATAGAAGCCAAGTAAGACGGACAGTGAGAGGCTGTGACAGACTGGAGGAAAAAAAGACAGAAGTGAAGACAGAGGTCAAAACAGAAAGAGATACACAAGAACCACCCCTAGTAAGACTACCAGTGTCACAGTGCACGACAGAGCAACATTCACAAGAGCCAGAGATCAAGATAGAGGTCAAGACAGAAAGAGATACACAAGAACCACCCCTAGTAAGACTACCAGTGTCACAGTGCACGACAGAGCAACACTCACAAGAGCCAGAGGTCAAGACAGAGGTCAAGATAGAGATCGACGTTGCAGAAGAACCACCACTAGCATGGTGCATGACACAGCAACATTCACAAGAGCCAGAGGTCAAGATAGAGGTCAAGACAGAAAGAGATACACAAGAACCACCCCTAGTAAGACTACCAGTGTCACAGTGCACGACAGAGCAACATTCACAAGAGCCAGAGGTCAAGACAGAGGTCAAGAAAGAGATCGACGTTGCTGAAGAACCACCACTAGCATGGTGCATGACACAGCAACATTCACATGGTGAGTGTTTAGATGATGGTTAGATTTTACAGCTGCGTGTATTCATAAACATCAAAGTGCATCATTTGCAAATGCTGTCAACAGTCTCATCTAGATATGATCACTGGTGTCAGTTGAGTTTGCTAGCCATATAAACACACAAGTAAAGTTTGGAACTAGCTGATGATGCAGAAGGGGTCTAATTCAAAACTGAACGCAGTTTACAGTAGTCTCACGTAGGACACTAGATTGAGTGCTGTCTCTCTCTTTTAGCCAGGAATTTCAACTGGGCTCATTTCTGCAATCAGAAAAAATACCCACAGGAAGTGCACTTGCAGGAAAACTGACCACTAAGGTTAAAATAAGATCACTTCTGAACTGATGAAGTTTTTGTCACTGTATGAATACCTATAGTGAGTCATGAAACCACCCATGCCCTCTGTTCACCACACAGTCAGTGTGTGTGGGGGTGGGGAGAGGGGTCACATTGTTAAAAATATATGCAAGGATGATAGCTAAAAGTGTGTCCGAACTCCCCCCCGTGTACACTACATTGGGTGTGCACATTAAAGATCCCACGATTGACAAAAGGGTCTTTCCTGGCAAAATTGCTTAGGCACAGTTAATAATTGTCTACCTATACCCGTGTGACTTGGAATAATAGGCCGTGAAAGGTAAATATGCGCCAAAATGACTGCAATTACTGGCCGTATAAAATTTCATCTCACACGGCATCACTGCAGAGCGCCTAGAACTGTACCCACGGAATATGCGCGATATAAGCCTCATTGATTGATTGAAAAGTGTGATTGATGCAAGGGAGAAGAACTCGAGAAGGGAGAGGGGATGGAAGAGCAAGGAAAGGGAATGAGGAACATATGGAGCACAATTTTGGAGACTAAAACTCTGTTTCAATTTCAACTCTGTTTCAATTTCAAATGTTCTCTTCCCCCCGCGGGTTAGGGGGAAGAATTTACCCGATGCTCCCCAGCATGTCGTAAGAGGCGACTAACGGATTCTGTTTCTCCTTTTACCCTTAAGTGTTTCTTGTATAGAATATGCAGTATGTAAGAAATGTTAAGTCCTTTGTACTGGAAACTTGCATTCTCCCAGTAAGGTAATATATTGTACTATGTTGCAAGCCCCTGGAGCAAATTTTTGATTAGTGCTTTTGTGAACAATTGACAAGTGGCTCTATCCCCACAACACTTAAATCCAGACGTACAGACACATTACCATATCAATATTTTACATTGCAGGATTTCATTGTTAACGGTGGTAATATAACAGCAAAGTTTATTAGAAAATGTTTAGTTGATCTTGATGTCCAGATTCCGAGTGCCTGTGATTTTTGGAAACGAAAACATAATGTAGATTTGGATAAGAGAAACTGGTTACTGGCCGTTAACAGCACAAAAGAAGAAAGATTACGTCTGCTGCACTGGAAACTATTACATAGAATATATCCAACCAATATTTTATTAAACAAAATGGGATTACGAACATCGAATAAGTGTGAAGTTTGTAATGAATTAGACACCCTTGAACATTTCTTTTTTAGTTGCCAAGAGGTGATGAAGGGTTGGAAAATATGTAAAGATTTTGTGTATAAGAAAATACATGTTGCCATCATTTTGAATGAAGAAAATGTATTTTTGGGTTATTATAGGGAAAGTTTGAAAAGTGATTATATTTACTTTGTGAATTATTGTATTTTAATTACCAAAATGACCATTGGAAAATTTAGATATGGGAAAAAGTTAGATTTGGGTGTATTATTGGAAACTGAGCTGAACATTAGGAATAAATTTATGTTATGATTACTTTTATGTATTTATTTATTTAAACATATTAGTTTACTGATAAGGTTTATTGATATAAAAATGTACACATTTGACAGAGAAAAGAAAAGACCTATGAAGAAGGTTTGCTCCAAGCCACACAAAAAAAAAAAAAAAAAAAAAAAAAAAATTATAAGGCAAAAAAAATAATTGTAGTAGCAAACCTGCATGCAACTGAGGTTTAAAAAAAAAAAAAAAAAAAAAAAGTGGCTCTATCCCATCTCCCCCCTTTCACTTTTGCGATATAACCTTTGTGGTTGAAAACGACGTTGAACACCAAATAAAGAAAAGAAAAAATGTTCTCTCTGCATAGTTGAAGTTCAAAGTACTCTTTTTCACTGGTAGCATGGTGTACCTATTATACACTGACTATGCTAACATTGCCCCTCACTTTACAAAGTAAGCAAGAAGTATTTAACCTTCACCGTTTTAAATGCAATCCTTAATTCTTAGTACCGTATTTGACGGATTACAAGACGCACCGTTTTATAAGCCGCACCCCCGACTTTTAACAAAAAATTGGGATGAGCCACGTATAGGCCGCGTCACTATATTAGCCGCCGCCGAAAAAAATATAATCAGATCGTGTCAATCAATCAAAACAACCAGGCAAACGAAAGTACGGTATTTGGCGAAATCGGCTCCGAGAATAAACAAGTGAAACAAAGAAGAAAAGTGAAAAAGTTTGAAGAAAAATATCACACACACACACAATTTGTAACCAACACACACATGTAGTCCCGCCCGGAATAAGCTTTTTTGTGATGATTTACGAATTTTGCGCACATTTCAAGCAGACGAAAACACCACATGGCGGCTCTCGTTCCTCCAACTATCGCGAGACACAAAAAAACTAAATCGCGCGCGCGCGAGATCCTGATACATCCGGTGTTTCTCTGTACGCTATCTTGTCACTACGACTTGTTGACAAACGAAGATTCGCGAAAGAAAGAGAAAAGCGCCGAGTCTTGAGTAGAGAGCTAATAAAGTACTGGTAATCGCTAATCAAGCGAAATGAAAATCCACGGTGACTTCCATTAGGTGAATGCTATTCAAGTTTAGGTAACGTTTTAGCTGCATCTTTTTATAAGCCGCAATCCGATTTTTTTTTTTTTAAAGTCGCGGCTTGTAGTCCGTCAAATACGGTAAATGTGATGCATGTCTTTTACGTCTGTGATCGGCTGACACTGCATGGCAATTTTCCTTGTTTTTACGACAGTAAACATTTTTAGTCTTGAGTCTATCATCCAGAATGTGTAGTTTAAAGTGTCATCCGGTAAAGGTGAAACTAAGAAGAGAAATGAGGTGTGTGTCGTTAACAACACATTTTATGTATTATACAGGGGTAGGATTTCTTCCGTCCCTGATGGATTTCCGTCCCTGGAAGAATTTTTTATTTCTTTTATTTTTTTATTTTTATTTTTATTTTGTTTTACCTTATAGGGGCACGGGTAGCTCAGGTGGTAGAGCACTGGACTTGTGATCGAAAGGTCGCTGGTTCGAATCCGGGCCGGGATGGACACAGGTCAACCTTATGTGCAGACCCAGAGACGGTATCCATCTCCCTCCCCCGTGTCACCACAGTGGCACGTAAAAGACCTCGGTCATTCTGCCATAAGTGCAAGTGGCTGATACCACCCACACACGCTTACACCTGTGTATTTCATCTAAACTCGGGATAAAACCCGGGAACCCCAAATGGCTTTGCCGTGAGGGGATAAAACTTGAATTTCTCTATTTACCTCTTTTTTTTGTTAATCCCTGGCAGCTGTTGTTTACACTCCGTTCTGTGTACAGAAGGTCAACTACCTTTCACCATTACCAAATTGACCAAATTGAGTGACATGTAGGGAGCAGCTATGTCATGTCATCCTGGCAAATGTTATGAGGGCTTACTAGCGCCAAAACTACTAAAATGAGTAATTAACCCATGTTAATCACTAATTTTCACGTGTTAATAACTAATTTTCAAGTGTTAATGTCTCATTTTCAGTTTTGGCTCGCTTCCTGACGGCTTACTTGTGCCAAAACTAAAAATTAGTAATTTTCACGCATTTATTACTAATTTTCATGTGCCGGCTCCTGACTGTGGGGGCTCAATGCGCATGCGCGACTGTTACGCCGGCCAGAGCGAAACATCCTTCGATTCGAAACTTTTCTGGTCCATAGTTCTTTAATCCGATGCAAATTAACAATGAGAGCTGAGCGCATGTGTAGATAACCGTGACATACAACTGTCTGTCCGACAACTTGTTGAATAACGAATTCTATCGAAAGATATTTGTGAAAGTGTGTGAGTCTCGACCGAAGAGATCCGTCTGCCCTTGGTCGGACCTATAGCACATGTCCGGCCGGCCGCCATTTTTCCTCTCGGTTCAAACATTTTCGGATCGATTGTCCTGCACTACAAAGCAAATTTATGAGTGTGGTAGTGGAAACAAATATGAGGTACGGCTGTCTGCCAGACAACTTGTCGAATAAGGAATTTTATTGAAAGATATCTGTGAAAGTGTGAGACCACAGCCGATTAAAAGTCCGTCTGCTACGAACAGCTTCGATTCGAAAGTTTTCAGGGTCGATTATTGTTTTCTAAGATACCCTACATGCAACAACGTTTAAGAAAAGCGCTATTGCCGAAAACTGTGATATGTATCTTCCCGTCGGATAACTTGCTCAATAAGGCCTTCTATTAAAAGATATTTCAGAAATTGTGTGAGAGTGATGTTTGCCGCACGTTGAAGCCTCTCAGTGCAGACTCTTAAAATCCGACTACTGTGACCGAAAATGAGGCAAAAATTAAAATTAGTAAGTAACACTGTTAACCCTAGGTTTTGGCTCTAGTAAGCCGTCATAAAATGTGGCATCAAGTTCTACGCCACCACGGCAAAGCCATTAGGGCATGTTACACGGGAAAACCCG
>NC_090260.1:45637188-45656115 GCF_037325665.1 Littorina saxatilis | reverse complement strand
CGTGAGTGAGTGAGTCCTGTTAGCTGGCAGCAGGTAAGTGGGTGGGGTAACGAGGGGCGGTGGGGGTAACCAAGTGCCTGCATCTGTGGGTGAGGACTGCCGTCCTGCTTCATTACACCTTACAGTCGATAAAAGTTGCACTCCGTTTAGTCATGTTTGATTAAAAGAGTTGTAACAGGAAAAGCAAATTATCTTGTATTTTTGTGTGTCACTGTCAGGGAATAAAGTGAGATGAAGGTTATGGAGGCATCTTAAACAGTCATTTGAGTCAATGGAAAGTTGTTCACATTTGATGTGACCGAATGAGAAAGCTGGTCCAGGAAAAACTTCAGATACAACACTGTATTATACAGCGAAGTAACGAGCTCAGTTTGTCTAAGACCAGCTTTTGCATTCGCCTAGTTGAATCTCATGTAAACTGCACACTGAATATCCCCCCTCCTTCCTAAGATCTGAACATTGACTTGCATTCGTGGGGCCAAGTTGTTCAAAAAACAGTAATGGTATTTAAACTTAGAAAATTGCTGCATGAAATGCTAAATCCTTCCCTTCTCATTCAAGGACGTAAACACTCGGTGCACTCACAAAGGAATCATCATTTGGGGTGAAGTCTTTGACATTTTACCACCAATGTCCTTCATTTGCGAGAAACTGACATGCTTTTCTCCCTCAAAAAGTGTACAGTACAATTTATTATGTTGACCAGGGGGCCCCGGTAGCACAGTTGGTAGAGCACTGGAATTGTGATCGGAAGGTCGCAGGTTCGAATTCAGGCCGGGACGGACACGGGTCAACTTTATGTGCAGACCCCGAGACGGAAGCCATGTCCCACCCCCGTGTCATCACAATGGCACGTAAAAGACCTTGGTCATTCTGCCATAAGTGCAGGTGGCTGAATACACCTAAACACGCAGACACCTGGGTAGCGCGACTCCGTTGCTGCTAGCTTTCCACTGGGAGGAAGCGACCCGAATTTCCCAGCGATGCCGATGGGACATAAAGTATGAAAATGAAAATGAAAATGAAAAATTCAGCCTCGGGTATGCATTTATATTATTGCTTTCCCAAGCTATTGTATTTAAGTGCTTTTAGTTGCAGAGAAACCCTGTATACTAATGTTCTATTATTATTAATATTGTTATTATTATTATTTTCATTATTAATATGACATTATATATTACTACTATTATGAGCAGTAGAACTAGAAGCAGTTTTTTTTTATCAAGTCAAGTCAAGTATTTATTGTTTTGGGCCCAGAGGGCTTTGAAACAAAGATATAACTTTAACAAAAAAAGGTAACAAATCAGACAGTTAATATATGTATACAATTTGAGTGGACAAATACAACAATACTATGCAACCAAATAAATTGGCAATATACAGTTCCATACATACAAACAAAAAGAAAAGAAAAATAGGTTTAACAAAATCAGGTAAGATATCAGACAGATAATATGTATACATTAAGCGGACAACGATAATATACAGCCGAAATAAATTGGCAATACCATTATGCCATGCATCTTTTGTAAAAAAAACCACACAATACAAAACAAAAGCATGTTTTACATACATATATATACCAATAAAGAAACTAGATGTAACGCTAACATACTAAAATCATAACATGATGGGCTACAAATCTTGCTAGCTTCATTAGTTTTATCTTAGATTTACAATTCATTAACTGTTCATATTTTAAACAATTTGGGTGAGATCGGTAATAAGGACTAATTAATTTTCTTCTTTCAGACACTATACATGTACTTTCGTCGGTACAAATGAACAAATAGTGAAACTCATCACCTAATTCATTTTTATCGCACATATCACACAATCTTTCATTTCTAGGAGCATTAAAAAATATGTGCTGATGTATTGGCAACTTATGATTGCTTGTTCTAAATTTTGCTAATTTAACTTGGAATTTCCTAGGCAACCCAAGCAGTGTTCGTACAATAGAAGCATATTATGAAGCAGCTAATAAAGTAATCTCCAGATCTGACACGGCTTGCAGGTTAATTACATTTCTAATTATTTGTGTGTTTGATGCACTGCAGTCTACGGGTACATGACATAAGCTCGAACGACAAAATCTCGAACAACAAATGCTCGAATGGACAAAAGCTCGACGCAACATATGCTCGAACAACAAATGCTCGAATGGACAAATGCTCGACACGATAAAAGCTCGACACGACATATGCTCGAACGACAAATGCTCAAATGGACAAATGCTTGACGCGACAAAAGCTTGATGCGATAAAAGCTCGAATGGACATAAGCTCGACGCGACAAAAGATCGAACGTGTCTGTGCGTGTCCTTCTCGGTGTTATTATGCCTGTTTATTTTGTGTTATTATAAAATCGGTCTGCAAGAGAGAGAGAGAGAGAGGGACAGAGAGAGAGAGAGAGAGGGACAGAGAGAGAGAGAGAGAGAGAGAGAGAGAATAGAAGACAAAAAGAACGAAGAGAAAAAAGAAGGGGGAAGATCGTGTCGGGGTTTAGATTTGTCAATGTTATTATTTTGATTTGGCCCGGGATTGACTGTTTATCAGGAAAGGTTCAGGTAAGCGGCACGGGCAGATGGACGACTGAATTATACCTGATGTTGTGCTGGCATGATTTTGCAGATGATCAGCTGTATCAACAGAAGAAACGCATACCTCTTTGCTGTTAAATTGTTGGGATCATTGTCTGTCACGTCCGGTGTCCGACATAAGCTCGAATGACAAAAGCTCGAACATGACGTTATCAATGTAGTTTTGACAGCATCATTCTACAGTCCGGTCGAGCTTATGTCCATTGGAGCTTTTATCGCATTGAGCTTTTGTCGTGTCGAGCATTTGTCCATTCGAGCATTTGACGTTCGAGCATATGTCGCATCGAGCTTTTGTCGCGTCGAGTTTTTGTCGCGTCGAACTTGTGTCCATTCGAGCATTTGTCCATTCAAGCATTTGTCGTTCGAGCATATGTCGCGTCAAGCTTTTGTCCATTCGAGCATTTGTCGTTCGATATTTTGTCGTTCGAGCTATTGTCGTTCGAGCTTATGTCGGACACCGGCAGTCTACATAGCACATTCAGAATTTCAACGGAGGGATGAGGTATATTTTGTGTTTGGGTTCATTTTGTTTACCTTTTATTTGCAGCATAAACGACGGCTGCAGGAAACTCATACCAGGAAGTTTGCCACCTCTGGGTATGCCACTGCCAGTGAGATATGGTTCTACGCCACAACTACAGCCTCAAAAACCACATGTAAGAGAATGATTACATTTTATGATGCTTGACATCATTTATTTTCTGTTTGCATTTTGATCCACAGTATTTTGTACTCTGTAGGAGCGGAATCTTTCATCATTATAACCATGTAGCATTGGTGTGACAATTTGTTATTCTCTTTGAGACTAAAGTGAAAATATCAAAACATGCAACAGTGAGGGGGTTTCAGATTCACAGTATTTTGACTCTGAAGTTTTCAGTTTAATTTAATTGTCCTAATACTTGAGTCCTTACTGAAATTTCAGTGCCAAAACTTTGTGCAGTGAACTTGGTGAAGTAGACTTTGCTATGTTGACTTGGCCTATTGATATCAGGCTTCAGGTAATATTGTATGTGAACAGCAACACTAATGTTGTGACCTCACCATATTTTGCACAATAATCAATAATCAAATGACCCAGCTATCTAGCACAACAACTGCAGTTGACAAGCCTGGGTTCTGAGTATTAAATCAAGAAAGAACTTAACATGGAAGATCTATACTTCAGGCTTTCAGAGCAAAATTCAGGAATGATGCGGTTGTAATGTACAAGAATTTCCACCAGGAAATAAAGTCTATTCTTAAAACACCAACTGAGCCCCTGGTGAAACTTGTCTGTGAAGAACAATGCAGGCAGAATCCTTTGCAGCTTGTGATGTGCAACATGTGGCAAGCAGCTCAGTGTTGCGGCAGGCATGCGGTTGGCAATCCCCTTGCTACATGATGTCTGATTGGAGGTCCGAACCGACAGCAATGCAGACAATTATAAATGCACACACCATTTTGTTGTTAGCCTTCACCAGATCATGCTACAAGATAGACTACACAGTCCGGATGATGTGGGTCGTTTACGACACATACTGTACTTCCCAAAGAAGGATTCAACGTAAAAAGTATGGGTCGTACACGACCCACGCTATTCGAATAGAATAAACGTTTTGCCGCCTCTTTACAAAGTATGGGTCGTACACGACCCACGCCATCCGAATAAGGATAAACAGCGTAAAATTCCTTACGTAATTCCATATGGGTGGCCGTCCACCACCCACATCATCCGAACTGTGTAGTTCTTCTTCTTCTTCTTTGTTCATGGGCTTAGACTCCCACATTCACTCATGTTTTTAGCACGAGTGGAGTTTTACGTGTATGACCATTTTTACCCTGCCATTCAGGCAGCAAACGCCAATTTTGGGGGAACTGCGTAGTTCAAATTACATCATCGTTTATTTGTTTGTTTACAAAGATAATTTTTCAAAAGTTGGGCAATTGGAAGGTCGTATAGTGATTGGAGATTACATGAAGTCTTAAATCAAAACTCCTAATATACTGTTCAAAAAAAGAAACGCATAGTTGCTACTTGCCAAATTTGTTTTATTTTTCGAAAAAATTAACAGAAAATCCAATATTTAGATTATTTGGTTGAAATTTGGTATGGACACAGTTGAATGCACACACAGTTCATTTGCATCTTCAAATCAATCAGTCAATCAATACGATTGGGTGCCGAGGCTGTCAAGTCAGTAGGGGGTGTGACTGCCTTGAGCAGCAACAACTGCCCGGCACCTTCTGGGCATGGACTGGATCAGATGCCGGATATCTTGCTGTGGGATGGTGTCCCACTCCTCCTGAAGTGCCTGCAATAGATCGCGGTGATTTGCCGGCGCTTCTTCTCGCCTGCGCACACGTCTGTCCAATTCATCCCAGAGGTGTTCTATCGGGTTCATGTCTGGCGACATGGATGGCCAGGGAAGCACCTGGACATGGTGGTCGGTGAGGAACTGGGTGGTGAGTCGTGCTGTGTGCGGGCGAGCGTTGTCCTGCTGGAATATGGCATCCTGGTCAGCCAGAAGAGGAAGGGCGTGTGGGCGCAGAATTTCCTCCACGTATCGCTGGGCAGTTATGCGCCCTTGGACGTGCACCAGGGTGCTCCTTCCAGCGGTATTGATCGCCCCCCACACCATGACGCCTCCACCACCATGAACGGGTGCCTCATCCACACAGTTGGGCGCGTAACGTTCGTTTACTCTCCGGTAGACCCTCCTCCGACCATCATGTCGCTGGAGCAGGAAGTAGGACTCGTCGCTGAACCACACGTGTCTCCAGTGATTCCGGACGGTCCAGCGAAGGTGCTGGTTGCCCCACTGCACTCGGTTCTGGCAATGGCAGCGGCTGAGGACAGCTCCTCTGTGAGGTCTGCGAGCTCTCAAACCAGCTTCATGCAGGCGGTTCCGCTCGGTCTGGTCCGATAATCGGTGTGGCCCGGGGAGAGCCTGGACAGAAGATGAGGCCGACAGGAAACGATTCCGGGGGTGGCGGAGCCGTATTAAGCGGTCGTGAGCAGCAGTTGTCGCCCTTGGTCTTCCCGCTCGTGGCAAGTCAGCAACGGAGCCAGTGGCTTGAAACCTGACCCCCAGTCTACTGATGGTGCTCTGGGACACGTGGAAGTGCCTGGCGATTGCACTTTGACTTTGGCCTGCTTGTAAACGACCCAATGCATTTTGGCGGTCTTCTCTGCTCAATCGGGCCGTCTTTCGTCGCTGAATTGTCGTCTGATTTCTTTGTGGCGAACAATCCGCTTTTATGGGTTTTGGAAGACATGGTGAGAGCTCAATATTCCCCGAGTTTGACGAGATTACACTGAAGCATGACGAGTGGTCATGCCAAATGAGCAATTTTGACATTGTAGCCACTGATAACGCATGCGTCACGTGCAGAGCTCACTTGTGGCAATGGACGAAAGGTCGACGACCAGATTAACATTTTCTGCAGTTTGGTGGATATCCTTGTAGCCATATAACTAAATTAACCAAATATTACAAGCTATGCGTTTCTTTTTTTGAACAGTATAGTTTCAGAGATAAAGACGATTTTGTTAGGCTACGGATCGTCCACGACCCATGAAGCACGGTGAAGGTTAAAACTGTACATGTTGGTTTCCACTGACCATCTGTATGCTGAAGGTTATCGGTATAGCATCCAGTTGTTTGAAGAAACCATCACCTTTTATTGTTGCAGCAGCAGTCAAAGGATAGAAGCCAAGTAAGACGGACAGTGAGAGGCTGTGACAGACTGGAGGAAAAAAAGACAGAAGTGAAGACAGAGGTCAAAACAGAAAGAGATACACAAGAACCACCCCTAGTAAGACTACCAGTGTCACAGTGCACGACAGAGCAACATTCACAAGAGCCAGAGGTCAAGATAGAGGTCAAGACAGAAATAGATACACAAGAACCACCCCTAGTAAGACTACCAGTGTCACAGTGCACGGCAGAGCAACATTCACAAAAGCCAGAGGTCAAGACAGAGGTCAAGACAGAGATCGACGTTGCGGAAGAACCACCACTAGCATGGTGCATGACAGAGCAACATTCACAAGAGCCAGAGGTCAAGATAGAGGTCAAGACAGAAATAGATACACAAGAACCACCCCTAGTAAGACTACCAGTGTCACAGTGCACGGCAGAGCAACATTCACAAAAGCCAGAGGTCAAGACAGAGGTCAAGAAAGAGATCGACGTTGCTGAAGAACCACCACTAGCATGGTGCATGACACAGCAACATTCACATGGTGAGTGTTTAGATGATGGTTAGATTTTACAGCTGCGTGTATTCATAAACATCAAAGTGCATCATTTGCAAATGCTGTCAACAGTCTCATCTAGATATGATCACTGGTGTCAGTTGAGTTTGCTAGCCATATAAACACACAAGTAAAGTTTGGAACTAGCTGATGATGCAGAAGGGGTCTAATTCAAAACTGAACTCTGCAGTTTACAGTAGTCTCACGTAGGACAAGATTGAGTGCTGTCTCTCTCTTTTAGCCAGGAATTTCAACTGGGCTCATTTCTGCAATCAGAAAAAATACCCACAGGAAGTGCACTTGCAGGAAAACTGACCACTAAGGTTAAAATAAGATCACTTCTGAACTGATGAAGTTTTTGTCACTGTATGAATACCTATAGTGAGTCATGAAACCACCCATGCCCTCTGTTCACCACACAGTCAGTGTGTGTGGGGGTGGGGAGAGGGGTCACATTGTTAAAAATATATGCAAGGATGATAGCTAAAAGTGTGTCCGAACTCCCCCCCGTGTACACTACATTGGGTGTGCACATTAAAGATCCCACGATTGACAAAAGGGTCTTTCCTGGCAAAATTGCTTAGGCACAGTTAATAATTGTCTACCTATACCCGTGTGACTTGGAATAATAGGCCGTGAAAGGTAAATATGCGCCGAAATGACTGCAATTACTGGCCGTATAAAATTTCATCTCACACGGCATCACTGCAGAGCGCCTAGAACTGTACCCACGGAATATGCGCGATATAAGCCTCATTGATTGATTGAAAAGTGTGATTGATGCAAGGGAGAAGAACTCGAGAAGGGAGAGGGGATGGAAGAGCAAGGAAAGGGAATGAGGAACATATGGAGCACAATTTTGGAGACTAAAACTCTGTTTCAATTTCAACTCTGTTTCAATTTCAAATGTTCTCTTCCCCCCGCGGGTTAGGGGGAAGAATTTACCCGATGCTCCCCAGCATGTCGTAAGAGGCGACTAACGGATTCTGTTTCTCCTTTTACCCTTAAGTGTTTCTTGTATAGAATATGCAGTATGTAAGAAATGTTAAGTCCTTTGTACTGGAAACTTGCATTCTCCCAGTAAGGTAATATATTGTACTATGTTGCAAGCCCCTGGAGCAAATTTTTGATTAGTGCTTTTGTGAACAATTGACAAGTGGCTCTATCCCCACAGCACTTAAATCCAGACGTACAGACACATTACCATATCAATATTTTACATTGCAGGATTTCATTGTTAACGGTGGTAATATAACAGCAAAGTTTATTAGAAAATGTTTAGTTGATCTTGATGTCCAGATTCCGAGTGCCTGTGATTTTTGGAAACGAAAACATAATGTAGATTTGGATAAGAGAAACTGGTTACTGGCCGTTAACAGCACAAAAGAAGAAAGATTACGTCTGCTGCACTGGAAACTATTACATAGAATATATCCAACCAATATTTTATTAAACAAAATGGGATTACGAACATCGAATAAGTGTGAAGTTTGTAATGAATTAGACACCCTTGAACATTTCTTTTTTAGTTGCCAAGAGGTGATGAAGGGTTGGAAAATATGTAAAGATTTTGTGTATAAGAAAATACATGTTGCCATCATTTTGAATGAAGAAAATGTATTTTTGGGTTATTATAGGGAAAGTTTGAAAAGTGATTATATTTACTTTGTGAATTATTGTATTTTAATTACCAAAATGACCATTGGAAAATTTAGATATGGGAAAAAGTTAGATTTGGGTGTATTATTGGAAACTGAGCTGAACATTAGGAATAAATTTATGTTATGATTACTTTTATGTATTTATTTATTTAAACATATTAGTTTACTGATAAGGTTTATTGATATAAAAATGTACACATTTGACAGAGAAAAGAAAAGACCTATGAAGAAGGTTTGCTCCAAGCCACACACAAACAAAAAAAAAAATAAAAAAAAAAAATTATAAGGCAAAAAAAATAATTGTAGTAGCAAACCTGCATGCAACTGAGGTTTAAAAAAAAAAAAAAAAAAAAAAAGTGGCTCTATCCCATCTCCCCCCTTTCACTTTTGCGATATAACCTTTGTGGTTGAAAACGACGTTGAACACCAAATAAAGAAAAGAAAAAATGTTCTCTCTGCATAGTTGAAGTTCAAAGTACTCTTTTTCACTGGTAGCATGGTGTACCTATTATACACTGACTATGCTAACATTGCCCCTCACTTTACAAAGTAAGCAAGAAGTATTTAACCTTCACCGTTTTAAATGCAATCCTTAATTCTTAGTACCGTATTTGACGGATTACAAGACGCACCGTTTTATAAGCCGCACCCCCGACTTTTAACAAAAAATTGGGATGAGCCACGTATAGGCCGCGTCACTATATTAGCCGCCGCCGAAAAAAATATAATCAGATCGTGTCAATCAATCAAAACAACCAGGCAAACGAAAGTACGGTATTTGGCGAAATCGGCTCCGAGAATAAACAAGTGAAACAAAGAAGAAAAGTGAAAAAGTTTGAAGAAAAATATCACACACACACACAATTTGTAACCAACACACACATGTAGTCCCGCCCGGAATAAGCTTTTTTGTGATGATTTACGAATTTTGCGCACATTTCAAGCAGACGAAAACACCACATGGCGGCTCTCGTTCCTCCAACTATCGCGAGACACAAAAAAACTAAATCGCGCGCGCGCGCGAGATCCTGATACATCCGGTGTTTCTCTGTACGCTATCTTGTCACTACGACTTGTTGACAAACGAAGATTCGCGAAAGAAAGAGAAAAGCGCCGAGTCTTGAGTAGAGAGCTAATAAAGTACTGGTAATCGCTAATCAAGCGAAATGAAAATCCACGGTGACTTCCATTAGGTGAATGCTATTCAAGTTTAGGTAACGTTTTAGCTGCATCTTTTTATAAGCCGCAATCCGATTTTTTTTTTTTTAAAGTCGCGGCTTGTAGTCCGTCAAATACGGTAAATGTGATGCATGTCTTTTACGTCTGTGATCGGCTGACACTGCATGGCAATTTTCCTTGTTTTTACGACAGTAAACATTTTTAGTCTTGAGTCTATCATCCAGAATGTGTAGTTTAAAGTGTCATCCGGTAAAGGTGAAACTATAAGAAGAGAAATGAGGTGTGTGTCGTTAACAACACATTTTATGTATTATACAGGGGTAGGATTTCTTCCGTCCCTGATGGATTTCCGTCCCTGGAAGAATTTTTTATTTCTTTTATTTTTTTATTTTTATTTTTATTTTGTTTTACCTTATAGGGGCACGGGTAGCTCAGGTGGTAGAGCACTGGACTTGTGATCGAAAGGTCGCTGGTTCGAATCCGGGCCGGGATGGACACAGGTCAACCTTATGTGCAGACCCAGAGACGGTATCCATCTCCCTCCCCCGTGTCACCACAGTGGCACGTAAAAGACCTCGGTCATTCTGCCATAAGTGCAGATGGCTGATACCACCTAAACACGCATACACCTGTGTATTTCATCTAAAGTCGGGTTAAAACCCGGGAACCCCAAATGGCTTTGCCGTGAGGGGATAAAACTTGAATTTCTCTATTTACCTCTTTTTTTTGTTAATCCCTGGCAGCTGTTGTTTACACTCCGTTCTGTGTACAGAAGGTCAACTACCTTTCACCATTACCAAATTGACCAAATTGAGTGACATGTAGGGAGCAGCTATGTCATGTCATCCTGGCAAATGTTATGAGGGCTTACTAGCGCCAAAACTAAAAATGAGTAATTAACCCATGTTAATCACTAATTTTCACGTGTTAATAACTAATTTTCAAGTGTTAATGTCTCATTTTCAGTTTTGGCTCGCTTCCTGACGGCTTACTTGTGCCAAAACTAAAAATTAGTAATTTT
Source organism: Littorina saxatilis (assembly GCF_037325665.1). Classification (NCBI taxonomy): domain Eukaryota; kingdom Metazoa; phylum Mollusca; class Gastropoda; order Littorinimorpha; family Littorinidae; genus Littorina; species Littorina saxatilis. The sequence continues at coordinate 45,645,412 of NC_090260.1, read as the reverse complement.
CACGCATTTATTACTAATTTTCATGTGCCGGCTCCTGACTGTGGGGGCTCAATGCGCATGCGCGACTGTTACGCCGGCCAGAGCGAAACATCCTTCGATTCGAAACTTTTCTGGTCCATAGTTCTTTAATCCGATGCAAATTAACAATGAGAGCTGAGCGCATGTGTAGATAACCGTGACATACAACTGTCTGTCCGACAACTTGTTGAATAACGAATTCTATCGAAAGATATTTGTGAAAGTGTGTGAGTCTCGACCGAAGAGATCCGTCTGCCCTTGGTCGGACCTATAGCACATGTCCGGCCGGCCGCCATTTTTCCTCTCGGTTCGAACATTTTCGGATCGATTGTCCTGCACTACAAAGCAAATTTATGAGTGTGGTAGTGGAAACAAATATGAGGTACGGCTGTCTGCCAGACAACTTGTCGAATAAGGAATTTTATTGAAAGATATCTGTGAAAGTGTGAGACCACAGCCGATTAAAAGTCCGTCTGCTACGAACAGCTTCGATTCGAAAGTTTTCAGGGTCGATTATTGTTTTCTAAGATACCCTACATGCAACAACGTTTAAGAAAAGCGCTATTGCCGAAAACTGTGATATGTATCTTCCCGTCGGATAACTTGCTCAATAAGGCCTTCTATTAAAAGATATTTCAGAAATTGTGTGAGAGTGATGTTTGCCGCACGTTGAAGCCTCTCAGTGCAGACTCTTAAAATCCGACTACTGTGACCGAAAATGAGGCAAAAATTAAAATTAGTAAGTAACACTGTTAACCCTAGGTTTTGGCTCTAGTAAGCCATCATAAAATGTGGCATCAAGTTCTACGCCACCACGGCAAAGCCATTAGGGGCATGTTACATGGGAAAACCCGGCTTTGTATCAAAAATCAAAAATCAAAATGGGGGGGGGGGGGGGGGGGGGGGTGGAGATGTAGACAGCTGGCTGCCGGCTGCTGGAGGAGAACTGAAATGGGCTAAGGACCGGGTTGGGTCGTCTTGGGTCAGTGCTGAAATGGTTACTTTATTGGCTGTTGGCCGAACGGACACCCGGGCTTCATATTTTTGCATGCATGTATTCGTGTTTTCAAGCTGAAGGCCTGAGGCTTTTGCTGTGACCGTGGGATCTTTATTGTGCGCATAAAATTCAAGTTTTACGCCCTCACGGCAAAGCCATTAGGGGCATGTTCCCGTGTTTTAACCCGACTTTAGATGAGATACACAGGTGTATGCGTGTTTAGGTGGTATCAGCCATCTGCACTTATGGCAGAATGACCGAGGTCTTTCACGTGCCACTGTGGTGACACGGGGGTGGGAGATGGATACCGTCTCTGGGTCTGCACATAAGGACTTGACCTGTGTCCGTCCCGGCCCGGATTCGAACCAGCGACCTTTCGATCACAAGTCCAGTGCTCTACCACCTGAGCTACCCGAGCCCCCGGGGGGTGTTCTGCTCACCCACAACTTTATATACCCCACTTGCAGGGATTCAGAGACCTTAAGTGGTGTGGTAGAACAAAAATGGTATTCCTAATCTGTGAACTAGTGGTATTTACATTCTCATACATTGAGTCCTTTAGAAAGTTTGCAAGTGAAACACGCTTAATTTAAACATATTTCTCTTTTAATTGAAGCTATGATTCAACAATAATTTTAGAATATAACTCCTAAAATGATGAATTGAAAAGCAGCATCAGAAGACTGTGTACAGCATTAGCAAGGGATATAACTCTGGTGGTTTCTGTTTTTGTCTAAACCTTCTTCTTTTATAACCTGAGCAGTTAGCTCTTTTGATGGTGTTGAATTGAAACAAACTGACTTGAAACTTGTTTCTCATTTGGTTCAAGCTATGGTTCAACAATTATTTGAGAAAATACCACCTGCAATGATAAAATCATAAGCTACAAGTAGAGATGTGTAGTACGAGGGAGGTTACTGTTATGTTCTGTGTTTGTTTTGTTTGCATGGCGATTTTCCTTTAATGCAGTAAACATTTGTTTTAAACAAAGACAAAAGTAGGTGATGAAATCAAAAATACCTTCAAGTTTACAAGATCTTTTAATTATGTGCATCTCCAATTTTAAGTTTTTGTTTAAGCCGCTTCTAAAGCCCTTCTTGAAATTTGTTTACCACTTGTTTGTGTAGACCCCCTAGCAAGAGTGATGCAACCAAACACCTTCAAGTATAGAGGTTTTTGATTTTGTGCATTCATCCCCCCCCCCCCCCCCCCCAAAAAAAAAAAAAAAAAAAAAAGTGTGTACTGTTTTCAGTTTTAAAGCCAGGAGAGGCTTAAATAGCAACTCTTGAATTCCTAAAAATTCACTTTCAGCTGGTTAGTTACAAAAACCTTCAAGTTTACAAGATTTTTTACTTTTGTGCATCTCCAATTTTAAGATTTTGTTTAAGCTTATTGGAGCTTCTAAAGGCCCTTCTTGAAATGTGTTTACCACTTGTTTTTGTAGACCTCCTAGCAAGAGTGATACAACCAAACATCTTCAAGTATAGAGGTTTTTTAGTTTGTGCATTCTCTCCTCCCCCCCCCCCCACCCCCTCCCCCACCCCCTTCCCTCCCCCATTTGTTGTTGTTTGTTTGCTGTTATCAGTTTTAAAACCAGCAGAGGCTCAAATAGCACCCTCATGAAATGCTAAAATTAATTTTCAGCTGGTCAGTTACAAAAACCTTCAAGTTTACAAGATGTATATATCATGCATCTCCAAAAAGCTTGTTTGTTCTAAGATTTACAAGTCGGGAGAGGCCACCTAAACCCTCCCTAAAATGCTAAAATTCATTTTCGGTTGGGGGGCGCTGCCCCCCTAGACCCCCCAGCAAGGGCGCTGCCCCTGCACCCCTCCGGAGCCTTAGTGGTCCCTGGACCCCGGCCTTCCAAAATGTTCAGTCCTGGCAACATTTTGGGCTCCCACCCGTGTTAATTATGTGAAAAGTGCTTTTTTGGGGGGCAATGATTGTTTTTATTCTTTCTTGAAACGTCATTACATTTGGTGACTTAAATTGTCAGTTCCTTGGTTCTGAAAAATGTCCGGTTGCTCACTACATGTACTGCACTGTGTTTGTTTTGTGTGTTGCAGTGTCGGTCCAAGCAGACTTCACAACAGAGAGCACAGCAAGTATCATGAAGGAACAGACGACACAAACTCAGGCTGAATTCTTGGATCACCTCACAGCTTGTCGGTCACACAGTTTGCAGGGGGAAAGGTTTGACAAACACATGGCAACACAAACAGAGAACTGCACAGGACAAAATAAAAGAGCAATAACACACACAACACCAAAGAAAAATTCCTGTACACAGTGTAATGCTTTATTCACTCGGCCATCGGCGCTAAAGCAGCACATGGTCATTCACACCGGTGAAAAGCCATTAATATGTGCACAGTGCAATGCATCCTTCACTCAATGTTCCACATTACAGCGACACATGGGAACTCACACCGGTGAAAGGCCATATATATGTGCACAGTGCAGTGCATGCTTCACTAAACGTTCCATATTACAGCGACACATGGTAACTCACACAGGTGAAAGGCCATATGTATGTGTGCAGTGCAGTGCATCCTTCCGTCTGCCCTCAAGGTTAAAACAGCACATAAGAACTCATGCAGCTGAAAGACCATTTGGATGTGTGCAGTGCAGTGCATCCTTCTGTTTGCAATCCACTTTGGAGCAGCACATGCTAACTCACACAGGTGAGAGACCATAAAAATGTACACAGTGCAGTGCATCCTTCAATCGTACTACCAAATTAAGGCAGCACATGGTCACTCACACCCGTCGCGATATAACCTTGAACGGTTGAAAACGACGTTAAACACCAAATAAAGAAAGGTCACTCACACAAGTGGAAGGCCATATGTATGCGCACAGTGCTGTGCATGCTTTGGACGCCCTTCCATCTTAAAGCGACACATGCTAACTCATACTGGGTGGCCGAGTGGTAACGCACTTGCGCTCGGAATCGAGAGGTTGCGTGTTCGACCCTGGGTCAGGCCGCTATTTTCTCCCCCCCTTTGCTAACCTAGATGGTGGGTTCAAGTGCTAGTCTTTCGGATGAGACGAAAAACCGAGGTCCCTTCGTGTACACTATATTGGGGTGTGCACGTTAAAGATCCCACGATTGACAAAAGGGTCTTTCCTGGCAAAATTGTATAGGCATAGATAAAAATGTCCATCAAATACCCCTGTGACTTGGAATAAAGGCCGCGAAAGGTGAATGCTCGCCTAACAGGCTTGAGGTTTGCTGGTCGATGTGAATGCGTTATATATTGTGTGTAAAAAATGTTTGTCTGTCTGTCTGTGTCATGTCATAGATCAGTGTACTGTAGCACTTGTCATGTCATAGGCCAATAAAGACTCTAGTGAAAAATGTACAACTATTATGTGTTAACTGTTGTAATGAGTGCTGGGAAGAAATGCGAAGTCAGTGAAGACTCTTGTGAAAATGTACAACTATTATGTGTCAACTATCCCCCGCGGGTTAGGGGGAAGAATTTACCCGATGCTCCCCAGCATGTCGTAAGAGGCGACTAACGGATTCTGTTTCTCCTTTTACCCTTGTTAAGTGTTTCTTGTATAGAATATTGTCAATTTTTGTAAAGATTTTAGTCAAGCAGTATGTAAGAAATGTTAAGTCCTTTGTACTGGAAACTTGCATTCTCCCAGTAAGGTAATATATTGAGAGCAAATTTTTGATTAGTGCTTTTGTGAACAAGAGACAATTGACAAGTGGCTCTATCCCATCTCCCCCCTTTCCCCATCGCGATATAACCTTCGTGGTTCTTTCTTTCTTTATTTATTTGGTGTTTAACGTCGTTTTCAACCGTTCAAGGTTATATCGCGACGGGGAAGGGGGGGGGGGGGGGGGGGGGGAAAGATGGGATAGAGCCACTTGTTAATTGTTTCTTGTTCACAAAAGCACTAATCAAAAATTTGCTCCAGGGGCTTGCAACGTAGTACAATATATTACCTTACTAGGAGAATGCAAGTTTCCAGTACAAAGGACTTAACATTTCTTACATACTGCTTGACTAAAATCTTTACAAACATTGACTATATTCTATACAAGAAACACTTAACAAGGGTAAAAGGAGAAACAGAATCCGTTAGTCGCCTCTTACGACACGCTGGGAAGCATCGGGTAAATTCTTCCCCCTAACCCGCGGGGGATACCTTCGTGGTTGAAAACGACGTTAAACACCAAATAAAGAAAGAAAGAAATGCGTAGTCAGTGAAGACTCTTGTGAAAATGTGCAACTATTATGTGTTAACTGTTGTAATGAGTGCTGGGAAGAAATGCGTAGTCGGTGAAGACTCTTGTGAAAATGTACAACTATTATGTGTTAACTGTTGTAATGAGTGCTGGGAAGAAATGCGTAGTCGGTGAAGACTCTTGTGAAAATGTACAATTCTGTGTGTCCACTGTTGTGTGTAACTGTTCTGGGCCCGTATGCTTATGGGGGAAGTTCGCGACAACTCCCGAAGTTTTGAGTGACATCGGAAGTACTTGCCTCACTTGGGCTTGTATTGTGCAAAACGGAGTGAAACTGACGAGCCTGTTTAGCACGCTAGTGGTTTCGCTGTGCTGCATAGCACGCTTTTCTGTGCCTCTCTTCGTTTTAACTTTCTGAGCGTGTTTTTAATCCAAACATATCATATCTATATGTTTTTGGAATCAGGAACCGACAAGGAATAGGATGAAATTGTTTTTAAATCGATTTCGGAAATTTTACTTTGATCATAATTTTTATATTTTTAATTTTCATAGCTTGTTTTTAATCCAAATATAACATATTTATATGTTTTTGGAATCAGGAAATGATGTAGAATAAGATGAACGTAAATTTGGATCGTTTTATATAAAAACAAATTTTATTACAATTTTCAGATTTTTAATGACCAAAGTCATCAATTAATTTTTCAGCCACCAAGCTGAAATGCAATACCGAAGTCCAGCCTTCGTCGAAGATTGCTTTACAAAAATGTCAATCAATTTGATTGAAAAATGAGGGTGTGACAGTGCCGCTTTAACTTTTACAAAAAGCCGGATATGACATCATCAAAGACATTTATCGAACAAAAGAAAAAAACGTCTGGGGATATCATACCCAGGAACTCTTATGTAAAATTTCATAAAGATCGGTCCAGTAGTTTACTCTGAATCGCTCTACACACACACACAGACACACAGACAGACACACATACACCACGACCCTCATCTCGATTCCCCCTCTGTGTTAAAACATTTAGTCAAAACTTGACTAAATGTAAAAACAAGTGTTGACCTTAACGGGGTCAAGAAGCCGCCCTTGGTAATATGGGGGTGGAACATGGAGACAGACAGAGGGAGGGAGATTTTTTTTAAATGAATAAATTATAAAAGAAAATCTAAAAAAATATATATATAAATTTTAGAAAGAATTAAAAAAAAAAATAATTAAAAAAAAAATTGACCGAGCGAGCTCTTTACACGTGGTGACATGGTAGACAAACAAACACCTGAAACCCGGACAAACAGGCAGAGCAAATCCAGTAAGCACCCTTTACAAGGCGGCTTAATAATCCAACGCATGTTCGCATGCTGTCAGTGATAGAACGAGACCCGAAGGGAAGTAACTCATTACCGCCTCTTTCCAAAGTAAATGACGTACACACTTTTGCGTCACTTAACCTTCACAGTACCAATGATATTACTCATTAACGGCCAATACTTTCTAAAGAAATATTCAACATAAAAAGTATCCTTCTACACAACCCACGCCATCCAAATAGAAATAAACAAAGTAAAATGCCTTCTTTAATTCAAAAGTGGGTTGTCCACAACCCACCACAACCCAACTGTGTAGTTCAAATGACGTCACTATTTATTTGTTTATTTACGGAATAATTCTTCAAAAATCGGTCGTTATGAAGGATCTATGGTGTTTGAGATTTACATGAAGTCTCGATCAAAAGTCCATGTCCCACCCCATATTACCAAGGGAGGGCTTCTTGACCCCGTTAAGGTCAACACTTGTGTTTGTCCGGAGTTCTAATCCAACGCATGCTGTGTTAGAACGAGACTCGAAGGGAAGTAATTCGGAGTTCTGGGTGAGGGAATTCCCGCAAACGTATGAGTCTGTCATATATCATGATTGTATTGATTGTATTTATTGTTCAAAATTCTTTTTCTTTATTTGGTGTTTAACGTCGTTTTCAACCACGAAGGTTATATCGCGACGAATTGTTCAAAATGCCCCCATGGGTTATGGACTAATAAAACTTGAACTTGAACTTGTCAATGGGTTTCGTCCCCTGGCTTGGTTTGTAAAAGCGTTAAAAGCTAATATCTTCCGTTTGACTACCGTTAGGAATGTATTATTTTGCATACACCCGTCTAACCCTATTCCTAACAATTTCACGAAATTTGAGCTTAATTGACCCAGAGATACAAGTCTTACCCGGCAAATACCGACCGACCGCCCGCCCGCCTCAAACAAACAAACAAACAGACAGAGCAAATCCAGTAAACCCCATAATACTAATGGCTGCTTAAAAAAGGGAAGAAAACTGTGTTCTCGGGTAAATGAAAGCGAAACTAGGACTTGTGATGCCGGTTACTGCGGGTTTTTTATTGTCAGTCTGACAGTCACTTCAATACTGTCAGTTTTAATGATTGAACGACATTCGAAATATTGCCTTGCCGATTGTAACCTCTTGAACAACGAGTAATCAGTGGGCCGGAAAAGGCAGTACAACAAAAGAGGAAACAGAACTATGATGAAATGTAAGTCATATCAGCGCCTTGCTTTACTGATTCATCTTTGGTTTTATTCTGGCAAGGAGGAAGATATCGGAGGGAGGGGGGTGATTGGGGTGGGCATTACTGAGTCACAGATGAATACCTATGATTTGGACATGTGATGTGGTAATGTTTTTACCAAGGTTTCTTTTTAATAAAAAATAAAATTAATCATGTATGCATGGTATTTTTTTCCTCCATTTTTCTTTTCAAATTATTTATTTGGGGGGAGTGGATGTATACAGTATAGTTTGTTTTAGAAATGTATTGATGTGCATTCAAACAAAATACATGTTTGTTTTTTAATTAAAATATGACCTTGTTTTGTGTGTGGGTAATTTTACGGAAATGTGCACACACTATCCGTATTTGTTTTTATAAATCTTGTGACCATTCACTCATGGAGAGAGAGAGAGGGAGGGAGGGAGGGAGGG
>NC_090260.1:45492188-45632188 GCF_037325665.1 Littorina saxatilis | reverse complement strand
GTTTGTAACCATGATGGATTTAGTTTGGTTAGAATCAAAAGAGATTCTTCTCATGGGGGACTTTAACATTGACATGACGAAATCTAATAAATCTTGGAAAGATATTACTACTGTATTTAATATGTCCCAACTGATCAATACGCCAACGCGAGTCACGCCCTCATCCAGTACCATCATTGATCACTTATACTCTACCGACTCAAAACATGTAATAGAAACCTGTGTACCTGTCATAGGCATAAGCGACCATTTCCCTATTTGCTGTACATGGTCAAAAAAAGGTGTGAAAATTCCTAAGCTTGGTCATACTGTCCTCACGTACAGGTCATTTGCTAAGTTTAATGAAGTACTTTTTCTTGAAGACATGCGTTCTGCACCGTTTAGTGAGATATATAACAAGACCAATCCTGATGACGCTTTAAAAACATGGTATTCTACATTTCGCGAAGTTTTAGATAAACATGCACCTAAAAGGTCAAGAAGAATTAAGTATTCATATCGGCCAGGGTGGATCACTCCTGAAATTATAGAAGCCCAACATTACCGAGATTATCTATGCCGGATCGACCGCCAATCTGAAGAGTACAAAACACAGAAAGCAAAATGTCAGTATATGACTCGACAGTCAAAAAAGCAGTTCTTCGAAAACATTCTTAAGAAAGGCAAGAGTTCCAAGGAAACATGGAAAGCCATTAATCTTTTAACTAATAAATGTGTAAAGACCACATCATGGAACGAAAACGATATTTCGCCAGATGAAATTAATAATCACTTCTGTTCAGTTGCAAGTAAAGTAATAAAAACTGACAAATCCGATGAAAACAATTTACACATTTTGCGCAAGTACTGTGACACCAAAATTAAACACGAGGCACAAGTTATACCTTTTTTGTCAGTCTCCAAAGTATATAATTCTCTAACTCACTTGAAAGAAAGTAGCACAAAGGGAACTGATGAAATAGACAGCAAAATTCTTAGATTATCAGCCCCACATATAGCGGAATCTCTAACGTATATTTACAATCTCTGTATTGAAAAAAGTGTTTATCCCAAAGCTTTCAAGGAAGCTAAAGTGATCCCCCTCTTTAAGGCAGGTGATAAAACAGATCCTTCAAATTTTAGACCGATTTCCGTTTTACCAGTATTGTCAAAACTACTGGAAAAACATGTCAATGACCATATTATGATATACTTTACATCAAACAATTTGTTTCATGAAACTCAGTCTGGTTTTAGACCTAAACACTCGTGCCATACGGCACTGACAGAACTGGTGGACTCTTGGTTATCAAAAATCAACTCTAATAAGTTATGTGGAGCACTGTTTATGGACTTTGCAAAGGCATTTGATGTTATTGATCACGCCCTCCTTTTGCGGAAACTTTCCATTTATAGACTACCACAGCCCACACAGACTTTTATAGCCTCTTTTTTGTCGGGAAGAACACAAAAAGTTACCTTTAACAGTTCGAGCTCTGAAGCAATGCCAATTTTATATGGGGTCCCACAAGGCTCGGTCCTCGGACCTTTATTATTTTCTGTCTACATCAATGACTTACCATTACACATATCCTCTGGACAGTGTGATATGCTAGCTGATGATACTACTATTCATACCTCAGGTGATGATATTACTTCGGTAGTCGACACGCTTCAGAAATGTGTCGATGATGCTGTAGAATGGACGCATTTAAACCACATGTCTCTCAATCCAGAAAAAACAAAGTATATGCTAATTACTACGCGTCAAAAACGACAAGTCATGTCGGAACCAAAGAAGTGCATTTCTGTTGATAGTCAGCTGATAAACGAGGTTAGTGAACACAAAATTTTGGGTGTAACTATTGACAACAATCTAACATGGGGCCCTCATGTAAGTAACTTATGTAAATCTACAGCAAAAAAAGTTCATCAGTCTGCAAAGATTAAACATTTTCTAAATTTTGATGCGCGCAGAACATTTTTTCAAGCGCATGTGCAGTCTGGAATAGACTATGCATCAACCCTTTGGGATTCTGCAAGTGATGCAGCTTTAAGACCCCTAAAATCTTTGCACAGACGCGGAGTAAAAGTTGTTCTGCTGAAAAACAGCACCCTCTCTAATCATGACTACAAAAAAGCTGAAATTCTTCCACTTTCATCCAGACTAGCGTTTAACAAGGCAAGGTTTATGCATAAAATAGTTCTTGGACGTGTACCAGACTATTTAACTAAAAGAATATTATTAACTGAGACTTCATCAAGCCGCACGAAGAAACTAAATGTTCCCCTCCCTAGAATTGACTTGTATAAAACTAGTCTGGCATATTCAGGTCCATTTCTGTGGAATGGTTTACCAGTCTCTCTCAGACAGCCACTTTCTGTTGCCAGTTTTAGAAGACATACTTTTTTGTATATGCTTTCATCGTCGTGTGGCACTTAATGCCTCGATCAGGTACTGCTGTTTGATAAGTACATGAAGATCTACTAGTATAATCATTTCATTTCAATTAAGTTTTTTTTTAATTTTTTATGATTATGTGTACAATGTGTACATGTGTGTGTGCGTCTGTGTGTGTGTGTGTGTGTGTGTGTGTGTGTGTGTGCGTGCGTGCGTGTGTGTGTGTGTGTGTGTGTATGTGTGTGTGTGCGTGTGTCTGTGTGCGTGTGTGTCTGTATGTGCATGTATGTCTGTGTGTGTCTGTGTGCATGTGACCGTGTGTGTCAAAGTGTGTGTTTTAATGTATACCATTACACGCCGTGGATCGTGTAACTCTGCATTTGCGCCACCGCAACTTTTTATCGCTTCACGCCGACGAAGAGGAAAGCTGCGAGGTAGATCTCTCGAATGATAAATTAAATTGTTAGAATGCTAGGCACTCAGCATGTTCTCAAGTGTTGCATTTCACATACTTATATCCTTAGCTATATTTCTGTATATATTTTTTGATGCTTTGATGGCCCTGGTGATCGTGACGATCTGTTTTTCTTCTCGTTTCCCCATGTTTTGGGCATATTTTCAGTTTCTGCGTCAAATGCAACAAAACGGAGATTACTGGTTATTCTTGGACATGTTCACTGATAACTTTAATGTTTTATGAATCTCCACGTGTAGTTTCTCTGTATATAGTTCCATATATACTTTGCAAGAAGCAGATAAAAACAGAGTGTCAACAACTCTCTGTAATTCGCCACCGCATCAATTCAATGTTAGATGTAACTCGCCACCGCATTTTTTGTTATTCGCCACCGCACTACGCAAATTGTTATTTTCAAACGCATCAACATCGTGGAGGCATTTAAACCTTTATTTTTGTCACAAAACTGACAGCAATTGATAGGAGCATTTTAACTTTAGTGCTGCAAGTTTTAAACTCAGGGGCGTGGCGTGATCTTGCCTATGCAAAGGATTTAAAGGCACCATGAGTTGACAAATCAAACTGTAGTATTTCTTCTTCTTCTTCTTCTTCTTCTTCTTCTTCTTCTTGGGCAGGAGTGAGCAAGTGTGTGTGTGTGTGTGTGTGTGTGTGTGTGTGTGTGTGTTGGTGTGAGCCTTGAGTGTTGATTTGTGTTTATACTCTTTGCCACAGACATCACACGCGTACTTAGTGATTTGCACACATGTGTGGCGGTTTGGGTTTGCATTGCGTTTGCACGCACATTTTTTGTGGCACTTGGAGCAGTCGAAAGGTTTTTGTCCGATGTGCTCAGTTTGTTCACATGTGACTGGAGGTCTGCAGACCTCGTGAATGTTTTTTTGCACATCCCACAGGTAACCCTTGGACCCCCACCCTCTGTGTGATGGAAGAGCCTGTGGTTTCTTAATGTTCGTTGGTGTTTATATGTTTTCCCACATTCTGGGCATAAACACTGCTTTTGCTCTGACTTCTTTTTCTGCGGTGTCGAAGTCACTGGTGGTCGAGTAGTAACTTCTACCACATGACTCAATCAATCAATCAATGACGCTTATATCGCGCATATTCCGTGGGTACAGTTCTAGGCGCTCTGCAGTGATGCCGTGTGAGATGAAATTTTATACGGCCAGTAGATTGCAGCCATTTCGGCGCATATTTACCTTTCACGGCCTATTATTCCAAGTCACACGGGTATAGGTAGACAATTATTAACTGTGCCTAAGTAATTTTGCCAGGAAAGACCCTTTTGTCAATCGTGGGATCTTTAACGTGCACACCCAATGTAGTGTACACGGGGGGAGGGTTCGGACACCGAAGAGAGTCTGCACACAAAGTTGACTCTGAAAAATAAATTTCCGCCGAACCTGGGATTGAACTCACGCTGACAGCGGCCAACTGAATACAAATCCAGCGCGCTACCAACAGCTATATCCCCGCCCCATCAAGGAAGCTGTCAATGGTTTGCCCGGACTGTTCCAAATCCATCTGCAACCAAACCACTCGTATCCCGTCAGAAAAGTTATTGTATAAGCATATGTGATTGAAGAGCGCAGCGATTCTTGCCATTCTAGCAATAAACACTCAGTGGCTGAAATCACTAAGTTTGACAATATGGAACCTACCTCTTCCTGTTTGATTTGCGGTCACTTGAGTCTGAAACTGGGCCTGGAACGCTCCTGTTAAAAACATTGTGGGGCCAAATACCACATAATTCTAAAATTCTTAAGCTTCGTTGGTGTTTATGTGTGTGAAATAATTCTAAAATTCAGTCATTCCTATTACCAGCGACAACACAAAAACTCATCAGTTTGACGCTGGAAGAGAAAAGAACGCCTCTGACAGACGTGACGTTTTTCGGGAAAGAAGAATGACGAAGAATGTGGGAGTGAAACGCCGCCAGGTGCGTCTCAGAAACGTGTTCTACAAAAGCTGAACTATACACTGAACTGAACAACTCCAAATCAATATTTTCAATTGGAAGTGACAGAATCACTGAACTCTTCAACATATTATGCAATTCATTAGACAGTTGCGGTGGCGAATAACATCCAAGACGTGAAATTGCGGTGGCGAATTACACCAAGCATCGGTGGCGTATAACATGAAGTCTAATTGTTTGTGTTTCCTTTTGCCGCGTGCGTCACCCAAAGACAAAATTGTGCAACAGCATTCATCAAGATTACAAAGGACATGTTTAGCTCACAGGGTATCATCACGGGAATGCATCAACTAGTGCTGTTTCGTTGAAGTTACGAAGGAAGGGACAAATCGTGCAATTTCAGCTACAATTCCAGCAGAAATCGGACTTCTGAACTGCCGAAACCTGACATTTCGACTAAAAAAGCACGTACCTTAGACCTTGAGTATATACTTCTTTAAAATGTACTAATGAAGAATCTAGATGATGCCTGAAAGTCCTACAAATTTTCATTTTCTGTGAGAGACCTACCTTGCAGCTTGCCTCTTCGTCGGCGTGAAGCGATAAAAAGTTGCGGTGGCGCAAATGCAGAGTTACACGATCCACGGCGTGCATTACCAATGACCATGTATGCTATGAACATTTTTTTTTCTTTTTTTTTTTTTTCTTCCTCTTTGTCTGATTTAATAACCATGTTTTTATGTTTTTGCTTTGCTTCTTCTTCTGCTTTAATATTATGCACTGGTTAGTTAATTCCCTCTTGGGCGAGGGCTGGATGAAAAAAGATCTTTGCTGTATCTACTCCATTACCCTCGAAAAATAAAGTTGGTTCGTTCGTTCGTTCGTTCGTTCTCTGTCTCCGTCTGTCTGTCTGTCTGTCTGTCTGTCTCTCTCTCTCTTTCTCTCTGTCTATCTCTCTCTCTCTCCCTCTGTCTCTCTCTCTCTGTCTGTCTGTGTCTGTCTGTCTATCTCTCTCCCTCTCTTTCTCTCTGTCTATCTCTCTCTCTCTCCCTCTGTCTCTCTCTCTCTGTCTGTCTGTGTGTCTGTCTGTCTCTCTCTCTCTTTCTCTCTGTCTATCTCTCTCTCTCTCCCTCTGTCTCTCTCTCTCTCTGTCTGTCTGTCTGTGTCTGTCTGTCTGTCTGTCTGTCTCTCTCTCTCTCTGGAAGAAAAATGCACGTGGAAGAAAAATGCTTAACTTTCTTCCACTGCAAAAGCATCAAAAGTTAAACAAAGCCGTTTTCATGCATAAATTGTATTACCGTAAAGTGCCGATTTACATTACATCATTATTTAATAAAGCTACTGACCAATATGGGTCGGTCAACTTGATCCCACCGATTCCACGAATTGACCTTTACAAGACCAGTCTTGCTTTTTCAGGTACATCAGTTTGGAATTCACTTCCATCATCCTTCAAGCACTTAGTCATTAAAAAGTTTTTAAAAATGTGTTAAAAAACAGAAGTTTAACGTGTTTTGATTTACCACACTTAGTATTACGCCAAGGATATGCTGTGCATTGTATGTTCTGAACATATTTGTTCGATTGCTACCAGCTTGTACTTATAATTACCTGCATAGTATGCATTTGGTTTTATGAATAACCACATATGTATGCTCTTCATGCCTCATCTTCATCATCATCATAATCATCATCTTTATTATCACGTGCTGAAGTTTTTCGACCTCCTTTTGTTGGTAAACTGTTTAATTTCTAATTTTTTAATTTTATCATTGTGTGTCAAGGACAGATTGTAAGAAAAGGCGTAGCCTTAAATCTTAATCCTTGTTAAATAAAGTTCAATTCAATTCAATTCACTCTCTCTCTCTGCCTCTGTGTGTGTGTGTGTCTCTCTCTCTCTGCATATGTGTGTGTGTCTCTCTCTCTCTCTCTCTCTGCCTCTGTGTTCCCCTCTCTCTCTTTCTCTGCCTCTTTGTGCCCGTCTCTCTCTCTCTCTCTTTGCGCCTTTCTCTCTTTGCGCCTCTCTCTCTCATTCACGACCTTGTGCAAATGAGAAACAAACTGGTCTGCATTGTCCGTGTACAATTCAAGAAGCTGTCCTGTTGGCTTTTTGTCGACACACTTATGGCGTGAGAAACCCCGCCTCTGGTACAAGCCTAGGCATTTCATGCACTTCTTCAATTTGTTAATGACCATAGTCTTGGCTTTTCTCTGAACAATTAAACCACCTTCGCTGTCGCCTTCGAGTATTCTTGTATTGTGAACGTCTCTGCCTTGGTTTCGGATGATCAAGAGGGCCTGCGAGCGTTGAGGCTCTGGAACAGCCTGGGCCGCAGCAACATCTGCCTTCTCACTGTGGCTTTTTATGAGGTGCCGGTTGAGGTGTTGAGCCAAATACTTTTTGCAGAAGATACAAAAGTATCGCTTTCCCTCTCTCTGGATTTTGACTCCTGAAACCCATGATACTTGAATAATGAAGTTGGAAACTACATCACAAAAGAAAGGAAAAAGAGGGGTTAGTTTCAAGGTCCTTATAATAACAACAAAATATATATATACAAGTGCCGACCTTCAACAGGGTCAGGACAGCATCCCCCCAACTATTAGAGAACAATTCCAAAATTCTTTCATAGTAACAGAAACTATGTTCCGTGTTTATAAAAAAAATAATGACACACCCTTTATTCCCAGTTATAGCAACAACAAAGAAAACTGCCTGAAATGGAAGAGGGGGAAGACCACATTGAATAGAATCTTATTTTACAAGGTCTGTGGCATAAACAGTACAGAAATTCTTTCTTTTTCATACTACAGCAGTCCCTCTCATGAACGGACACCCTTGGGCCATAGCAAAACTGTCCGTACATTGCAGGTGTCCGGTCACGGGAGGGGTGACCACACCACCCTTTCCCCCATACACTCACACAGAGACACATGAGTCTATGCTAATCACTTCTTGTGGCTACTAAACAATAACAACAAACTCCTAATACTTCTTTAAACGTTCTGTAAAAATGATTTGTATGAAAAGTGTTGAAAAGAAGAGATCAAATAAATCCTCAAGGCAGTGAACACACTCACCATGCACTGACATACGAAAGCAGCCACACAAACACAGCACAGAGGAGCGTGTGCAGATGCTTTGCAAGAATAAGCTTGAATACCAGTTTGAATAAATAGCAGCAGATTCCCGCAGTGGGGCACTGCGGTTATGAAATTAAAGGCCCCTCCTGTTTTTGGAACCGCAGGAGCTTTCTAGTTTGCTTTTAGGTAGATTTTTGGTTCCTCTTTCCTGTCATGCTCTCTTTTTCTTCATGAATTCTTTTCTTTTTTCTGCCTTCTTGCTCATTCACCTGTATTTTTTCCAAAAATCTCTTCTCTTGCCGCTTGTCTCGCGATTCATGTATAGTTTAATCTGTTAAGTGTTCTGATGTAAGTCCAGCAGTAGATAGGTTAAGCCTATTTTAACATACTGGAAACTGGTAATCTTCCAGTAGGTATTAATTTAGTTTTACTAAAGCCTGCTGGGACACAAGTAATGGGTTAGTGCATTTGTAAACAGGAATCGCTTGACAAGTGGCCCCCTTCATCCCCCCCTTCCTCGTCCTGATATGGCTCTGCGTAGTCGGCTGGACGTTAAGCAACAAATAAACAAACAAACAAACAAATAGCAGCAGATAGAGCTGCATGTCATAATCATGTAATTTATTTTCTTCTTGTCTGGCTTTATTGACTGCATGCCGATCATGTGGCAATGTGGCATGGCAGTGACTTTTCACTCTTCAGTCGGAAATACACTGTACATAACACAGCTCCCACTCTCCCTCACTAATGCCTACCCCAAGCCGTGACAACTGATGCTTGGAAATTGTGTGGAAGAGTACACCTCTCTATTTTTCTCCAATGCTCTTCCTGCTGACATGTAGTGACACCAGACACCCCACAGAGTTTAGCCAGCTACCCCTCCACCCCCCCCCCCCCCCTCTCTCACTCCCTCCAGCCATGTACTGTTTGGGGCTGTGGCCAGAGAGGCCAGCTGCACTGTTCACTCAGAGCAAAACCAGTTGACTGTGTCGTAACTTTTGACAAAGCAAGACAACTGAAGGGTTCACAGATTAGGCAACCGATTCACTGGTCAAGGCTGAGGGGAAACAAGAGTATCTTGTCAATGAAAGAGGTTACACACAGACACACGAGAACTGAGAACTGTGGCCGGGTTTTCACTCTCTTTCGCTCAGGACCTTCATCGACTGTGGTTTCTGTTGATTACGTCCAACAGACAAGAATAAAGAGCACAGTGCAGTTTCATGTTGGCATCTTCGCATACATGCAGGCTACTCCACTCCTGACCAAAACTACCCCCCCTTCTGATGGGTACACGTGCACTCAAGTTATCAGTGACTGTCATCACGCCATTGCGGCTGTGATCTTTGTACCAAGAGCCGGACTGCTCTGTTATCGATTTTGTTGTGGTGAAAATTTGACGATGGTCTGTCCGTACATTGGAGGTATGACTTGCTGTTGGGACCGAAAATGAGTGTCCGCGTCCACGTTTTGCAGGTGTCCGTTTAAGGGGGGGCAAATATAGAAGGAAAACACTCCGTGCCGAGCAAATGTGTCCGTACATGTCAGGTGTCCGCTCACGCCGGGGGCCGTACATTGCAGGGACTGCTGTACTCTAATCACATATACACACGGACATACAAATAGAACAGAGAAAGAAAGATAATAACAGCTATTGTGTTTTCAGCGTAGCAATAGTGTCCAATATTTAGACGAGACAAGTATAGTGCCGACGAGTTGAAGGCACTAGATTGTCAATTTTAAAGTCTTAGGTATGACCCGGCCGGGGTTCGAACCCAAGACCTCCCGATCACGGGGCGGACGCCTTACCACTAGGCCAAATGTGCCGGTCAAAAATAATAATAATACGAGAATTTATAACGCGCACATATCTCACCACAAGGCGACTCAAGGCGCACTCATACACAATCTTTCGCATTAACAACTCAAAGGGAAAACAAGAAGAGCAAACGCTCGATCGAGTCACTTTCGAAGTTCTGAATATTATATGAGGCATCAGATGGACAGGAAGAAATTGCTATTCACAACACAATGAGTCACGTTCACATAAAATTTGAGCCCGGTCACTTTTATAGTTTCCGAGAAAAGCCCAACGTTAAGTTGTGTGTTGCCGAACAGAAAAGGCTAGTTATCTCCCTTGTTTTTCTGATAACGTTCGTAAAAGGCTACAGATGTAAATACTTTGATGTAAAGAATAATCCTACAAAGTTTCAATCACATCCGATGAACTTTGTCAAAGATATAAAATGTCTAATTTTTCCTTTGACGCTGACCTGTGACCTTGAAAAAGGTCAAAGGTCAACGAAACCATCGTTAAAGTGTAGAGGTCATTGGAGGTCACGACTAAACAAAATATGAGCCCGATCGCTTTGATAGTTTCCGAGAAAAGTCCAACGTTAAGGTGGTGTCTACGGACGGCCGGACAGACTAACACTGACCGATTACATAGAGTCACATTTTCTCAAGTGACTCAAAAAGTACAGTCATGGCTATTTACAACTGATCTGATTAGGCTTGCGGGTGAAATGGGTGAGGGGAGGGGGGGGTGTAGAGGGGCACAGTAGTCTGAGGATTATTTAGGGAAAAGAAAAGTCTTGACGCCAGATTTAAATGCTTCTAAAGACTGTTGTTGCCGGAAGGGGAGAGGTAGTGAGTTCCAGTTGGTGGGGGCTTGAAAGGAAAAGGAGCGTTGGCCTGCAGTTATGAGCCTTTTCCTCAGGCCTATCCAGAAACGAGTTCGCAGACAAAACCTGCAGGTCCACAAATTTGTTAAGCACAATTCTCTCCTTTATCTCGTGGGGAACCGTGATGGAGAGGGCGTCCAAGGCCTGCCCCTTCTGGCTGGCAGACTGACTCGCTAAAGCTGACTCGAGAGCCCTAATCCTGGCTTCTGAATCCTGCCTAGCCTGATTGGCCCATTCCTTTAAGGATCTTACCCTGTTAAAGAGACCCTCATCAGTACCTTGTTGTTGTCGAGATTCAGGTTCCTGTCTGGTGGCGTCATGTGCCCTGTCAAACCAGGCACCCTGGCTGTCTTTGTTGCTGCTGGGCACCTGGGCAGTCGCAGCTCTTGTCGCTGTCCGGCGCTGCCTTTTTGCCCTGGCCCCACTCACAGGCAGCTCCTCCTGCAGCCTTGCGGGTCTGTTACCTTGGTTGGTCCTACGAGGTCGTCCTCTGCCTGTACGAACTAATCAGTTAAACAATTCATAATAATAATAATAATAATAATACGAGAATTTATAACGCGCACATATCTCACCACAAGGCGACTCAAGGCGCACTCATACACAATCTTTCACAAACTCAAGCATACTCAAATACACTTACGCATAAATTACATCAAGATGACAAGGCAACAACACAAAAAAAGACACGGCACTCAAAAGTAAGCATGAAAAAAAAAGTACAGTCATGGCTATTTACAACTGATCTGATTAGGCTTGCGGGTGAAATGGGAGAGGGGGTGGGGGGTGTAGCGGGGCACAGTAGTCTGAGGATTATTTAGGGAAAAGAGAAGTCTTGAGGCCAGATTTAAATGCTTCTAAAGACTGTTGTTGCCGGAGGGGGAGAGGTAGTGAGTTCCAGTTGGTGGGGGCTTGAAAGGAAAAGGAGCGTTGGCCTGCAGTTTTGAGCTTTGTGTGAGGTATGTTGAGTTTGAGGTTGTCGTTTGAGGAGTGGAGTGGTCGAGAAGGTTGATAGAGTGAGAGGGAATCAGAGAGATAGGAAGGAGCAAGCTTGTTGAGGCATTTGTATGTGAGAATGTTGAGCTTGTTGAGCGACACACACCCTCTGCCTTGGGTTCTGTGTGGTGTTCTTTCGCTCCGCTGGTGGATTGGGCCTGCTAGGGGGAACCGCCACGGCTGCTTTGAAAAAGCTGCAGCCATAGCTGATTGTCAATCATCCCCCCCAGGGGCGTGTGGGGTCAGCCTCTGGGCGGGACCTAAACTATTGATCATAAAGGGCCCAGGCGTTGCCTGGGTTGTCCCATGCGGCGCCTCTTATCAGCTCAGCGTAGGCGAGCATATCTTGGAGCTTCTGAGGGTGCCGCACCAGGTAAACGCTCATCAGAACGTGGAAGGCGGAAGACCACTGATCTATGGTGAGGTATTCCTTGCTTCGCCTTTCTAGCCTTGGGACCATCCGCCCTTGCTCGTCATGAACAATTTTGTTTGTTTGTTTGCTTAACGCCAAGCCGACCCCGAAGGGCCATATCAGGGCGGTGCTGCTTTGACATATAACGTGCGCCACACACAAGACAGAAGTCGCAGCACAGGCTTCTTGTCTCACCCAGTCACATTATTCTGACACCGGACCAACAAGTCGTCATGAACAAAGGCTAAGGCCTTTTCCTCAAGCCTGTCCAGAAACGATTTCGCAGAGAAAACCTGCAGGTCCACAAATTTGTTAAGCACAATTCTCTCCTTTATCTCGTGGGGAACCGTGATGGAGAGAGGGCGTCCAAGGCCTGCCCCTTCTGGCTGGCAGACTGACTCGCTAAAGCTGACTCGAGAGCCCTAATGCAGGCTTCCGAATCCTGCCTAGCCTGATTGGCCGCCTCCTTTAAGGATCTTACCCTGTTAAAGAGACCCTCATCAGTACCTAGCTGTTGTCGAAGTTCAGGTTCCTGTCTGGTGGCGTCATGTGCCCCGTCAAACCAGGCTCCCTGGCTGTCTCTGTTGCTGCTGGGCACCTGGGCTGTCGCAGCTGTTGTTTCTGACCGGCGCTGCCTTTTTGCCCTGGCCCCACTCACAGGCAGCTCCTCCTGCAGCCTTGCGGGTCTGTTACCTTGGTTGGGCCTACGAGGTCGTCCTCTCCCAGACATCTTGCCTGTACCAACTAATCAATTAAACAATTCATAATAATAATAATAATAATACGAGAATTTATAACGCGCACATATCTCACCACAAGGCGACTCAAGGCGCACTCATACACAATCTTTTGCATTAACAACTCAAGCATACTCAAATACACTTACACATCAATTACATCAAGATGACAAGGCGACAACACAGAGACACGGCCCTCAAAAGTAAGCATGAAAAAAAGCACAGTCATGGCTATTTTCAACTGATCTGATTAGGCTGGCGGGTGAAATGGGTGGGGGTGGGGGGGGGGGGGGGGGAGGGTGTAGTGGGGCACAGTAGTCTTGAGGATTATTTAGGGAAAAGAAAAGTCTTGAGACCAGATTTAAATGCTTCTAAAGACTGTTGTTGCCGGAGGGGGAGAGGTAGTGAGTTCCAGTTGGTGGGGGCTTGAAAGGAAAAGGAGCGTTGGCCTGCAGTTTTGAGCTTTGTGTGAGGTATGTTGAGTTTGAGGTTGTCGTTTGAGGAGCGGAGTGGTCGAGAAGGTTGATAGAGTGAGAGGGAATCAGAGAGATAGGAAGGAGCAAGCTTGTTGAGGCATTTGTATGTGAGAATGTTGAGCTTGTTGAGCGACACACACCCCTCTGCCTTGGGTTCTGTGTGGTGTTCTTTCGCTCCGCTGGTGGATTGGGCCTGCTAGGGGGAACCGCCACGGCTGCTTTGAAAAAGCTGCAGCCATAGCTGATTGTCAATCATTCCCCCAGGGGCGTGTGGGGTCAGCCTCCAGGCAGTTTTGAGCTTTGTGTGACTGGTATGTTGAGTTTGAGGTTCTTTCTTTCTTTATTTGGTGTTTTACGTCGTTTTCAACCGTTCAAGGTTATATCGTGACGGGGAAAGGGGGAGAGATGGGATAGAGCCACTTGTTATTTGTTTCTTGTTCACAAAAGCACTAATAAAAAAATTGCTCCAGGGGCTTGCAACGTAGTACAATATATTACCTTACTGGGAGAATGCAAGTTTCCAGTACAAAGGACTTAACATTTCTTACATACTGCTTGACTAAAATCTTTACAAACATTGACTATATTCTATACAAGAAACACTTAACAAGGGTAAAAGGAGAAACAGAATCCGTTAGTCGCCTCTTACGACATGCTGGGGAGCATCGGGTAAATTCTTCCCCCTAACCCGCGGGGGGGTACTCATTTATGGCTAAAGCCGAAATGTATTTTATGTTTGTGTAATGTCAATATCTGTTCTAAGTTAAATGTTGAGATGCACATGTCCAGTCACCCGTAGATCCTAAGCGCGCTCAGCCGTCTGTGTCCATGTTCTGACTAGTCTTTGATCCTTTGAACCTAAGCCGCTCTCCTAGGAAGAGACGGGTAGCCGCTGGTCTGCATGTGGTCAGTTGCATAACTTTTATGGCCTAACCGGGAGCTATAGCTTCCCGGAGGATGTTCTTGCCATGTCTTTTGACGCGCTACGATCAAAGCCTCATTAAGAGTTAATTCCTTTGTCGGATCGGGTGGATCGAATGCCTGCTCCCCGTCCCGGGCGGTCGGGCGGCCGTAAAAGTACAGGCCTGTAGTTGAAAATGTTACTTGTGTGTTAATATGGCTAGCAAACTGACATCACTGATCATGTAGATGAGACTTTTCATTTGCAAATGATGTACTTTTAGTTTTATGAATACATGCAGCTATAAAATCTAACCATCATTTCAACACTCACCATGTGAATGTTGCTGGGTCATGCACCATGCTAGAGGTGGTTCTTCGGCAATGTCGATCTCTATCTTGACCTCTGGCTCTTGTGAATGTTGCTGTGTCGTGCACTGTGGCACTGATTGTCTCCCAAGTAGTGGTTCTTGTGTATCTCTTTCTGTCTCGACCTCTATCTTCACTGTTCGCTCTTCTTCCTCCATCCTGTCACAGCCGCTCACTGTCTGTCTGGCTTGGCTTCTTTCCACTGACTGCGGTTGTTGCTGTGTCATGCACCATGCCAATGGCGGTTCTTCAGCAACGTCAATCTCTATCTTGAACTCTGTCTCGTGTGAGTGTTTCTCTGTCTCCATCCTGACACAGACGCTCACTGTCTCTCTTGATTGGCTTCTGTCCACTGACAGCTGCAACAATCACAGTCATGGTTCATTTAAACAATGTGCTGGCACCAACTGAGACAGAATTTCTCTCCTTGAAACATTTATTTCAAACAGATGATCTTGCAAAGTTGCATAGGAACCTGACACAGGAGAAACCTGACACAGGAGAAACCTGACACAGGAGAACCCCTTGTTCTTCCTCTTTACAGACCAGCTTTTCTTACATGTTCTGTTCACAACGTTACCTTCATTTTATTATTAAGATACACCCTCCTTTTTAAAACCAGATTGTCTCAGATTTGTTACTGTCTTAAAAAAGGGGTTCCAATATGGAGTTACCAGCCAGGATTGCTACAGCAACGCTGAGGCTTCTCTCTACACCTTTTCTCCAAGTCCCCCTACCCACATTATGAAGAAAATGTAAAGAGGGGGGATGAGATGGGTACTTAAGGCTGTAGGTTACTTCTGCAACTATGTTGGGGATAGCCTCCCTTATCGGATATAGAACGCTTTGGTGCCTCCAACATACATGGTTCTGCATGTTGGGGCCAATGATATTGGGTTGCTCAACACCTTTCAGTAACTTTAACGATATCTGCAGGATCAGTAACTTCAACGATATCTGCAGGATCCTCTCAGGATTGAGCCCTTACAAAAGGCCATGTTGTTGTGGTCTGGTTCAGTGGAGGAGGGTCCTGTGGCTGCACCATTACCGACCTGTATCCATTGCTAGTCTTTCTCACCCTGTGAGAGCCAGGGGTTGGCGTGCTAAACAGAGTGATTTGGTTGGTGTACACCACCAGATTACTTCTGCAAGTATAGTACGTAATGGGCAAAACAGAGCTGAGACGTCAGCCAGGGGCCTGCTGATTTGCTGGTACAGATGAGGGCATTTGGATACAGAGAAGCGGAGGGGGTGCATTTCAAAATTAGGTGTTTAAAAAAGTGGTCAATTACTGCCTGTGGTTATGTCCATCTCCCCACTCTGCGCCCGATTATGCCAAAAAGTAATAACCTGATAGAACAGCAATAGGTTTGTTCTGAACTTCTGTATTTGTGGCAGAGGAGTAGTGACTCAGAACAGCTCAATGTTTGGTTGTACATGGATAGACATTTTTACCCTGGTCAGGGTTTTGTGCTTAAAGAGGAATGTACAGCAGCAAGTGTTGCTAGTGGAATTTTGAACCCCCAGTCAGGGGAGTTTGTTGATGTGTGGATACACATTTATTTTTTATTTTATTTATTTACGAGGATTTATATCGCGCACGTATCTCACCACACAAGGCGACTCAAGGCGCATGTTACCTATTAATGCCGTGTGAGATGGAATTTTTTACACAATATATCACCCATTCACATCGGCCAGTAGATCGACTGCCTTTAGGCGCTGCATCCACCTGTGTATATATATACCAGCTCAATAAATGTTTGAACTGTTACTACCAGTGTTAAGTCTTAGATTGTGCGGTATGGGGATGGAAGTGTGTGTATATGTGTAAATATGTGATAAGTGGTGTCTCGACATAAATAGCAGCAGATAGAACTGCATGTCATAATCATGTAATTTATTTTCTTCTTGTCTGGCTTTATTGACTGCATGCCGATCATGTGACTTTTCACTGTACATAACACAGCTCCCACTCTCCCTCACTAATGCCTACCCCAAGCCTTACAACTGATGCTTGGAAATTGTGTGGAAGAGTACACCTCTGTATTTCTCTACAATGCTCTTCCTGCTGACATGCAGTGACACCGGACACCCCACAGAGTTTAGCCAGCTACCCCTCCACCACCCCCACCTCCCTCTCTCTCTCACTCACTCCAGCCATGTACTGTTTGGGGCTGTGGCCAGAGAGGCCAGCTGCACTGTTCACTCAGAGCAAAACCAGTTGACTGTGTCGTAACCTATGACAAAGCAAGACACTCACTGGTCAAGGCTGAGGGGAAACAAGAGTATCTTGTCAATGAAAGAGGTTACACACGATGGTGAGAACTGTGGCCGGTTTTTCACTCTCTTTCGCTCAGGACCTTCATCGACTGTGGTTTCTGTTGTTTACATCCAACGGACAAGAATAAAGAGCACAGTGCAGTTTCATGTTGGCATCTTCGCATGTTCCATGTACTCCACTCCTGACCAAAACTAGCCCCCCTCCTGATGGGTACACGTGCACTCAAGTTCTCAGTGACTGTCATCATGCCATTGCGGCTTTGATCTTTGTGCCAAGAGCCGGACTGCTCTGTTATCGATTTTGTTGTGGTGAAAATTTGACGATGGTCTGTCCGTACATTGGAGGTATGACCTGCTGTTGGGACCAAAAATGAGTGTCCGCGTCCACGTTTTGCAGGTGTACGTTTAAGGGGGGGGGGGGGGGGGGCAAATATAGAAGGAAAACACTCCGTGCCGAGAAAATGTGTCCGTACATGTCAGGTGTCTGCTCACGCCGGGGGTCGTACATTGCAGGGACTGCTGTAGCGGCAAGACGCAGCCAGGCTTTGATAGGCTGGTCATTATGACGTATTATCCGGTTGACCCAAACCCTAACCCATAAAAGTGCATCCTTTATTTCAACGCAAAGCATTTAGTGTGGATTTTCTTTATGAATCAGCCGACCTACACGCACATCCAAGGCAGTGTTTACATCCGATAAACCTGAAGCGGAAACACCGATCGTCATAATAACTAGCCAATCACAGCCTGGCTGCATCCTGCCGCTAGCCCCAAGTTTATTTTATTTATTTATTATGAGAGCTTATATAGCGCGAACCACAATTAACTGTGCTCTCCGCGCTTTACATATTAATTTCTTCGGTTCGAATTCGATAAAAGTGACTTGTACTTGTAGTTGTAAAATTTTATTATTATGTCACAAATAAGTTCAAAATGCTACTGGATTTTATTCTGTGACTGTCCAAGGTTAAATTTCAACATTACAACTTGAATGTATGTTTGCAAGAGCAAGTTCTACGTGAGTAGAGGCTAAGATTGCAGCCGTAGAAAAACGGCCCAAAAGATGTAAACAAAAGGCACTGCGCCCAAACAAAATGGCGTTGCGCGACCCCTCGCTGTCGAAAACAAGTCTGTCACCACCCCTGCTTACCTAACAATTAAACATATTCCTAACTTAGTGCTTGCGGGAGCTCAACAGTACCTCATAAACCAGAGCAGACATTGGCTCAGAGCTTGTTTCCAATGCTACTTCTCTGGCAAGCACCATTCGCATTCGGCGTGACAATGATCAACAGATTTAGTGAGTCGGAGTTACTTCCCTTGCATTATCTTTCTACACCAAACTACGCAAAGACAAAAACCATTGATTGCCCAGGAAAGACAAATCTGGCTTCACCCGTTAAAATAACTTGTATGTAAGCGTGTTTGTGTAAGCGTATTTGTGTGTGTGTGTGTGTGTGTGTGTGTGTGTGTGTGTGTGTGTGTGTGTGTGTGTGTGTGTGTGTGTGTGTGTGTGTGTGTGTGTGTGTGCACATGTGACACTGACTGTGCACTGTTAGCGCTCTTACAGCCAAGTGCCCTAACAGACGCAGTTTTGCCTTTACAGCAAGTGCCCTTACAGCCAAGTGCCCCAACAGACTTTTGCCCTTACAGCAAGTGCCATAACAAACTTTCTGCGCCTTAGCAGACCGTCACGAACTTCTAGTCTACACAAACTACGCAAAGACAAAAACAATTGATTGCCCAGGAAAGACAAATTTGGCATCACCCGTTAAAATAACTTCAGTGTATGTAAGCGTGTTTGTGTGTGTGTGTGTGTGTGCACATGTAACAATGTGCACTTTTAGCGCTCTTACAGCCAAGTGCCCTAACAGACTTTTGCCTTTACAGCAAGTGCCCTTACAGCCAAGTCAGTGCCCCAACAGACTTTTGCCCTTACAGCAAGTGCCCGAACAAACTTTCTGCGCCTTAGCAGACGACACGAACTTCTGGTCTACACAGCTTATTTCAGTACATCTGACGGCGGCCATGTTCGAGTAAAACGTGGGGAAAGGTAAAAATAGACTAAAATAATACGGCTTCAGTTGTTACAGCACAAATCGTGTAAGTGCTCTTCGAAATGCCATCCAAATTAGACATATGAAAGCATGAAGTTAGAAGTTAGCAAGCAGCGCTATCAAAATCAAGTGACGAAAAGTATCCTTTTGTATGCGTTTTAGCAGAGATCTGTTTGCTACAGTATCTCCGACTGCCAGTATGCGACTCACCTTTACTCTCGCGCGTCGTGTCCACAATCATGGATGCTAGTGTGCCGCTAAGAATATTTGGATCGACGGCGTGAGCCTCTCGTCGCAAAATATATGGTGCGCCAAATTGATATTACTATCGTTAACAGTTATAAAGGGTTTTGAAACTATCGTTAACTGTTATATAGAGTTTCGAAACTATCGTTATCTGTTATAAAGAGTTTCGAAACTATCGTTAACTGTTATTTAGAGTTATATCAATAGCGCGTTTGTGCGCGCTATTGCCGCAAAACTATGAATAACAGATAACGAGGGTTTCGCAAAACGGCGGCATCATAACTCCCTTATCTTTTATTTCTGTGACTTAAAAATTGGTATAAAGTCAGATAATGTTGTGAAGATACTATATATACAAAAAATAGTACATGTACATGCTTTGAGTTTGGCCAGTAGCGCAAGGTAGTGGAAGGCCGCGTGCCGGGTCGCCGGTATTATTTAGTCAGACCAGGGACCTCTATCTAATATAGGTCTATGGTCAGACCGTGCAGCCCAGAGAGATTGTGTGAGTTTAATATAATCAGTTAAGACTGAGTAAAAAATTATTACAATCGATAGTTACCAGTGAAAAGTAATATCGGTTGTGTTTTTGTTGTTGTAAAATGTAAGATCTGAAACGTTAAAAATTACGTAAAATTGGTGCGTTTTGGTCGAGTGGGATGGGTCGTTGAACTGTGTTGTTACAGCCCGCCGAAGTCACGTTATCAAAAGCGTTTTTGCTTTTTGTAATTCGGTTGGTTTGGTGCGTTATACAATTCATCTGCTTTTTCAAGACTAAGCATTGATCACTTTAAAACACAAGGATCATCATAGGCCATCATGACTTGTATCATTTTACATCGCATCCTAAGAAAGAGCAGAATTCTCACTATGGGTGCGGTACATTTTTAGAATCGCGTAGCGCAAAGTTGGAATTCCGGCGGCCATTGTTGGAATTCCAACAAAGCGCAGGTCATTTCCGGAAAAGCGCCGATGACGAGATGGGTCGCAACAGGAATACCCCTCCCCTCCCCCCCTCCCCCCTCACCCCCCCCCCCCCTCCACGTATTGCTGCAGCTAACTCCAAGTACACCAGAATCTTCAAAAAGATGAAGGCGGGTGGAAACTAGAAGAAGAAGGGAAGTCATTCCGACTTCATTGAAGTTACGTACATCCGCTCGGAGAAAACATGGCGTCTGCCGAACTCCCGATTTTGTGATAAAACAGACAACCACTGACGGTTCACATTGTGCGTTGGCGAATTGTCCAGCTAAACAAACAATTAATCGTGGCCTGTCTTTCTTCAAGTAGCCAAGAAAGGTGTGAACGATGAGCGGAGAAGGCACAAGATCAAGCGACCAGACACACGACCAGACAGGGGGTCGGGTTCAACCCGGACACCTCTCACAGTTCTTCCCGACACTTTCTGCAATCTTGCTTAGAAACAAGTGAGCATTTGACAGTTTATTTTTAACACGCATTCAGCGACAACAAGCTGTGCAAAGTGTGAACTCTATTTCTTCTGTTCCCTTACGTGAGAGATCTGCTGGCCGATGTGAATGCGTGATGTATTGTGTAAAAAAATTCCATCTCACACCCCATAAATAAATCCCTGCGCCTTGAATATGTGCGCGATATAAATTGCATAAAAAAAAAATACAAATAAAAATCCCTGCGCTTAGAACTGTACCCAAGGAATACGCGCGATATAAGCCTCATATTGATTGAATGATTGATTGTTATTGTTAATGTTATGGCAAGCGATTCACAGAGGCGCGGCGATTCACAGAGCGCGGCGTGTTGTGCAGCGCGGCGATTCCCAGAGCGCGGCTATTGCTCTCACCAGCGCAGATTGTTGACGCGCTTTATTTTTGTACATGTATGATTATCAGCAACATTTTTAACAATTGATTGCACCTACCTCTATTATATTATCTCAAGTGAATCTATACACCAGTTAACAGTTGCAGCGCTTACATGGAACAAAGAAGGAACCCGAAAGAGGAGAAAAAACAAACACTCGAAAAAAAAACGATCTGCTCTGTGTTCAAATCAACCAGAAAAACAAGAAAAATTGCGTATTTGTGTGCCCGATGTAATCCTTAGAACCTTTACACTCTTTCTTTGGACACTCAAAAGCAACTTCAGGGCTGCAAGACTACAAAATTGCACTTTCTGCAGACTGAATATACGCATTCTAATCAACCGGGGAAACAAAACACGAAAAAAACGATCTGCGCATGCGCGAATTCCAAAATGGCTGCTGAAGTGTTAACTGGTGTTACACCGATTAACAGCGATTCTGCGGCACTGTACTCGGATACTTGTTTAAAAACGTCATCCCAGTTTAATAACTCAGCTGCTTTCCATATATAGTAGAAGCCATTGCAATGACATGTAGTGATATGACTGCCAAGTATTCAAGGCCGTAACTTAGGCACGCTTTACATCGGCGTAGCGATATATGGTGAACTCAGTTGAAAGAGTGAGAGAGAGAGAATGGAGCTCTGTTTTTTGTTTTATTGAGTTTTATTTCTCAAATAGATCAGATAGATGTAGCTGTTGTAAACTTTGCGATTGTGAAGAAAATGTAACAGCAGAATACATCGTGCGTCGTGAATTGCAGCGCTCCTCCTAGCGCCGCGCGTTGTAAATCGCAACGCTGCACAACGCGCCGCGCGCTGTGAATCCACTTCGTAATGTTATTGTAAAATTACTTCAATTGTAAGAACGACCTAGGTTACAGAAATCTTGATCTTGATCTTGATATATTACGCCAACAGGTCCCAAACTTGGGAATATTCGTTGGCGTATAAATTGGGGAGAGCACTTGGTGTTTTAATCAGCGGTTGGCAGTTTTCCTCTGAATTCGTTGACCGTTGACGACTGGATCATGTTGTCATCAAGGTCCCTGGTTACAGTTACGCTTCCACTATAGTTACAGAGCCAGCCTTATGTACACTGATGTAGTGGTAGCGAGTTCACACACTAATTTCAGCATGAATGAGTGAAAGATAGATCAGAGAAGAAAAGTGAAATATTTCAGTACTGTAGTGCTAGTGCTAGCGGGACATGCTGAGCTGGCCTCTTTTATACCTTCCAAAATCTACGCTCGGTGTCGTGAGTGAGTGCTGCTGGCTGGCAGCAGGTAAGTGGGTGGGGGTAACGAGGGGCAGGTGGGGGTAACCAAGTGCCTGCATCTGTGGGCGAGGACTGCCGTCCTGCTTCATTACACCTTACAGTCGATAAAAGTTGCACTTCGTTTAGTCATGTTTGATTAAAAGAGTTAAAACAAATTGTCTTGTATTTTCGTGTGTCACTGTCAGGGAATAAAGTGAGATGAAGGTTATGGAGGCATCTTAAACAGTCATTTGAGTCAATGGAAAGTTGTTCACATATGATGTGACCGAATGAGAAAGCTGGTCCAGGAAAAACTTCAGATACATACAGCGAAGTAACAAACTTAGTTTTCGTCTGAGACCAGCTTTTGCATTCAGCCTAGTTGATCTCATGTAAACTGCACACTGAATATCCCCCCTCCTTTCCTAAGATCTGAACATTGACTTTGCATTCGTGGGGTCAAGTTTGTTCAAAAACAGTAATGGTATTTAACATTGCTGCATGAAATGCTAAATCCTTCCCTTCTCATTCAAGGACGTAAACACTCGGTGCACTCACAAAGGAATCATCATTTGGGGTGAAGTCTTTGACATTTTACCACCAATGTCCTTCATTTGCGAGAAACTGACATGCTTTTCTCCCTCAAATAAGTGTACAATACAATTTAATGTTGACCAGGAAACATTTAAGTCTCGGGTATGCATTTATATTATTGCTTTCCCAAGCTATTGCATTTAAGTGCTTTTAGTTGCAGAGAAACCCCGTATACTAATGTTCTATTATTATTATTATAGTTATTATTATTATTTTCATTATTATTATGACATTATATATTACTACTATTATGAGTAGTAGAAGTAGTTTGTTTTTTATCAGTGTTCGTACAATAGAGGCATATTATGAAGCAGCTAATAATGATCTCCAGATCTGACACGGCTTGCAGGTTAATTACCCCCCGCGGGTTAGGGTGAAGAATTTACCCGATGCTCCCCAGCATGTCGTAAGAGGTGACTAACGGATTCCGTTTCTCCTTTTACCCTTGTTAAGTGTTTCTTGTATAGAATATAGTCCATTTTTGTAAAGATTTTAGTCAAGCAGTATGTAAGAAATGTTAAGTCCTTTGTACTGGAAACTTACATTCTCCCAGTAAGGTAATATATTGTACTACGTTGCAAGCCCCTGGAGCAAATTTTTGATTAGTGCTTTTGTGAACAAGAAACAATTGACAAGTGGCTCTCTCCCCCCTTTCCCCGTCGCGATATAACCTTTGTGGTTAAAAACGACGTTAAACACCAAATAAAGAAAGAAAGAAAAGCAGGTTAATTACATTTCTAATTATTTGTGTGTTTGATGCACTGCAGTCTACATAGCACATGTATGCAGAATTTCAACAGAGGCATGAAATACACATAAAATGGGTATATATTTTGTGTTTGGGTTCATTTTGTTTACCTTTTATTTGCAGCGTAAACAACGGCTGCAGGAAACTCATACCAGGAAGTTTGCCACCTCTGGGTATGCCACTGCCAGTGAGATATGTTTCTACGCCACAACTACAGCCTCAGAAACCACATGTAAGAGAATGATTACATTTTTAATTTTATGATGCTTGACATCATTTGTTTTCTGTTTGCATTTTGATCCACTGTATTTTGTACTCTGTGGGAGCGGAATCTTCCCA
This sequence comes from Littorina saxatilis, assembly GCF_037325665.1. Lineage (NCBI taxonomy): Eukaryota > Metazoa > Mollusca > Gastropoda > Littorinimorpha > Littorinidae > Littorina > Littorina saxatilis. The sequence continues at coordinate 45,608,391 of NC_090260.1, read as the reverse complement.
TCATTATATAGAGCTTAAACAATGACCACGAGTTGATTACTGGAAAATAAACCACGAGTGGGTATTTGCAGCCGCTTGGTGAATTACCAAGCGGCTGCAAATACCCACTCGTGGTTTATTTTCTAGTAATCAACGAGTTGTCGTCATTGTTTAAGCTATTTATACAACGAACAACACGGGTCGAACATGCAGTCATGCAGACGACATTTTCATTTCAGCCTAATCACTCAGAGTGTCAAATGCGCGTCATTCAAATAGTCCCTATTCTTTTACTTTATTCTTAGTCTCCGACTCCCGTCGCGATATAACCTTGAATGGTTGAAAACGACGTTAAACACCAAATAAAGAAAGAAAGAAAGTCTCCGACTCGTCGGCATTATACTTGTCTCGTCTAAATATCGGACCCTTTTGCTACGATTAAAACACATTAGCGTTTATATAGCTATTCTGACATTACATTCTGTGTTAAAATCATGTTTTTGTCAGCAACAAGGACCAGAATGGTCCATGTCGTTGACTGATTGCAGACGACGGTTCCCTTTCCGCATGAAGCCACGGAAATAACCGAACATTGAAAAACCCACGGACATGTATTTCGGAGAAAACTCGGGATAACCGGATGTTTAGCATTACGTCAATATGCTAGGAATCATATGACGTCATGACGTATCATGCTTGCCTACGTAGATTGTATGTTCGAAAGTCTGACTTCTGTTGTGAATTCGCGTGGTGAAGACTGCGGTAAATCTGTAGATGATAAGAGAACAAGGATTGTCTCAGAAGAAACGACTAAATGTTTCAGACCGGTAACTTCATTTCAACATTGCACTAAAGAATGGACGTTCTATGTGACAGGAGAGTTTGCTGATTTTGTGTTAAACATTGGAGAGATCGTCTGCTAGAATCAGAGATAGGTCGCTTCAGATTGCAGCTTCTGGAAATTTGCAAGGTTGGTTGCCTGTTAAAGAACTGGATTTTACATGTAATGTATGTCATGTACAGTAAGCAACAACAAAAACACACACAAAGCAAATGGCATCGTCTGTCGACTAGTCACAGAAACAAACCTGGCGAGGTATGCAGTGTACTGTATACACGTCAGCCATTGTTGTTACAGTTTTGAGTCAACGTTGTATTCTTCCGCCACAGGGTCCAATCGTCTGGGTTTCAAATGATGTCATGTTCTAAAAATAAATTCTACTATTGATTATTTTTTAGCCCTCTTTATTCTTACTTCGAATAATCCACGTGTGATTTTGGTGTAATCAAAGTAGTTTGTTCTAATTTCTCACTTGTCTAAAAATAATCAACTAGATTTAATCCACCCCTCGGTTGCATTACGGGAGTTGTATAAAACCATGTTGCATTTGTGTGACAATTTGTTATTCTCTTTGAGACTAAAGTGAAAATATCAAAACATGCAACAGTGAGCGGGTTTCAGATTCACAGTATTTTGACTCTGAAGTTTTCAGTTTAATTTAATTGTCCTTATTTGAGTCCTTACTGAACTTTCAGTGCCAAAACTTTGTGCAGTGAATTAACTTTGTGAAGTAGACTTTGCTATGTTGACTTGGCCTATTGATATCAGGCTTCAGGTAATATTGTATGTGAACAGAAACACTAATGTTGTGACATCACCATAATTTGCACAATAATCAATAATCAAATGACCCAGCTATCTAGCACAACACCTGCAGTTGACAAGCCTGGGTTCTGAGTATTAAATCAAGAAAGAACTTAACATGGAAGATCTCTACTTCAGGCTTTCGGAGCAAAATTCAGGAATGATGCGGTTGTAAAGTACAAGAATTTCCACCAGGGAATAAAGTCTGTCCTTAAAACACATCAACTGAGCCCCTGGTGAAACTTGTCTGTGAAGAACAATGCAGGCAGAATCCTTTGCAGCTTGTGATACATTGCAAGACGTGGCAAGCAGCTCAGTGTTGCAGCAGGCATGCGGTTGGCAATCCCCTTGCTACATGATGTCTGATTCGTGGTCCAAACCAACTTGTCTGTGCATGACAGCAATGCAGACAATTATAAATGCACACACCATTTTGTTATTAACCTTCACCAGATCATGCTTCGGACAACACGGTCCGGATGATGTGGCCGGGTCATGTACAACACATACTTTCCAAAGAAGGATTCAACGTAAAAAGTATGGGTCGTATACGACCCACGCCATCCGAATAGGGATAAACGTTTTGCCGCCTCTTTTCAAAGTATGTGTTGTACATGACCCACGCCATCTGAATAAGGATAAACAACGTAAAATTCCTAACGTAATTCCATATGGGTCGTCCACCACCCACATCATCCGGACTGTGTAGTTCAAATTACGTCATCGTTTATTTGTTTGTTTACAAAAATAATTTTTCAAAAGTTGGGCAATGGGAAGGTCGTATAGTGATTGGAGATTACATGAAGTCTCAAATCAAAACTCATAATAGTTTCAGAGATAAAGATGATTTTGTTAGGCTACGGGTCGTCCACGACCCATAAAGCATGGTGAAGGTTAAAACTGTACATGTTGGTTTCCACTGACCATATGTATGCTGAAGGTTATCGGTATAGCATCCAGTTGTTTGAAGAAACCATCACCTTTTATTGTTTCAGCAGCAGTCAGAGGATAGAAGCCAAGTAAGACGGACAGTGAGAGGCTGTGACAGACTGGAGGAAAAAAAGACAGAGGTCACGACAGAAAGAGATACACAAGAACGACTACTAGTAAGACTACTAAGACTACCCGTGCCACAGTGCATGACAGGGCAACATTCACAAGAGCCAGAGGTCAAGGCAGAGGTCAAGATAGAGATCGACGTGGCGGAAGAACCACCACTAGCATGGTGCATGACACAGCAACATTCACATGAGACAGAGGTCAAGATAGAGATCGATGTTGCAGAAGAACCACAGCAACATTCACAAGGTGAGTGTTTAGATGATGGTTAGATTTTACAGCTGCATGTATTCATAAACATCAAAGTCATCATTTGCATCTAGATGATCACTGGTGTCAGTTTGCTAGCCATATAACCACACAAGTCAAACTTGAAACTACATAGCTGATGATGCAGAAGGGTCTAATTTAAAACAGAACGCAGTTTACAGTAGTCTCATGTAGGACACTAGATTGAGTGCTGTCTCTTTTTTAGCCAGGAATTTCAACCGGGCTCATTTCTGTAATCAGGAAAAATACCCCCAGGAAGTGCACTTACAGGAAAACTGCCCACTAAGGTTTAAATCAGATCACTTCTGAACTGATGAAGTTTTTGTCACTGTATGAATACCTATAGTGAGTCATGAAACCACCCATGCCCTCTGTTCACCACACAGAGTCAGTGTGTGTGGGGGTGGGGAGAGGGGTCACATTGTTAAAAAATATATGCAAGGATGATACCCGAAAGTGTGATTGATGCAAGGGAGAAGAACTCGAGAAGGGAGAGGGGATGGAAGAGCAAGAAAAGGGAGTGGGGAACATATGGAGCACAACTTTGGAGACTAAAACTCTGTTTCAATTTCAAATGTTCTCTCTACATAGTTGAAGTTCAAAGTACTCTTTCTGTTCACTGGTAGCATGGTGTCTGCTGATAAAGTACAACTTTCGTACACTGACTTGGCTAACATTGCCCCTCACGTGACAAAGTAAGCAAGAAGTATTTAACCTTCACCGTGCCTTCTGGGTCAAAGTAAAGTGGCGGCTTCTCTGAAACTATTTGTAGTTTTTGATTGAGACTAGATGTAATCCTCAAACAACAGTTGCTTGGTTCTGTCAAGTTGCTCACTACATGTACTACTGCTGTGTTTGTTTTGTGTGTTGCAGTGTCGGTCCAAGCAGACTTCACAACAGAGAGCACAGCAAGTATCATGAAGGAACAGACGACAAAAACTCAGGCTGAATTCTTTGACCAATGTTCTTCATCACAAGAGTCAGTGAAACATCACAACAGACAAGTGAGTGAACACATCAAGTCCGAGTCAAGAGATGCAGAAGACACAACAGTTGTGACGGGGGACACACAGTTCATTCCAACACACCAAGATGAAGGAGCCGGTGCTGAATCAAGCGCAATGGCAAGAGACGACACTGCACAGCTGACAAGGTCACCTTGCAACAGTCAAAGTCCTTCATCACAAGATGACCTATCTTCAGAGGAAAGCAGCACTGGATTGGATCACCTCACCATACGTCGGTCAAACAGTTTGAAGGGGGAAAGTTTACAGAAAGAGATGAGAACACAAGCAGAGAACAGCACAGGACAAAACAAAAGAGAAAGAGGACACAAAACACCGAAAGGAAATTCCTGCACACAGTGTAATGCTTCTTTCAGAAGGCTTCATGATTTGAAACAGCATGTGGTAACTCACACAGATGTAAGGCCACATAGATGTGCACAGTGTAATTCATCTTTCTGTTATCCTTCACAATTAAAGCGGCACATGTTCACTCACACAGGTGAAAAGCCATATAGTTGTGCACAGTGCAGTGCATCCTTCAATCGGCCTTCTGTGTTGAAGCATCACATGTTCACTCACACAGGTGAGAGGCCATACAGATGTACACATTGCAGCGCATCCTTTGCTCTCCATGCTGTCTTGAAGCGACACATGTTCACTCACACAGGTGAGAGGCCATACAGATGTACACATTGCAGCGCATCCTTTGCTCTCCATGCTGTCTTGAAGCGACACCTGATAATTCATACAGGTGAAAGACCACATAGATGTACACAATGCAGTGCATCCTTTACTCGGCCTTCAACATTGAAGCGGCACATGGAAACTCACACAGGTTAAAAGCCATACAAATGTGCATTAGGTAGTGCATCCTTCCAGGTTAAAGCAGCGCATGGTCACTCATACAGGGGAAAGGCCATATAGATGTGCACATTGCAGTTCCTCCTTTGCTCTCTCTACCAACTTGAAGCAGCACATATAATATGCTAACTCATACAGAAGAAATGGGAAAGAGAAGAGCACAGAAATATGTTCCAGATGATATCACCATCAACACTGAAGCAGAGAAGTACATGAGAACTGGTTGAGATGGTGATATGCACCTACAGTCAAGTCAGTTGGTCACCTAGCTGGCGCAGACTATCTCGTGTGTTGAAAGCTCACTGAGTTGGTCACCTGGGCACAGACTATCTCGTGTGTTGAAATCTCACTCAGTTGATCACCTGGGCACAGACTATCTCGTGTGTTGAAATCTCACTCAGTTGATCACCTGGGCACAGACTATCTCGTGTGTTGAAATCTCACTCAGTTGGTCACCTGGGCACAGACTATCTCGTGTGTTGAAAGCTCACTGAGTTGGTCACCTGGGCACAGACTATCTTGTGTGTTGAAAGCTCACTCAGTTTGTCATCTGGGCACAGGCTTTTGTAACCGGAGCCCTAGAGGGTCCGTATCCTCATTAAAGTTCGCAGGGGGAGGCTGAAGATTGCCGAGAAGAGCAACTACTCTTTACTCTGGCCCTATGTAATGTTGCACAATCAGTTAGTCTAAACCTGTATGCCTCGTGTTGTGTTCAAATCCATGTGGTTATTGTGCTTACATTACTGGCTGACCTCGGTGTTCAGAAGAAACAGATAGAAGTGACAGAGAGTACGATTTGCCTTCAGCATGGAGGAAAGAGATAAAGTGAGAGTGAAAGGGAGCGTGTGAGCTTTTCAGCACAACCACTACTAACGTGACTTGCAGCGGTCACTGATAGTATAAAAGGGGCTAGCTCTGCAAGGAGGGGGGGGGGTAACACTGAAGAGGGCAGGTGGGGGTGACTAGAAGAAAGGTGGGGTGACCGAGTCCTTGCAACTCTATGCTAGTAAGGCCCTCCTGCTCCACTTTCTAGTGTGTTGAAAGCTTGCTTACTCAGTTGGTCACCTAACACAGGGCTCCCCAAAGTGCGCGTCCCTGCGTCCTATATGCACTAGAAGCCGAAATCCCTCATTAAAAATTCATGGAGGGGGCCCCGGGACGCACTGTAAACTTAAAAAGAGCTGGTCATTATCATAGGAGACACAGACAGTTCTGACAGGTAAACCACAGGCAACTCCAGCACACAGATGATGAAACACATTTCGAGTCTGAGTGTGCTCTTGAGTGTGATGCAATTTGATGCAGGACATCTCAATGTATATAATGCGGCTTTGATGCCAACAGTATGGTGCATCTTTGTGTTGTGTCAGCACAGAACTCTTGTAGGAAAAATGCCATACATTTACTCATCTTGAGTGAAATTTTTCTTTTAACGTAGTTGGCCATTTTATATTGCATGTGATATTTAGGAGAAAAATTACAGAGACGTGCCGAAGTGTGCGAACAGACCAACATACGTACACGTCAGACGTGTCGCGCTCTGGTGCTGGAGTGACAGGGATTGAATGACAGAGAAATAGCTGTCTTACAACATGTTGAGTTTAATTTGTTTCAGAATTGTGACAAGCCAGTACATGTAGCATGATGGAAGACCTGAAGTCTTAAAATGGTGCTGCATATATGTCTTCCAGTGGCGGGTGTGTTTGTGAGAACATGTGTGTGTGTGAGAGAGAAAGAGAGAGAGAGAGAGAGAGAGAGAGAGAGAGAGAGAGAGAGAGAGAGAGAGAGGAGAGAGGGAGAGAGATTGCTGCAATATCGTTTATAAAAGTGTGAACATGTTAGACAAAAGGCATAAGGTGTGTGTGTGTGTGTGTGTGTGTGTGTGTGTGTGTGTGTGTGTGTGTGTGTGTGTGTGTGTGTGTGTGTGAGTGTGAGAGAGAGAGAGAGAGAGAGAGAGAGAGAGAGAGAGAGAGAGAGAGAGAGAGAGAGAGAGAGAGAGAATAAAAATGTTGGACAAAAGGCAACACTGTGATATGCTTTTTTTCTGAAAGGTTTGTATTGGACATGGAGTATATATTTCTTGTCTATTTGCTTGTATGGTTTCCACAACTGATATTCATCATCATAATTATTATAATTACATGTAGCAAGGACAAATCAATAAATGCATCTTGCATTTTCAACTTCCTCAGTTGTTATTTATGATGTTGAGTTTGTCTTTGTTTTAGAATAAAAGTACGCATTTGATATTTCACAAAACAAAAACAAAAAATATACATATATGTGTAACTTCATATTTATTGAAAAGCACAAAGCAAATTAATTCTCCACTCTCACTTGACATTTACCACAGTTGCTGACTTTGAGATCCATATCACTTTGAAGCCCATTCACACTTGCATGCTTGAAGCATGGTCTTTTTTTTCTCCACAAAAATACTTTGACACACTCAGACAAAAACAAACAAACACATGCACACGTACCTTCTTGCTAGTCTGCACACACAACCACCCAAGTTCGCATACTAATGCAATACACATGCTTGCGTTCCTGTTTATGCACACACACACATGCACGCACGCACACACACACCATACCAAAAAGGCACCTACACACACACACCTCTGTTTGATGGCTTGCACACCTGCAATACTTTACACACGAACACACACACACAGAGTAACACACACACACAGAGTAACACACACAAAGTAACACACACACACACACAGAGTAACACAAACACACACAGTGTAACACACACACACACACACACACACACACACACACAGAGAAAAGCAGCAGTGGTCAAAAAGTAGTGTTGACGAGCCACTGTTGTGTACTCTAATGTCTTTTGCCACCTGCAAAGTCTTTTGACATCCATCTTGAACACACGGCCAGTACAACTGGCCTTGACACGGAACGATCCAAGGGGGGCAATCTCAGTCATCTGAAAGAGGGAAATCCAAACGCAATCCGCCTTGTTCGGTTTTATGGGCTTGGACGATAGAGAAAAATAAGAAAAGCAAAAGCTGGAGTCCATTCTGGACGAAACTGCTATCAAGAACGCAGAATTGATTTTTTCTGAGTTTTTTTTTTTTGGCCGTAAGCGCCATTTCTCATTTCGAATTTCTCATAACTGCTGTTCACAATGCGAGGCCGCAGTGAAACCAACAAAGGGGCCTCACTCTGGAAGAGTTTCCTGCTCCGATAAACATGGCGCTTACGGCAACAACAAAAAAACTCAGAAAAAATCAATTCTGCGTTCTTGATAGCAGTTTTGTCCAGACTGGACTCCAGCTTTTGCTTTTCTTATTTTTCTCTATCGTCCAAGCCCATAAAATCGAACAAGGCGGATTGTGTTTGGATTTCCCTCTTTCAGATGACTGAGATTGCCCCCCTTGGATCGTTCCGTGTCAAGGCCAGTTGTACTGGCCGTGTGTTCAAGATGTTTGACATCAAGCTTGGGAATGGCAATGCTTCCGGGCTACCTTCACCAGCGTTACTGAGCGTAACGCCCCTCATGCAAACATCAGCTGAGTCGCCATAAGACAATTGCTCACAGAATAAGCACCATCATTCACAGAAAGGTCCACACTTGGTTGGAAGTCTTGTCACTCTAGTAGCTCCCTGTCCGGATAACTCCAGTGTAAAGCACATCATGCAAACATCTGCTGAGTTGCCACAAGACAGTTGCTAACAGAATAAGCACCATCAATCACAGAAAAGTCCACACTGTTGGAAGTCCTGTCACTCTAGTAGCTCCTTGTCCAAACGTCTTGCCTCCTGGAGAGGAAATAGAAACAGAAAAGAAGAGAATTTAGAGACGTCAAGAGTGGTGTACAACATATATTACAAAACTGCATGTACAGTCAGTGTTGTTCCCAAACGAAGAGGACAACAGGTCAGTTGGACCTAGACTGACAATATACAGGTACAGGTCTTAATGTCCTGGGCCCATATTCTTGCAAAACTCTTGTGACTGCGGATTTCCGTCCGAAACCGTAACTTGAACACTTCCTATTAGATTGTCCAAATTAATCAATCAATATGAAGCTTATATAGCGCGTATTCCGTGGGTACAGTTCTAAGCGCTTGTCGCGAAGCACGTCAAGAAACCATACATACCCTCCCTAACCACAGTATTCACCTCCCCCACCTTCTAAATGGACTGACACTGTGACAGACAGTATTCTCTAGATTTGAACAGCCGGGAACATTTTTTCCATAGTACACTCGTTCATTGAACGTTCAGGCCGCTTTGGGCAAACCGGAATGTATTGCGATTCTCTAGCCACTCTAGAAACCTTTTTCTGTCCAATCCCCGAAACATGTCTAAGGAAAGGAAACAATAGTCTCCTGTCCGCCCAGCGACCTTCCCCTTGACCCTGCTTGTGACCTCGATGTTTTTTGCCCCCGCAAGGGGTACGGTACTCTCTAAGCACCCAAAACCTCAAAGAGAGATAACTGGCGGAAACCTTCCTATTGTAGTCTCCTGTATGACGGCTTACTAGTGCCAAAACCTCATAATTATAACTATCCTTGATAATTACCATTTTCACGTGTTAATTACTCATTTTCCCCGGAAAATTACTAATTTTTCCGGAAAAATTACTAACTTTCACCTGTTAATTACTAATTTTTAGTTTTGGCTCACTTCCTGACGGATTGCTAGTGCCGAAACTAAAATTTAGTAATTTTCCCGTGAAAATTAGTAACTAACAGATGAAAACAGTAACTGACAGCGTTAATTAGTAATTATCACGTGATAATGGGTAACACCAGGTTTTGGCACTAGTAAGCCGTCATACTCCTGTCCGCCCAGCCGACCTTCCCCTTGACCCTGCTTGTGACCTCGATGTTTTTTGCCCCCGCAAGGGGCACGCACCCAAAACCTCAGAGAGATAACTGGCGGAAACCTTCCTATTGAAAAACAACAATAACAGCAGACTGAATAATCTTTATAGTTTATTATTTTATTTTCCTTGTCTACTCCACTGGTCGAAACTGGGGGGTGGGCGTTTACTAGGTACTATACCATGTACACCTGCATGCAACTGAGGTTTAAAAAAAAAAAGAAAAAAAAGTCTCCCCGTGTTTTTATTTCATTCAGTTTGTTTGGGTTGTTGCTATTGACTTTGAAACTGACACGCCGGCGAAAACGCCGGTAACGCGTGCGCAGAGAAGAGCAAGCACTGGTGTGTACACACACATATTATGTGTGATATGGTGCAAGTGTTGGACCCGCTGATTCGTGCGACCTGGAATAGTGTGCGCACCCACAGAACTTTGTATGTGAAATAGGATTGTGAGAATCCAGAATAAACTTGTAACCACTGTATTGTGAGTTGGCAAGTGAAGATAACCAGCAAAGTGGTGTAGTAACGGATTGTGAGAATCCAGAATAAACTTGTAACCACTGTATTGTGAGTTGGCAAGTGAAGATAACCAGCAAAGTGGTGTAGTAACGGATTGTGAGAATCCAGAATAAACTTGTAACCACTGTATTGTGAGTTGGCAAGTGAAGATAACCAGCTAAGTGGTGTTGTAACGGATTGGATGAATCCAGAATAGATGTACGGCCACTGAAATGTGGGCCGACATGTGAATTATTCTAGTAGGCCCTATGTGTGATTCTTGAACGGAGAATCAGCAAGGACGACATCATCGAGGGAGAGACTTTCCTTTCATCTTACTCGAGATAATAATGTTATATTGGATGAAAGAGTCTTTGAGTGGATGAGATATTATACTGATATTTTGTTGTGATTGTTGGTTAATGTGTGATCACTTGAATACAAGTATGAGGGCAAAGCGGGGCAGGAATTGTGTTTAGCCTTTGTGCTTTGTTCGAGTATTGTGTGTGTGTGTGAGAAAGGAGTTTGTGAACAGAAATAACACACGCATTTTTCTGATAGGGTAGTTAACGACACACATACATACATCATAGTTTACACACAAGTACCAGCCGTAACACCCTTCCCGAACGCACGAAACTCACACACAAACAAAAATGATTACGCTTTCACTTCGAGTCGTGCAACCCGTGACAAACTCAAAATAACCATTCACCAACTTCGAGGAGCACTGTGCGTTATATTCCTTGTAGTATATAGTAGTAGTATGTCGTAGTAGTGGACTGTAAACAAGGGCGGATCAATTCACTTTGGAGGGGGGGGGGGGGGTTACAAAATGACTGCGAAGATACAAGTTGACGGCGCCTTTGGCGCCTAAGCCTCTAGGGGGGTCCGGGGGCATGCCCCCCCGGAAATTTTTTTATCCAAAGAAGCCTAGAGCTATCTGGTGCATCCTGAGCCAATAAATTACCTCTTTTTTTGGGGGGTGGGGGGAGGGGTTACGTAACCCGTGTAACCCCCCCCCCCCAGATCCGCCCTTGTGTAAATAATGATCGACCGGCGATTTGATAGAAGCTCCTGTGACCGTGACGTAATCTTCTCACGCGAGCTTTATCGATGTACAGTGTTTGCAACCACACACAAACAGACTTGGAAAGTACAGAATTTCTACCCGTCCAAAAAAATGGGGGCGACTATTGCACCCACCGTATTTTTGTTAGTATGGTCACAATTTTTGGTGAACTTCCATCTCCAACCGTAGCACGTAGCCGGGCACAAAGAATCCTTCTTTATCATGTATTATCGGTATGAAATGCGTTTGTGGGATACCTCCAGCTTCGCTGGGATAAACAAATGCCAAAGAGTAAAAACAATTTCGGACATACATAGAGATTTGAACTCGACTCCATCACGCAGCAGGCGAACGAGACGGAACCGTTCGGCCACAGAATCAGTTGAAAATAATCGATACTGTAATGCAGTAAACGCCTACTAAAGTGCAAAATTTTTATTCGCCTAAAACATGTGCAATAGTCATCTGGTAAATGTTCCGAAGACCGTTTTGTAAAATTTTGCGTGGCTGATTTTTTATTAAATAAAAACCGATTCCGCGCACCTGCTTCTGCGAGAGGCAGCTCCGATGCTAGTGACGGATCTGACTAATTACTACGCGACCACACGCGACCTTGCACTACCTTGCGCGACCTCAAACTAAAGCATGTACATGTAATATTTTTATATATAATTATATAGTATCTTCACAACAATGTCTGACTTTATACCAAGTTTTAAGTCAAAGAAATTAAAAATAACGGAGTTATAAGTCTTACGCGGACAGACTCAAATACCTAGACCTCCACTCTCTGAAGGGAAGGAGGACAAGGGGTGACCTAATACAAACATATAGAATTATAAATGGGGTGGATGACATTGACATGCACAAAATAGTATTCACATTCAAGCAGACAGACAACACCAGAAACAGCCACGGAAAAATCTTTGTTCAACACTGTAAGACTAACAAGCGCAAGTTTTCGTTTTCTCAAAGAGTTGCTAACAATTGGAATGCACTACCCGCTAACATAAAATTCGCACCCACAGTAGACGCCTTCAAAAACTTCTTGGACAATTCTCCAAAATTTCTTAACCTTTTTTACGACTTTGATTGAAAGCATTGAAAGAATAGGGATTTAGGCATGCAAAGTATCTGACAAAGAAGGGGCACCAATAAGGCCTCGCGGCCTTCGGCTAACAAATATAGCCGCCCCTATATACTACTACTACTACTACTACTACTAATGTATTTTGCGACGAGCTATCGAGCTAAAGTGAAATCATCGTGGTTCAGCGTCCGACCATTTTCGCATTGATTTAAGAACGCAGGCTCAACCTCAAACCTGCTCAAACTAAATAATATTCATGTAACATTTTATATATCTAGTATCTTCACAACATGATCATACTTTGAACCGAGTTTTAAGTCAGAGAAGTAAAAACAAAGTTAATTCTGATGCATTTTCAAAGAGCTAGCGAGCAAAAGTGCAAACATCGGATGATTTCACTTTAGCTCGATAGCTCGTCGCAAAATACATTATAACTCCGTTATTTTTAATTTCTTTGACTTAAAACTTGTTTCTTTGACTTAAAAATAAAGTCAGATAATGTTGTGAAGATACTATATATATAAAAAAAATATTACATGTACATGCTTTAGTTTGAGGTCGCGCAAGGTAGTGCAAGGTCGCGTGTGGTCGCGTGCAGTCGCGTAGTAGTTAGTCAGACAGCTAGTGACGTCATGATTGTGGCACCGCATGCAGGAGCAATAATTATGGCCGACAGTGATAGAAGCGCTGCCACTGCTAGTACGTATGTTTCAACGGAGATTCCATCTTCGAAGCGGCGGAGAAGATATGGTTTCACCTGTGCTGTTGCTGAGTGCAGCAACAATCATGGTAAGGGATATACCTTGCACAAGTTTCCTGACGATACCGAAACTCGGAGGCAGTGGATTAAGTTTGTGCAAACTTGCAGAGCAAATTTCGGTCCAAAGTTTGGGACTCCAAATCAGAATTCGAAAATATGCAGTTCGCATTTTAGCTCTGACTGCTATCCTGCGAAAGTGGCACTTGCAGCAAGCTTTGGAATGAAAACGAGTTCCAAACTTGTTCCAAAGTCAGTGCCTACAGTGCAGAAGCCATTGGCGGCAACAGCGGCACTTTCGACAGTGACGAAGTCAAGTAGATCTACTGTCACCTCAGTATCCAGAGCCAGGTGCACTGTGACAGACGTGACCATGGCTATCACAACGCCAATTTGTATCACCACTGTGGGCCAGAGTGTGAGCAGAGGAGTTTTTGCTAAACGGGAACGCCAAAGAGTAAGGAGAAAAATTGTGAAGTGGCACAATGTTTATCATTCATTTCTGACAAACTTACTTTCACTGTGAATTTGTTCAAATGTCACTGCATGGTTTTCATGATATCACCAGTAAATTTTTCATTCTATAGATAGTTATTCTGTTTTCATTCAATTTTTTTCTGATAACATGGGTTAAACAAAGATGTTTAGTATGAAAAAGAAAGTTCAATTTTCAGGTTCCAAATAGCCTGTATACTGGCCAGTAGCACTTAGGAAGGTTTCTCGAATCCTCCGAACAGCGCGAGCAGGAAGGGTTACTCGCAAGTCCTTTCCCAACCATCCCCATACAAATCTTGCCGGCATACAGTAGGCGGTGTAGCGGTATCGACTGCACACAGATACATGCCACATACATTAAAAACAAGATTATCATTTCCCTTTTTACATTTTGTCAAATTTTCACTAATGTTTTAACACAGACTGAGAATTGAGACGAGGGTAGTGGTGGTGTGTGTGTACATGTATAGCTATTGAGGTCTAACGAATGACGTCTCACAACGGCATGGTCGTCCTTGGCGTTCAAGAAAGCCGCCGCGATCATTGCGCAGACGACACTTCTAGACCGCCAATATTTTTTGTGCGCATCACGTGCTCCACATAAATCGGCCGGAAACGAAGCAATTAGGAAACCTGGATTCCGGAAAAATACTGGACTGATCTTCATAAAATGACACATTTTTCCAAATGATATCTCCAGACCATTCGTTCCTTCTTTTTGAAAAATGTCTTTGATGATGACTGGCGTTTAGTAAAACTTTTAGCACTGTCACACCTTTAAAGTTTTCGATCAAATTAATTTGATTGCAATTCAATCTTCGAAGAAGCTCGGACTAGGGGATTGCATTTCAGGTTGGGAGCATAATAATTAATCAATGAGTTTGGTCAATAAAAATCTTAAATTTCTAAAACTGTATTCATCTGATTCTTTATGTGTTCCTGAGATCTCTATACATGTTATATGTGGATTAAAAACAAGTTCAGAAAGTTATAAAGACTAGAGAAACAAGCACTTTTCTGTGAGGCCCTATATGATACTGCGCTGTACTGACTTGTCACTTTCTGTGGGTGGGTGAATGCGGCCAAGGTTTATGTAATTGACAAAGTTATTGCGGATTGCCTCAGTGAAAAAAATGCCGTTCGTTAAATTTCATTCGGTGAGTTCGACATATTGACTAAATAGTCAATGTATTAATTTCTCTTCACGCGACTTGTTTCAACTTTATAATTTCCCTTACTTTTGTAGGTATCATTTTAGATAATTCATGTAGATAACTGATAGCTGCCTTGCTGAACCAGCAATCCTAGTGTATTTTATGAAGATGGCAACTTTACTGTACTTGGAATGAAAATAAATCTTATTAACTGACTAAGTAATACTATTAGTATTAGTGAACGGACCCAAACATACCATGAATAAAGTCCAAACATGTATGTTTTTAATGAAGATGAATGCCTTGGCAGTTGTACTTACTTGTTTTCATCCACAATATTTCTTCCGAACTGCTGATGGTACCACCTGTAGCATGTAGAGAAAGGGAGAATGTACGTTCTGGCTCACCGATTCCGACAGACCCTAAATATTAACGCAAAATAGGCTTCTGGACTAAACTTTTACTAAAATGAAACATGCGACAAAATCAGAAAAATACTGCATAAATCCATACAAAAAAAATACAGTAAAGTAAGGTTGTTTTGAACCAATGCCGGGTCTGTCGGAATCAGTAACCCAGAACGTACATTCCCCCTTTCTCTTATACAACATTCTTAAGCTCAATACGCTCAATACTTTACTTCATATGTTCTTTCACTGTTAGAATTATATCTGATACATGCAATGTGACTGTCTAAACGAATAGTTAACTCTTTACAAGTGATTCTATTTTTACTTTTTCTTCCCGTCCTATTTGAATCCCCTTTTTTAAAAACTGCTTTTTCAGATCTTCTATATCGAGTGGCTTGTTATATTCAGCTCGTGTTTTTGTTTGAATACTTGCTTTCTTACTTTTGTAGTCATCAAAGTCTGTTTGTATCTGTTTGAATTCTTCGTCAGAAACTTTTGAATCTTCAAGTGCTTTACTGATAGACAGTTTTAGGCTAGACAATTTTGATGATGCAAGAGTGGAAATGGATTCGTGTTTTTCAAGCTTTTTCACAATTTTTTTCATTATAGCTGATGCTATAAATGATAAACCACCAACTGCTGCTGCGACACCACCTAGGATTAGAGAAACTGGAGTCCCTACTCCGGTAGCTAACAGAATTGTTCCCGTTACACCTGCAGCTGATGCAAGGATAGTAGAACCAGTGCTGGCATTAGAAAGGCTGTTGTAAGTTGTTGAGTACTTACGTCTAGCGCGAGAATATTTTTCTAATTCATCTTCTAGTTGTTTTTGTATATTACTAATGTGTGCCAGTCTGAATTGTTGACTTTCTGCTGCACTTTCATCAATATTAGGATAAAGCTTCACACTGCTAGTCATCTTTTTAATGCAAAATATAAAATATTTATCTTAATTCTCACTGGCCAGTGTTTCTGCTAAGCTTTGAAGCTGTTCATTGCTTAACACCTTATCTGTATAGTAGAAAGCAATCAAATCAAGATAAGTAAGATTAATACTTCTTATTTCTGTTAAATTATTTATATCTGCGTTAACAACAACATTTTGGTTTGACGTCTGTTTTTTTATTGTGTTAGAATCCTTTTGAACAGCAATAAATACTCTGACTTCTTCAACATTTAATGGTCTCCAGTTGAGATTTATTCCTCTCATTAGAACAGTGTTTGTGGTTTCTTCCCTTTTCCTGACAACTATATCAAATATCATAGTTGCATTCTGCCCTATTGGAAGCTTGGGTATAAAATCGACAATGGTGTCAGCGTCCTTTTCAACACTTTGTTTTCTGTGAATGAGATAGTTGTTCTTATGGAAAGGTTTAACTGCAACTTCTCCCCTGCTGTTAATCGCAGGAACAAGGCTAACAATTAGTGGTTTAGCATTGATTGACTTACGGAATGTGTCGTCTTTTCCAACAAGAGTGTATGGACTCACAAATTCAAACTTCATTTCCCAGTCAATCTTTTTTATAACAGGACTAAGTACCCATTTTTTATTCTGATGTTTCCACATGTAGTATATGTCATCGACAATTGGATCAGGTACATTAACATCACGGATTTGGCCTAGTTTGAGAAATCTTGGTTTCTTTTCATCGTCGATTTCCTTTCTCTTGTAATGACCAGTGTCTGTAAACTCGAATGCATACACTGCACCAACTTCAGCATTGCTCTCAAAGTCGATAGCGTCTGCTAAATCTTTCAACTCTATAGTTGAACATGCAACAGGATAAGCTATTGTAGGTCCACTCGACATTTTAATACTCAATATTTTATGGAACTATTTCCAATGTAATGTTAAACAAACAATCAACTGGTTGTCCACTTTGATTTTTCAGATCAATGTGTAGGAATTCATGACACCCTTCCTCCAAGTCCTTGAACTGAAGTGTCTTAAATGTTGGCACGTGCATTTTACAAAAAGAGGCATCACTCGGTGGAAGAATTCTAAGCAGATCAGAACGCTGATCATTAAACAGATTATAGGATGTGTTAAGCTCTCTCATGTGAACAAACAGTACACTGTTAACATCCATGTCAATGGGACGTGTTCCCTTGTATATTTTTGTAATTCCAAGCATATCAAGGAGTTTGGTTGGAAACTCAACGTTTACTTCTCTAGTTTTGGGCATAGTAAGAGTAGCAATGAGACTTGCATGATTTAAACTCGCTGTAATACCTACTGGAGCAAACAATTCTTTCTCTAAAGTGCAGAAGTCATAGTAACCATCTTCTACAGAATGTGTTTTACCATTAATTCTAACCCAGTTGTTAGCCTTTTTTTTACTGATATTATACCAAGTAACCTTGTACATAATTTCATGCAGTGCAACTTTCATTCCTCCATTTTGATTGTTGATAGGGTTTGCAAGTTTAACTGGCACACCAGTCTTCACATTTGTTAGTGTGATAAACATTTTTTATTCAACAACAAAAATGAGTCAGTATAAATTCAACAAAGACGTTAAATACAAAACTGGACCATATTACAATCCAAAGACTATTTCTTTCCATGAGTTGGACTTTGCTGTAACAGAAACAGAATCCATTCGCGTTAAAGTGCCTGACCCATTCCATTCTTACCTAAATCCCCCAATCAAAAATGATAGTGTTCCAAAGATGTGGAACTCTCACCCAATTCAGTTCTATCAGAATCAGTTAAACTTTGCAATATTCTGTGCAACCACAGGATGTGGAGTGTCCTATGCAGACCACATGAATAATTCAAACTTACTGACAAAGTGTGTGTACACATTTCACGTTTACTATCAGTGCAGGAGAATCTTGTCTGAACTTCAGGCACCAATGCCGCATGAAAAGAGCTGGAACCCATTCAACAATAGGATAAACATGAAAGTGTATGAGCGTCTCTGCAATGAATTCAATATAGATTTTAAGACCGACTTTAGGCAAAAGCAAGACAAAAACCATGGCATGGGAACACTATATTTATGGGGTGTCCACAGGAGGTATAATTTTGATTACTGGCCAGGTCATACATCTTTTTCTTCAAATGTGCAGGTACAGTTAGGATCAATAGAACAAGAGCACCACAATGCATGGACTACTTTTATATTAGACACCGGCAAAGGTTTCACTGGATCAGGTGTTGAAAGGATCAATGAATCTATCCGAACATATGTGTGGTGCTTGCTAGGCTCGCAGGCGCAGACACGATCAAACATAATGAGAACAAGCACAGGGTTTGGTGCACAGAAACAGTTGTTATCAAATTTAGAAGATGTTATAAACTCTGCAGTTGATCTGCCTTCCAGCATCAAAAGGTATCAAGACTCTCTCCGTTATGCAAGATCAAAAGTTGACTTTGCTGTTGGTAACGGCCTTTACATGTTACCTTCTGATCTCCAGCTGCAGATTGGAACAATAACAAATTATAACAATGAAATCATTATTGCTAGTGACACCCAGCCGCTTGGAAAGGGTGAAGAACTGAATTCAGAAATCAGAACGATGTTACAGCCATATCACAATGAACAGAAACAAAGCGTGACAAGTGAAGATCACGCTGCAGGTGAAGATCATTCTGTCACTAGGGATGATCAAGCTGTTAGTATTAGTGATGATCATGAATCGCAGAAGACTGCTCTAGTAATTGGTGGAGTGGGTGTAGGCTTACTTTTGCTTTATTCTCGTTAGCAGAACACCTGCAATTAAAACTATTAGAGTCCAGAGATGTTCAGCCATGAAACCAACAACTTTACCTGCAAAAGATAACAGCCAGCTAACAATTGAACCAATGATTCCTGGAAGTGCATCCAAAGCTTTTGCTGCTAGTTTCTTTAATAGTTCTGCAATGTGTTTGAGTTGTTTCTTTACCCATCCCGGATCAGATGGAGATGAAGGTGGAGGTGGAGGTGGAGGTGTGACAGTGCCACCTGTGAGTGTTAACACTAATGTGCTTATTGCAAATCCTAACGCAGTTAGTATACTAGCTATTGTGATTCCCTGCTCTCTGAAAAGCGTTCTAATTCTTTCAGCAAGAGTTGTGTCTTCGTAAAGGATTCTTTGAATTGTATTTTTTATTCTGCTGACCTGTGTTCTCAGTTGTTCTCTATTGTTACTTAGAACTTCTAACCTTATGGCTTTCTCCTCCTGCAAATCTTTTAAACGCTTAGAAATTCTGTTTTTTACTTCTTGTTCTAGGTTCAAATCATCAGCATCAGCAAGTTTTTGTTTCTCTTTGTTTATATCTTCATCCAGCTGACCTAGTTTTGACAGATTATTTGCTATTTCACCTCTGATGGTTTGTAGTGATTGATTAAGGGCTTCTATTTCTCTCATAGGTAATAGTTCATGTGGAGTCTTCAGTGAAGTTTCCTCAGAAAAAGAAGTCTCTATCTCTTGTATAAGTTGATCAGCCTCTTCTGCAAGTTTATTAAGATCTTGCAATGGAACAGATTCTATTTGAGTAGCAGTTGGTAGTCCTAGTTCTGCTTGTTGAAGTAAGGAAACAACATGGGAAGATGATGACCGTGTGCTAGGCACAATATCTAATTGCCTAAGTCGATTAGCAGTAAGTTTTTGTTTTAGTGAAACTTTTGATAGAAACTTAGCAGGATTAGATTTATATGTAAGTTGGACTTTTTCTCCTTTATCGCTAGTTGTATATAAATGATTTGCTTCCATTTTGAACTGGTTTGGATCTAAAACATCAGGTTCTTCTCCTAAACTTTTGTAGAAATCTCTAACTTTACCTTCCAGAAGTTCATGTCGTGCCACCTCATAATGCAGTGAATGATGGTAGGGAACCAAAGGGATTGCTTCGCTCATGTCGTCCGCTGGCTCAAATAAATCTTCAAATCCACCTTCTGCCATTTGTAACTTATTTTTTATTTTGAAAATAAAAAAAGATGGCACAATCGTTCGGTTCTGTTCTTGATCCTTACAGAAGGCTGAAAGAACCTCTCGGGGTAAAAGGAATAAGGCAAACAGTTATAGTTACAAATAATCCTTCTACTATTGATCAGAATGAAATACTTACTGTTAGGTTTCCTAATCTAGGTAAGAACGATGTTATTGTACCAGGCACTGTAAGACTATCATTCAAATTAGAATTAGAATCTGGCTCAGATGAAAATAGGACTTTGGCTTATAATGTAGGAAGAGCAATTGTGAGGAAGATTACTGTCAAACTGGAAGGGCGGGAAGTGATGTCATTGAATAATGCAGATGTATTTTTAGTTTATGCAGATAATTGGTTAACTGACAATGAAAAGAAAAACAGAGTGTTTCAAGGGATTCAGTCAGACAATGGGATAAAAGTTAGAATAGGAGCAGGAGATAAAGCTGACAATAACAAAAAAGATAACGCTGTCAATGTTGCTTTTGGAAACAAATTTTGTATTCCACTTGACTTTGAACTCATAAATTCACATCCTCCCTTCTATCAAGGAGCATTGCGTGACAGGCTGTCATACGACCTGACTTTCAATAGTTATGATCGTGTTATGCTTTCACAAGACCCGGAAGCAAAGTATAAGGTGTCTGGAATTTCTTTAGAGTTTGATGTTGTAAACCATCCTGAACTGGCTAGACTTATAGAAAATCAGTACAGTTCTAAGCTGCCTATCTATTATGAAAGAGTGTTGAATCACAGTACACTTTCAAAAAGCCAGGCTGATCCAATCTGGAACATTAACTTGAATACACCAGCTAGATCAATGAAGGGAATACTTATGTTGTTTGAGGAACCAAAAGATTCATATGAAAGGCAAATAGAAAAGTTTTACAATCCACTAATCAATAGAGTATATTGCACAATTGAAGGGCAGCCAAACCAAATATTTGCATCTGGCATGCTGCCATACCAACACTATGATGAAGCAAGAAAGTACTTTACTGGAGGAAGATTGAAAGACCCAACATCTGATCTTGTGGCTAAAGATCTACATTTACACGGTGTTGGCGTAGAAGATTTCTTGACAAATAAATATGCGTTATGGCTGGATCTCAGAACAACTGACGACAACAAACTGCATGGAAGTGGAAGGCGAATTGAAAACGGATCAGAAGGAATCACAATACAAATTGAAAAGGAAGTAGGGAGTAGTAGTAAATCAGTTAAGATCTACGTGTTTGTTGTGTCAGATGCGCAGTTAAACATCTCTGAAAGCAGATTACAGGATATTGTTTATTGAACGTGTTAAAATGAAGTATCTAGATTTTCTTCCAAAAGATCCACACTGTTCTTTGATTTGTGGGGCAACAGGTTGCGGCAAAACAAGATATGTTTTGGATTTATTACAGACTGTTTACATAAATCACTTTGAACACATAGTCATATTCTGTCCAACCATAAAGCATAACAGAACATACAAGGAGAGAAAATTCATATGGTCTGATCAAAATATATTTATTGTAAATCCTTCTGATCGTCTAAATGTTTGCTTGGAGCATTATTTCGATCTTTTTCAGAACACGCCAACACTGTTTATTATTGATGACTGTGCAGCAGAACGTGACATTGTTAGAAAGAAAAGTGCACTAGCAAAGCTTGCATTCAGTGGACGACATGCATTAATATCAGTTTGGATATTAACACAAAAATACAATGCAGTTCTGAAAGACTTTAGAGAGCAACTCAAAACAATAACATTGTTCTATTCAAAGGACCGTGACAGTTTTGAAGAGTGTCTTCGAGAAAATGATGTCATTGAAAACAAACAGGAGAGAGAAAGAATAAAGAATAATCTGAAATCTTCTAAGCACTCGAAACTGGTTTTAAAAACTGATCAACCAGTTCAGTATGTATGTTTGTAGAAATCCTTGCTAAGTTCTTGTCAAGTTCTTGTCAAGTTCTTACTAAGTTCTTGTCAAGTTCTTGTTAAGTTCCTACCTAAGTTCCTACCTAAGTTCTTGTTAAGTTCCTACCTAAGTTCTTACTCAAGTTCCTACCTAAGTTCTTGTTAAGTTCCTACCTAAGTTCTTGTTAAGTTCCTACCTAAGTTCTTACTCAAGTTTAATTACTAGATTTTTATTTTATTCTGCATCAAAATAAAATGAACTGTGATGAATTGCTGATGCAGACTGCTACAGATATTGAAATCTGTGACAGTAGGACTATACCTGATAAAAAAGAAAGATTGTATTCACTTGCTGTTTGTGGAAAAACAAAACACTACCTTGGGCAGCAGTTAACTGTGGAAGAAGTACAACATCTTTCCTCAGAAGATATAGAAAAGTATCATGGACGGTATGAATCAGTGCTTGGTTCTAAGATGGTTAGAAGTATTGGACAGACTGTTATAGGTTTGTACACAAAGATTTTTGGACATTTTACACCTCTCGACTCGGAGGAAGACTTAACACATGATCTAACTCATGACCCTGTTGTTTCCAAGTCCCTCGAATCTCTTGCCTGTGGCCTGTATTATCGATTTGGTGCTTTATTAGTACCATTTGTTGCTGGATTAATTACTTTCAAACACATTAATTTTCAGAATAAAAAAGATGACAGATCAGTTGAAGCAGACAGTGGAGCAGACGAAAATACCAGAAGTGAACACAGTGACAAAGAAACCTGGTAGAGTAGAAGCAGGAAAAAAACTAGCCGAATGGAACAGACAAAAAAAGTTAAATCAAAAGGCAAAGCAGAACATTATGTCTGAGGTTGAGCAGACACCAAACATTCCTGAAGTGACTAAGGTCACACAAACTGATCAAGAATTAAAATCTTCATTTCTATCATACAGAAAAGTAGCTGTAGCAGCTGTTGTTGGAGGAGGTGGATACTTGCTTTACAAACTTTGGCAAGGCAAATATAAAGTGTCAGAAAAACCAAAATCAGAAACACCAAAATCAGAAACACCAAAACCAACAAACAAAGCAGTACAAACAATAAAAAAGCCCACAGTAGTACCTGCAGTGGATTCATTTCATATGGAATAATTTTAATATTTTAATTTTGATAACATAAAAATGAGTTCTGAAAAGACAATAGTTAATCTAGTTTATCACGCTGCAGTGATTGGAGGCTTGAGTGTAGGTTACACAATGCTGGGTAAAAGTCTCCTCAGAATGAAACCAGCCGACTTGGGAAAGTTAGACTTCGAAGACGGTGCTAAACTAATTGGTGTTGTGACAGCTTCCTTTGCAACAAAAGACTTCCTGGTGAAGCAAGGAATTATTCCAGAAAATATAAACATGTAAGACAATAAAATGGCTAGCTTGGTTATGATGGTGGGAGGTGCGATTGTAAATGCGCTTGCATTTTCTGGCAGCAACTATTTGTTTTCTAAACTGCAAAATGGTGAAGAGAGGGAAAGGCACAACAAAGCCATGGAACAACTGGCGAAAGCACAGGATGAATACGAGAAGAAACGAATTGCGCAGTTAGACTTTATGAATGATAAACTCAGGCAGCAAGGACATGCAAACAAAACCTTTGCCAATGTTGATGCAGCCATTCAAGAATACTATCTTGTAACTGGAAAGAAAATGAAGACAAGTGCTCCTCCAAAACTGGGTGACTTTTATCAGCCTTCAGAAGAGCAGAAGGTGGGCGAGATTGTTTTCATTGTTATTGGTATGGCTGTTGTTTACTTTATTGCGCGTGCTGTCAAATCTTAATATTCTGTCATTTAAAAAACCATGAGTGATGCTTTGTTATCTAAAATATATTATTCCCCAAAAGGATACTGGAAAGGAAGAACTGCTATTGACAAGCTCAGTGACGCAGCAGGTGTTTCTCAAGATATAGCAAAGAAATGGTTGTCAAAGCAGGCAGTTTGGCAGATCTATTTACCTGCACCAAGAAAAATTACACGACCACACTTTGTTAACATTAAACCGAATGACACTCATCAAATAGACCTGCTGTATTTACCGCATGACACAGTCAGAAGGAAGAAATATAAGTATGCACTGACTGTAGTTGATGTTGCAACAAGATACAAAGATGCTGAACCGTTGACAGAGAAAAGTGCTATAGCTACAGCTGTTGCCCTGCAAGAAATTTACAGACGTGGACCACTAAAGTATCCCAGAATGATTCAGTGCGATGATGGTAAGGAGTTTAAAGGAGCTGTCAACCAGCTTCTGTTAAAACATCATGTTACAGTGAAGAGAGGTATTCCAGGAAACCACAGGTCACAGGCTATTGTTGAGAGCTTTAACAAACAGTTGGCAGAAAAACTGTTTTCATATCAGTACCATCAGGAATTTTTGGACACAGAAAGTAAATTGCGTAACACTGAATGGGTCAAAAGATTACCATCAGTACTTAGAGCAATGAATCTGGAGGTATTTAAAGCTACAGGGTTAAGACCAGTTGATGCAATCAAACAGAAAACAATACCTGTTGCTCCAAAGTCAACAACACCAGTGGCATTACTACCTTTCAATCAGAAAGTCAGATATTTATATGCACCCGGTGAAGCTGAGGGTGACAGCAGGAAGCGTGCAACGGATCCAATCTGGAGTATTGACATTCATGAAATCAAGAGAGTAGTAGAGACAAATCCACCTATATATTACTTGAGAGAACCAGCACCGCAAAGAGCCTTTGTAAAAGAGGAATTACAATTAGTTCCACGTGGTACAAATGTTAAATGATTTTTTATTTCAGATTTTATAGTGTTAACAAAAATGGAAGCAACTTTATTTTTTTAATTTATATTTTTATTTTGAGTTATAAAATCAAACTCACAGCGATGGAAGACTCTGTATTAGAATCTTTATCGACAGTATTTGACACCGTTGAATTACAAGTAACGGATCCTCAAAATGTGCAGTCCAGTGTGCAAGACGCCATTGAACAAATTCCAAACAATTTGTTGATTGAACCTCCAGTAAAAGCGCAGATAGTCAGTTTAATAAAATACAAAACAGTCAGTGATGAGGTGCTAGAAGTTCATGTTTCAACCAGACAACTAGCACTTAATTCTATGGCAGAATTGAATGGAAACTGGGCAGATGAAATGATGAAACGGTTTGAGCAAGCTGCAGAGGATGCAAAGATGAAAGGATCCGGATGGTCAGAAGGTGAAATTCTAAAAATAGAATTGAAGCTAAGTAAATTTGCCCCCATCAGAGGTAGAAGTTACATACCTTTACCTCCTGCTCTTGTCAAAAAACGTGCTGTGCTGAACATAAAGAATGATGATGACAAATGTTTTATGTGGTGTGTTCTGGCAAGACTGTACAGTGTAAAGAAAAATGCAGAAAGAGTGTCTAACTATCATGCATACAGAAATAAACTAAACTTTACTGGTATTGAATTTCCTGTCAGCATTACAAGCATTGACAAATTTGAACAGCAAAACAAACCCATCACCGTAAATGTTTACACGTGGGATGAGGAAGATGAACTGAAACCAGTCAGAATATCAAAGAACTCACCAACGATTGGTGATTGTGATACTAACCATGTTGACATGTTACTAATGACTGATGGTGTAAAATATCATTACACTTTGATTCGTACAATGAGTAGACTGATGGCGAGCACAAGCAATCACAATAGTAAACAAGACTTTTGTAGGCGATGTCTCTTGCGTATTCCATCAATTCATGCAGCACTTATACACAAGCAACATTGTAAGAGCGTTGATGATGCGGTCGTGAAGTTAACAACACCACCGCCAGACAGCAAAGTGTATTTTAAGAATGTATGCAAACTACAGAAAAGTCCTTATGTTGTTTATGCTGACTTTGAATCTATCATTGTGCCATATGAAGGACCTTTACCAAAAGACCTACCTAAAACAGTAACTCTAAGTAATCATCAAGTCTGTTCATATGCATTTATTGTTGTTAGTTCAGATGGTAAACATTCTAAACCGCAATTGTACAGAGGACCTAATGCAGCAAAGAACTTCTTACAACAAATGAACCAAGTGCGAAATGACTGCTCCAAACAACTGAATCTTTCAGACATTGTTATGAAACCTGAAGACCAAGAACAGTTTAACTCTACCACACAGTGTTGGATATGCGAACAAAGTCTAACACCAAACACAGACAATCCAATAGTAAGAGATCATGATCATGTAAGTGGGCAGTTCCGAGGAGCAGCACACAGCAAATGTAATCTACAATTAAAGTTTGATCCTAAGACTTGGAAGCTTCCAATCTTCTTCCATAACTTGCGCGGTTATGATTCACATCTGATCATGCAGGCAGTAACTGATGAATACAAAGCAAGATGCATTGCGCAGTCTTCAGAAAAGTACATGGCCTTTACTCTGAATAGTTTACACTTCTACGATTCTGCTCAACATCTGATGGGAACACTTGAGTCTTTATCTTCATCACTAACTGCTTTCCCAATCACATGTAAGTACTTTGACAGTGACTTAGTTAGAAAGGGAGTCTATCCATATGAATACATGGATTCGTGGGAGAGGTTTGATGAAGATGAGTTACCACCAAAGGATGCTTACTTCTCACGGCTGAAGGGTAAAGGTATAAGTGACGAAGACTATGAACACGCTAAGACTGCATGGAATAAATTAGGATGTAATACAATGGGTGATTATCATGATCAATATTTGTTGGCTGATGTTTGTTTACTTGCAGATATATTTGAGAATTACAGAAGAACATGTATGAAGCACTACAATCTAGATCCTTCACATTACATATCTGCACCAGGCATGAGCTGGGATGCATTTCTTAGATTTACAGGAGTAAAGATTGACTTGCTATCAGATCTACCTACACTTCAGATGATTGAAAATGGACTACGTGGAGGAATCAGTATGGCTTCACACAATTACTGCAAAGCCAACAACAAATACTTGGACGACTTTGATCCTATGAAACCTTCTAATTACATCATGTATCTAGATGCAAACAATTTGTATGGTTGGGCAATGTGTCAGACGCTTCCACTTCGGAACTTTAAGATCTATTCAGGACCATTTTCACAATGTGTTGTGCTGACAATATTAAAAGCAGGCCCAGACAGTCGAAAGGGATGGATACTAGAAGTTGACTTAGACTATCCACTATCACTTCATGATCTACATAATGATTATCCTTTAGCGGCTGAGAGGTTAAAAGTAAACCCAAGAGAACCTCCAAAGCTGGTGCCCAATCTGTTTCACAAAAAGAAGTATGTGTGTCACTACAGACTGTTACAGTTTTACATTAGACATGGATTAATTTTGAAGGCTGTTCATCGTATAATTTTATTTGATCAAGAACAGTTTATGAAACCTTACATCATGAAAAACACAGAACTGAGAACCAAAGCCGCTGATGCATCAGAGAAAGACTTTTTTAAACTGATGAACAACAGTTGCTTTGGTAAGACAATGGAAAACCCACACAAGAGAAAGGATGTTAGACTTGTTACAAGAGAAAATGAGGCCATCAAGCTGACATCCAAACCACAGTATCAAGACTTTAAATACTTTCATGAACAGCTGTATGGTATCTTAATGAAAAAACTTGTAGTCAAGCTTGACAAACCAGTATTCATAGGCTTTACTGTGCTAGAGTTGTCAAAACTGTTGATGCTTGAGTTTTTGTATGATTATTTGAAACCAAGATATCCCAAATCGAGAGTACTTTACACAGACACAGATTCATTCTTACTTGACATTCCAGCGGATGACATTTACAAAGATCTAGAAGCTGAAAGTCCTGCAGTAAAAGGAAAAGATTCTTTTTATGACACTTGCGACTACCCTAAAGAATCACCATTGCACTCAAATGTTAACAAGAAGGTTATTGGAAAGATGAAAGATGAAATGAATGGGAAGATAATTAAGGAGTATGTTGGATTGCGTGCAAAGATGTACAGTGTTGCAAGTGAGAAAGGGGTGGTTAAAAAAGCAAAGGGTGTAAGCAAACAGGTTGTAAAGTCGAGCATATCGCATGATAACTACAAGGAAGCACTGTTTCAGAAGCGAGTGTTTCACCATGACAACCCTAAGATCAGTTCCGCGCTTCATCAGATCAACACAACTATTGTAAACAAGAAATCTTTAGATGCTAATGACACAAAGCGCGTTTATTCATCACCAGAATATTCTTATGCAATTGGCCACTGGAGGACAAACGCGACTCCAAATAGTCTGAGTGTGTAATAAGAATTTTTGTCAATCGGGAAAACCCGCTATGACGGGGAAGTGTTTGTGAAAGGGGAGTAGGCTTTGTTGAGTTTCAAAGCAGCCACCAAGTACACTTGTCAAAGCTTGATTCAATAAACAAGTTTTAATATTCATGAACCACGTGATACACCAGAACCAATCGTGGTGGAACAATATTAAACAAGTCATTTGCATAAAGTGCACTCGGTGGCCGCCTGAAAAGGCAGCCTAAATATTGAAGCGTAGTGAAGCGAAGCGTTGGAACAGAGTGACCCAAGCCGCCGGTTTACCAGCAAGACCTACCGTTCACGCGTGAACGGTACTATTTTTAGAATCCTAGAATTCTTGAGAATTTCGGAGCTGGCTTGTTTCTGGTGCAGGCAAAATTGGTCATCACTGAGTTTGTGTAACACAGGAAGTTGTGAAATACGTCACCCTATGGGAGGGGGAGACGGCAAAATTGTTACCAAAAACATCGTAGATCGTATTGTGCAGGGTCAACTGCAACAAACTCAAATCGAGCCATTCATTCCTTCTTGTATTTGAGCGACTTATATACCAACATTTTTATGTCTTATTTTCAGCACAGGTGTAGGAAAAATCATATACCAAAGTCTTATTTATTTTCTAATTTAACATTTTTTTTACAAATATGACCATGGTCTTTTAAACAAACAGTGACATTAAACATTGTTATGTTAAAAAAAAGAAAAAAGAAAGAAAGCTTTTGCGCACAAATCAGAAATACAGGCCAAACCGTGAGTTTCTGTGGCAAAGCGCGACAGAGGAAATTGCACTGGTTTTATTTTTAGATCAGTGGGAAATTTTCAAGAACAGACGCTTGCATTTGGATGTGTCCAATGATAGTAGGTTTGGTTGTGATCAATCAGAATAATGTAGGCAGGGATGTCGTTAGGCGTCGGACATCGGACATATAACGATGAAAATCCCCAAATGTCCGATTCACATTGCCGCATGTCAGTCAGATGTCCTATCGTTTTAGCCTGAGCGTGGTCATTGTCCGATATGTACTCCATTCCTTCGGACAGCGCGATATTCGTTAATTTTCATTTCAAGATACAAATCTTCTAAAAGACCGAACGCTCTCGTGTTCAGCTGACACTGAAGTTGCCAGTGCCGCGTGTGGATATTTTCTTTTGTCGGGAATTCCCGAACCGTCTGGTGCAGCGCACTGATCTAAACTGACTAGTGCATGCTACAGGAGTACGGGAGACAACTCCAACTGACTAAATTTGTCGTCTGCTTTTGTTTTCGATACGAGACGATTATTTAGCTTGAACACCTGCAACGGCTTGTAATTTCCGTGGTTGTATGAGAGAAAGGGGGAATGTACGTTCTGGGTTACTGATTCCGACAGACCCGGCATTGGTTCAAAACAACCTTACTTTACTGTATTTTTTTGGTATGGATTTATGCAGTATTTTTCTGATTTTGTCGCATGTTTCATTTTAGTAAAAGTTTAGTCCAGAAGCCTATTTTGCGTTAATATTTAGGGTCTGTCGGAATCGGTGAGCCAGAACGTACATTCCCCCTTTCTCTCATGTGCGTAACACGTAAATGTCCAGACACACTGACTGGAACCCATGAGGATGCTGAGTAATGCAGTTCACACCTTCTTCCCCCATCACAGCTCCCATCTCCTCTATCTTGGTACAGCAGCGGCACACCTTGATTGTGTCCATGACCCCACAGTTCCCACACTGACACCTAATAAAAATTTTAAAAAACCACACACACAAAAGCACAGAATAAAGAGGATCAGTTTTTTGTGCATAAGATTATATTTCTTAATCTTCAATAAAATTGTGCATTTTTAAACACCTTCATTTTGCTTTGATTTGTTTGTTTATACATCTTTATACATGTGTGCTGAAAAATTGTGTGACTTATTGACATGCCGAGGCGTAAAGCCACTTCTTTAAAATAATTGCAAACAAAAAAGTGAGAAACAAGCAAACTGCACACTGTGCAAACTGCAATGACAAGGAAGCCAAGTCGACACTTTTCATGTGTCAGCCTTCTCTCATTTTTACAGAAACGACACACTACTTCCAGTAATAACTATTGTCCATTGACAAGAATTTTTGATTAGTGCTTTTGTGAACAAGAAACAATTAACAAGTGGCTCTATCCCATCTCCCCCCTTTCCCCGTCGCGATATAACCTTGAATGGTTGAAAACGACGTTAAACACCAAATAAAGAAAGAAAGATTGACAAGAATAAATGTGATTAAGAATAAAATCCTGAGTTCATTATTTTTGGCACAAACTGGGCAACAGAGCCCAGCCGCATTTTTACGTGTATAGATGATTTAGATCTGCTCATTTATCTGCTCATCAACTGTTAGTGAAAGATTGACAAAATGAAAAGCTATTCCTTACAATTGCAACTGTCGTCGCTATTTCCAGATGATCGAAAAAAATGATTTGCACAACAAAGAACAATTTACAGAATCGTGCGGTGTGATGTATACCAATGCGTTGACAACAGACGACTACGATCAACCTCTTCTGCTGGTCTTTCGTCTTCATCACTCGAACCTTGCGGTTCAAACTGGTATGGCTCTATGCCTATTGCTCCAGAATACTGCAGTTCAGTCGTTTCTAAATCCGATTCAAAGTCACTGCTTTCGCACGAAAGCTCCAATTCGGACTCTTCGTTCGCGTTCGCCATCAAAATTCATTGTTTATTCCCGGAAGACATGCACCAACTATGACGTCACTGGCAGGGGAGAGAAGCAGTATCAAAATTACGGGCACGGTTGGCCTACTGGTAAGGCGTCCGCCCCGTGATCGGGACGTCGTGGGTTCGAACCCCAGCCGGGTCATATCTCAGACTTTAAAATTGGCAATCTAGTGGCTGCTCCGCCTGGCGTCTGGCATTATGGGGTTAGTGCTAGGACTGTGCTGCGACTTCTGTCTTGTGTGTGGCGCACGTTATATGTCAAAGCAGCACCGCCCTGATATGGCCCTTCGTGGTCGGCTGGGCGTTAGGCAAACAAACAAAAATCCATTTTTGAAGCCCAATTTGAAGCATGAAACACAGACAAACATAAATGAAAAGTGATTACAGTGTTCAGAAATGTGTTAGATACCTTCTTCTTCTTCTTCTTCTACGTTCCCGGTGTTAGATACCAAGTTAAGTTATCCCTCTTCTCCACTTTTAAAAGAAACACACCTTTTGTCGCGCAAAATCTTGAACTGTGATGCTTTCACTACCCCCACCCCCTAACCGAACCGGCACAGTTGGCCTAGTGGTACGGCGTCCGCCCCGTAATCGGGAGGTCGTTGGTTCGAACCCCGGCCGGGTCATACCTAAGACCTTAAAATTGGCAATCTAGTGGCTGCTCCGCCTGGCGTCTGGCATTATGGGGTTAGTGCTAGGACTGGTTGGTCCGGTGTCAGAATAATGTGACTGGGTGAGACATGAAGCCTGTGCTGCGACTTCTGTCTTGTGTGTGGCGCACGTTAAATGTCAAAGCAGCTGATATGGCCCTTCGTGGTCGGCTGGGCGTTAAGCAAACAAACAAACAAACAAACAAACCCCCTGACCATTTTTCAGAAAAGCAAGGTAGTCAGATGACAAAAACTTAAGAAAGAGAAATAGGGAAGCAAAATAAAATTAGAACATCCAACATTACGTAGTGATTTAACTGGTGAATTCAGAAAAAAACACTTATTTTACTCATTTTTAAAGCTTGGAAGAAAGAAACAAAATTGAAAGTGGTTACAATGTTCATAAATAGTGTTAGATACCAAGTTGAGTTATCCCTCTTCATCACAGTTAAAAGAAACACACCCCTTGTCATGCAAAATCTTGAACTGTGATGCTTTTACTACCACAACCCCCTACCCATTTGACAAAAAAGAGTGCATATATATATATTTATATATATATATATATATATATATATGAGGCTGTGCCAAAAGGTGCTCTGGGAGACCCCTGTCAAATTTGCACATTGATATTTTGTTTTGTAATCATACATTTTTCCTGATTTAGCCTCACTTAGCTTAAAAGTATATCAAAGATACAACATGCACAACATTAAGGTGCATGTTGGCCTTTGAAAGGGTTAAAATACAAAATAATTACAAGATCCAGGTCCGAATGTTGATCCGGAAGTGGGGACATTTTAGGGGACCCACAAACAACGATTTTTTGTTTTTTATCTTTCAAGTTGAGAGTCATTTTTTTGTAGATGGGTGAAAGAGGAGAGATTCAGCTTTTTAATCAATGTAAAAAGCAGAACAAAATTCTTCCCGAAATGTGTGAAAAACGGTTTTTTTAAAAGCTGTTACGATCGTAACCTATCATGTCAGATGTCACACCAGCAGAAAAGGTTGACGGCAGTGATTTGCTCCAGAAATCTCTCTAGAAGAACACAGAAACAAGTGCTGCAATCTTAGTTTGACGTTTAGCAACGGTGAAAACAGCACTGATTGTTGTATATATTTTATATCAGGCATGTTTTTTACGGAGTAACTTCGTCATGTCAGAGTGTTTCGATCGAACATTTAATAATTCTGGCCGCGATTTTACTTCTACCGGATGTTTGTCGCATCGCAGTAAAAAGACATTCCTTCCCACAATGCCTTTCGCGCACTTTTCCCTCCAAGATGGCGTCGATAACACGCAGCGGTAAGTATCAGTTCCATGTCAGCTTTTTCTTGTAAGTTGCGGTCAACAGAAAGTTCAACCCGAAAAACAAAAAATACTGAGTGAAAGTTCGAAACCTAAAATAACCTTTGGAACCGTGTTAAACAGTTTACACGGCTATCATATGCAGGAAACAAACTCAAAAATAACAAAGACTGCCTCAAAAGTGTTAAGTCAGGCGTCGATCGAAACTCCTGACACAGATATCAAACTGTCAACCGAAACTTTGACACGGCTTCGCTCGTGTCATGTGGGAACGTTTGGCTCTGGCCTTCATCAGTCAGCACGATATGAGCTAAAAACGGATCAAAATGTCCCTTTCTTTCCACAAACGGGCTAAGTTTGCGATTCCCACCATTACTCTGGCAAAACTGCTAAATTTACATTTACTGTCGGATGCAACACATGACATCATCATTTGTGTCCATTCTAAAAATATGTTACCTCCGACAGATGAATGGTATGGCTGGCAATCTTTTCTCCAGGCATGATCAATGTTATTGTTTCTGACAGCAATGAAAGGACTTCACCAAATGAATAAACTTGGTTTTTGATCAAAACTGTGCTTTGCTGTTCTTGAATTCAAACTGCTAGTAATTGCTATTTGTCGGATGCAACACATGACATCATCATTGCACTATATTGTGTTCAGTTTCTATCAGCAATCAGTACATTTTAGTTTAAACACCTGCTACATGGTTATATAAATGATACAAGTAAAAATTTGCTCAAATGATATAGGTTTACAACTAATTTTACTTGTCTTTCATGTCCATTGTTACATCCGACAGATTCCCAAAAATTACGATTACACATCATTTTCTCAAAGTCGCTTTACTGAGTTATCTTTTTAAGACTGGAATTGTATGTCCAAATGACTATTCTTTCACATTGTGTAAGTGTTGAAATGATACTGTTACTTTTATTTTCTTATAAAATGTCCCCCTCTGACAGAGCACCTTTTGGCACAGCCTCATATTCTCTTCCACTTAGTAAAGTAAGATAATGAGATGATCACAAACTGAAAAAGAGAATTAGGAAACAACATAGAACATAAAACATAGTGATTTTACTGGTGAATTCAGAAATAACACGTATATAAACCCATTTTGGAAGAGAAAAAAAATGAACCGACCATGGCAAGGCTCGAACCGGCGACCTCATGGTATCTAGCGCACTTCACTAACGACTGAGCTAAGTAGACAAGCTGACTGTTGTGTGAAAAATAGGAAAGTCTATTTTGTGGTATACTCTATCCCGTGTTTGCAGGTTCTAGCTATTGTTTTAAATTGAACTAATTAAACTGTCGATATTTTACAACTTCTGGCGTTTCCGAATGTTTATTTCATTATTTGGCATATGGATATGGCTCATGCGTGGATTACCTGTTACGACACACAAAGCGTTCTATATCCGATAAGGGAGGCTATCCCCAACGTAGTTGCAGAAGTAACCTACAGCCTTAAGTACCCATCTCAGGGGTGTTGCTAGACATTTTCATGTTGGGACATTTGGCCGAAACTGTCAGAAAGCTTTAGGACATCTTGGAAAATGTTCGGCTATTATTTTTGGCTCATACAAAGTCACCGCAACCTGGGGTCCAGGGTCCCCCTGAAGCTGAAGATTTTTAGCTATTTTATAAACAATTTGTGGCTTATTAATCCGCCCCTGGATTATATTTTGCTTACTGCAACTGAAACAATCAGCTTTGCTGATTTAACTACATCAGACACCAGTTCTCTGAAACTTTTTCAAACCTTTAACTTTAATTTTTTTAAAGTAAAACTCTTCCAATCTTGTGCTAATCTTAACAAGCCTTGGGAAACAAGACTGGTAAAACACAAATAAAAGACCGTGTAGGGTGAGCCATTTTGCTTGGAAACCATGATTTGGAGGACGCTTTTCATTCTCTGGCTCAGCAGATTTCGATTTGCGGTGACTATCGTCTGCTGTCGCCTGCTTCGATCGACTCAACAACACTACAACACTGACACTGTCCACATTCGCAGTGTTCCTGTCATTTTGTCCGGAATCACTTACCTTGGCAAAGGGTAGCAAACCTTGGCCATGATGTTCAAATCCAAATCGAAAGTACTGACTGACTGATAAACTATCGCGAACCGGCCAACGCAAACGCTGAGAGTGTGGTTTCACTCTGGCATCTATATTTGTTGGCAATGGCTTCCGTTCAAAACATTGATGTTTCGTTTTTGGTATTCGCGAAGGAAATATAAACGTCAGTCAGTTGACTAAGTACATCGGCAGCAGTTTTAGCAATGAAAGCCTGACGAATACAAAAAACTGGACAAATTTTGGCCGATTTAGGCGAATACTCTTCGAACATTTGTCCGATAGGGACATGAAAGTTTCGGCCAAAGTAAAAAAAAATCGGCGATTGGCCGAAGGGCCGACCCAAACGACACCCCTGCATCTCATCCGACCTCTTTACATTTTCTTCAAAATGTGGGTAGGGGGACTTGGAGAAAAGGTGTAGAGAGAAGCCTCAGCATTGCTGTAGTAATCCTGGCTGGAAACTCCATATTGGAACCCCTTTTTTTTACACACAAATCTGAGACAATCTGGCTTTAAAAAGGAGGGTGTCTTAAGGCAAAGACAGACACACAACACAAAGCTATGTTTTCGACAAAAACACCATTTCAAAACGTCGGGGAAACACATGTTTTTACAGAGGGGATGTCACACGTGAAACACACAGATGAAGTGCGGTGCGTGTTTTCACAGAAATATCGGTCAGTGTCAGCTTGACCCGTCCAGCTACCGCGCTGTGTTTGGGTTTGTAAACAACACGGCTGGCAGCGCCCACTGATATTATATTGCCTCTCTTCAATCGTGACAGGCTCCATAGACTCTAGTTAGGATTCATGGGTCCCATACTACCCTGAATCGGTACCACATCTGCGTCGGCCATTTTTTCTATCTCCGTGGTGCCGGAAACCGAGTCACGTGAGTTGATCGTCCGCGTTCATTGGCTGACTACCAAAACGTGTTTTCAGATTTTAGAGCATGCTCTAAAACCCAAAACACGATGTTAAAACACGAAACAGTGATTTCTGAAACGCGTTTTGGGGATGTCACATGGGAAACACACTGTTTTGTGTTTGTTTTGAAAGAAAACACTGTTTTGTGTTGTGCGTCTGACATGGCCTTTAGTAATAAAATGAAGGTAACGTTAGGCCTACAAAAAAAAAAGTGTGGTTACGGTAACCCGACCTACCCTATTTTTAGGGGCCAACCCTATAATTTTTTATTACATTTGTCAAAAACAAAAACAAACAAGAGGCGAAGCCTTCAAGGCTCACGTAAGAAATAGACAAACAGTAACACAAACTCAATCACTCCGTCACACATACACACACACACACACAGTAAGCATAGGTGACACTGTGCAAGAAAGCGAGACACTAGATCTAGATCTGTCTGTCTGCATGTAGCCTACTTACAGGGACACGACTAAGAGTAATACCGAATATTCTGGACTCGCAACGAAATATACAAACAAATGACAATGAACAACGCTTCGACCTAATGGTCTTCAACAGGTTAAAAAAAAAATGAAAACAACAATACAAATATCAAAACGACTTATCAGAGAAGATGATGTCCTCCAAGCGCAAAAGAAGGGGGAAAGGGAGATAAATCAAAAAGAAAAATGAGCAATGAAAAATGAAACCAAAACGAAACAAACCAGAATAATAACGCTTGAAGGGCCTGAAGTTGAAAGAAAGAGAGAGAGAGTCAACAATCTACGACACGACTGCCAACTAGTCTCGGCCCGCTCAAAAAACAATGACCGAGACTTTCAGTAATTCCTTCGCGTGACGTCTAACCCTCTTACGCCATAATGTGACGTCTTCAAATGACGAAATGTTAAAGTTTCTACCACAGACATACACACGCACGCACATACGCACGCACGCACAGACAGACAAAGTTACGATCGCATAGGCTACACTTACGTGAGCCAAAAAACGAGTGCAGAAAACGCAATGAAAGCGAAAGCGCTCGAGTCGCACACTTATTTCCCTGTCAAGTAAATACAAAAAAAAGTGATTGCCTACCTTCCTACCCTATTTTGTTTGGCTATGTTACCTTAACCACACCTATTTATTTATTTGTTTGCCTTATGAACAGAACATGTAAGAACAGCTGGTCTGTAAAGAGGAAGAACAAGGGGTTCTCCTGTGTCAGGTTCCTATGCAACTTTGCAAGATCATCTGTTTGAAATTAATGTTTGAAGGAGAGAAATTCTGTCTCGGTTGGTGCCAGCACATTGTTTAAATGAACCATGACTGTGATTGTTGCAGCTGTCAGTGGACAGAAGCCAATCAAGAGAGACAGTGAGCGTCTGTGACAGGATGGAGACAGAGCAACACTCACACGAGACAGAGTTCAAGATAGAGATTGACGTAGCTGAAGAACCGCCATTGGCATGGTGCATGACACAGCAACAACCGCAGTCAGTGGAAAGAAGCCAAGCCAGACAGACAGTGAGCGGCTGTGACAGGATGGAGGAAGAAGAGCGAACAGTGAAGATAGAGGTCGAGACAGAAAGAGATACACAAGAACCACCCCTAGGGAGACAATCAGTGTCACAGTGCATGGCACAGCAACATTCACAAAAGACAGAGGTCAAGACAGAAAGAGATACACAAGAACCACCGCTAGGGAGACAATCAGTGTCACAGTGCATGGCACAGCAACATTCACAAAAGACAGAGGTGAAGACAGAGGTCAAGACAGAAAGAGATACACAAGAACCACCACTAGGGAGACAATCAGTGTCACAGTGCATGGCACAGCAACATTCACAAAAGACAGAGGTCAAGATAGAGGTCAAGATAGAGATCGACGTGGCAGAAGAACCACCATTGGCATGATATATGACACAGCAACATTTACACGGTGAGTGTTTAGATGATGGTTAGATTTTACAGCTGCATGTATTCATAAAGATCAAAGTGCATCATTTGAATCTAGATGATCACTGGTGTCAGTTTGCTAGTCATATAACCACACACGTCAAACTTGGAACTAGCTGATGATGCAGAAGGGGTCTAATTCAAAACAGAACGCAGTTTACTGTAGTCTCACGTAGGACACTAGATTGAGTGCTGTCTCTTTTTTAGCCAGGAATTTCAACCGGGCTCATTTCTGTAATCAGGAAAAGTACCCACAGGAAGTGCACTTTCAGGAAAACTGCCCACTAGTGACTATATCATATGTTTAAATAAGATCACTTCTGAACTGATGAAAGTTTTTGTCACTGTATGAATACCTATAGAGAGTCATGAAACCACCCATGCCCTCTGTTCACCACACAGAGTCAGTGTGTGTGGGGGTGGGAAGAGGGGGCACATTGTTAAAAATGTATGCAAGGATGATACCCGAAAGTGTGATTGATGCAAGGGAGAAGAACTCAAGAAGGGAAAGGGGATGGAAGAGCAAGAAAAGGGAGTGGGGAACATATGGAGCACAACTTTGGAGACTAAAACTCTGTTTCAATTTCAAATATTCTCTCTACATAGTTGAAGTTCAAAGTACTTTCTTTTTACTGGTAGCATGGTGTCTGCTGATAAAGTACAACTTTCGTACACTGACTTGGCTAACATTGCCCCTCACGTGACAAAGTAAGCAAAAAGTATTTAACCTTCACCGTGCCTTCTGGGTCAAAGTAAAGTGGCGGCTTCTCTGAAACTATTTGTAGTTTTTGATTGAGACTTTATTTCTTTATTTCTTTATTTGGTGTTTAACGTCGTTTTCAACCGTTCAAGGTTATATCGCGACGGGGAAAGGGGGGAGATGGGATAGAGCCACTTGTTAATTGTTTCTTGTTCACAAAAGCACTAATCAAAAAATTGCTCCAACAACAGTTGCTTGGTTCTGTCAAGTTGCTCACTACATGTACTACTGCTGTGTTTGTTTTGTGTGTTGCAGTGTCCGTCATGGCAGACTTCACAACAGAGAGCACAGCAAGTATCAAGAAGGAACAGACGACAAAAACTCAGGCTGAATTCTTTGACCAGTGTTCTACATCACAAGAGTCAGTGAAACATTCCAACAGACAAGGGAGTGAACACATCAAGTCTGAGTCAAGAGATGCAGAAGACACAACAGTTGTGACGGGGGACACACAGTTCATTCCAACACACCGAGATGAAGGAGCCGGTGCTGAATCAAGCGCAATGGCAAGAGACGACACTGCACCGCTGACAAGGTCACCTTGCAACAGTCAAAGTCCTTCATCCCAAGATGGCGTATCTTCAGAGGAAAGCAGCACTGGATTGGATCACCTCAAGAGGACACAAAACACAGAAAGGAAATTTCTGCACACAGTGTAATGCTTCTTTCAGAAGGCTTCATGATTTGAAGCAGCACAGACTATCTCGTGTGTTGAAAGCTCACTGAGTTGGTCACCTAGCTGGCACAGACTATCTCGTGTGTTGAAATCTCACTGAGTTGGTCACCTAGCTGGCACAGACTATCTCGTGTGTTGAAATTTCACTGAGTTGGTCACCTAGCTGGCACAGACTATCTTGTGTGTTGAAATCTCACTCAGTTGGTCATCTGGGCACAGACTATCTTGTGTGTTGAAATCTCACTTAGTTGGTCACCTAGCTGGCACAGACTATCTCGTGTGTTGAAATTTCACTGAGTTGGTCATCTGGACACAGACTACACCCGTATCTCGTGTGTTGAAATCTCACTCAGTTTGTCATCTGGGCACAGATTATCTTGTGTGTTAAAAGCTCACCCAGTTGGTCTTCTGGGCACAGACTATCTCGTGTGTTGAAATCTCACTCAGTTGGTCATCTGGGCACAGACTATCTTGTGTGTTGAAAGCTCACACAGTTTGTCACCTGGGCACAGGCTTTTGTAACCGGAGCCCTAGAGGGTCCGTATCCTCATTTAAGTTTGCAGGGGGAGGCTGAAGATTGCCGAGGAGAGCAACTACTCTTTACTCTGGCCCTATGTAATGTTGCACAATCAGTTAGTCTAAACCTGTATCATGGGTGAAACTTTTCCGCCTCAGGGTGGAAATCCGCCAAATGAAATTGGTCAAATAAGGAATTCCTTATTTTGAAAATCTGTAAAAAAAATTAAAAAAAATAAAAAAAATCTCGCAGGTGATCCGATCCGTATTTCCCCAAACACAGTGACCGGACATCGCCGAGTCTTTGTTTCACTGGGCGCGCGAATTATCGGACTACAGCTTGGCATTTGTTACCATTGTTTAATGTGCAAAATTGTGTTTGAGATACCAGGAAAGGCCTACTTTTACCCTTAAAAGCCTGATTTTTCGTTTTCTTCCGGGGGGCTTTGCCCCCCTGGGCCCTCTGGCAGGGTGTTGCCCTTGCACCCCACCAGGGCCTGGGCGGCCTCTGGACCCCGGCCTCATTTTTCTTATTTTCATTTCTGATCAGTTT
Source organism: Littorina saxatilis (assembly GCF_037325665.1). NCBI lineage: Eukaryota > Metazoa > Mollusca > Gastropoda > Littorinimorpha > Littorinidae > Littorina > Littorina saxatilis. The sequence goes on along the minus strand of NC_090260.1, from coordinate 45,567,997 downwards.
CACCCATGCTGTATGCCTCGTGTTGTGTTCAAATCCATGTGCCTACATTACTGGCTGACCTACGGTGTTCAGAAGAAACAGATAGAAGTGACAGAGAGTACGATTTGTTTTGCAGCATGGAGGAAAGAGATAAAGTGAGAGTGAAAGGGAGCGTGCACGCTTTTCAGCACAACCACTACTAACGTGACTTGCAGAGCTAGCCCCTTTTATACTATCAGTGACCGCTGCAGGCTGGCAGCAAGGAGGGGGGGGGGGGGGTAACACTGAAGAGGGCAGGTGGGGTTGACTAGAAGGAAGGTGGGGTGTTCGAGTCCCTGCAACTCTGGGCTAGTAGGGCCCTCCCGCTTCACGTTTTAGTGTGTTGAAAGTTTACTCAGTTGGTCACCTAATACAGACTATATGCAGGGCTCCCCAATGTCACGTCCCTGCGTCCTATACGCACTAGGAACCGAAATCACTCATTAGAAATTCATCCCGCAGTGGGGCACTGCGGTTATGAAATTAAAGGCCCCTCCTGTTTTTGGAACCGCAGGAGCTTTCTAGTTTGCTGTTAGGTAGATTTTTGGTTCCTCTTTCCTGTCATGCTCTCTTTTTCTTCATGAATTCTTTTCTTTTTTCTGCCTTCTTGCTCATTCACCTGTATTTTTTCCAAAAATCTCTTCTCTTGCCGCTTGTCTCGCGATTCATGTATAGTTTAATCTGTTAGTGTTCTGATGTAAGTCCAGCAGTAGATAGGTTAAGCCTATTTTAACATACTGGAAACTGGTAATCTTCCAGTAGGTATTAATTTAGTTTTACTAAAGCCTGCTGGGACACAAGTAATGGGTTAGTGCATTTGTAAACAGGAATCGCTTGACAAGTGGCCCCCTTCATCCCCCCCTTCCTCGTCCTGATATGGCTCTGCGTAGTCGGCTGGACGTTAAGCAACAAATAAACAAACAAAAAATGGAGGGGGCCCCGGGACGTAATGTAAACTTAAAAAGAGCTGGTCATGGGATGCATTAAATTTCCTTTATCGTGTGTACCGCAGATACTTTCTTTGGACTGCACTCATACCCAAATTTAACACAGTACACTATACGTGACGACAATGTTTTAGAAGAACGCTGGGACATTTCGGATTTGGAATCCTTGGGACCCTCTAAAATTTTGCACCGGGGGTCTTCCGTGGGGAGCCCTGTTAATTATGTGTAACTGACTGAAATGGTCAAGTGGGAAGCAACACCTGTAGGAGACACAAACAGTTCTGACAGGTAAACCACAGGTAACCAGCACACAGATGATGAAACACATTCTGAGTCTCAGTGTACTCCGAGTGTGGTGCAATTTGATGCAGGACATCTCAACGTATATAATGCGGCTTTGATGCCAACAGTATGGTGCATCTTTGTGTTATGTCAGCACAGAACTCTTGTAGGAGAAATGCCATACTCATCTTGAGTGAAATTTCTTTTTTTAACGTACTTGGCCATTTTATATTGCATGTGATATTTAGGAGAAAAATCACTGAGATGTGCCGAAGTGTCCGAACAGACCGACATATGTATAACATGTCGGACGTGTCGCGCTCTGGTGCTGGAGTGACAGGGATTGAATGACAGAGAAATAGCTGTCTTACAACATGTTGAGTTTGATTTGTTTCAGAATTGTGACAAGCCAGTACATGTAGCATGATGGAACTTGGAAGACCTGAAGTCTTAAAATGGTGCTGCATGTATGTCTTCCAGTGGCGGGTGTATGTGAACTGCTGTGTGTGAGGACATGTGAGAGAGAGAGATAGAGAGAGATTGCTGCAATATCGTTTATAAAAGTGTGAAAATGTTTGACAAAAGGCATAAGGTGTGTGTGTGTGTGTGTGAGAGAGAGAGAACTCAGAAATGGTTTACTGTGAAGCCATCGGCCCGTACACAGATTGGGGGGGGGGGGGGGGGGGGTGGGGGGTCGAAACGATCGCGATATGTACTTTGGATAATATCATGGATAACCATGTTATTTCTTCAGTCCAACACTTGGTCTGTTTACAGTTTGTATTTCCGCCGTTGTTATCACGCGCGAATCGAATGCGATTTGGTAACCAGTCTTAAGTGTCTGTATGCCTATCAAATCACAGAGTTTGTACATAACACGTCTTTCACGTGCGTTCTGAAGTCATCGGCAAGTGCAATGCGGCACTATCCCTGCATTCCCGGTCAGACAGGAGTCACGGGCGACAGCGTCAGGGTTGTCACTCTGGCCTACTTGCTTACTTGACAACAGGCACAAATATGATCCTTCATTCGTCGCGATATAACCTTCGTGGTTGAAAACGACGTTAAACACCAAATAAAGAAAGAAAGATGATCCTTCATTCTATCGATATGTTGGGCATACCTCAGGTGATCGGCTTTTGGCCACCTTCTTACGCCGTCGTATATAAATATGGCCAACGGGTTTTCGCCATTCAGTCCAAAGGGGCACCAGTCTTTCACCTGCCTTTCAGTCATGTTGTACTCGAACACTGCCGAGTCAGTTACAGCATGTAGTGAATTCTTTCCGTACCTCTGGTCAACCACAATGTTTCTCACAAAATGGAGAGTTTCAGACGAAATATCAGCGTTCCTAACTTCGGCTGGGAATGTTGTCAAGTCGAACTTTATATATGAGCCCAGCAACCTGATCATCCCAGAACTGTTGCACACTGTCATTGTCTGAATCAGGGGCGTCAAAAGCATCACAAAACTCGTCAAAGTTCTCGTTTTCCGTTTCGTTCAAATGCTAATGTAAACTTTCAGTACATTCAGCGTCACTGTGGCCCTTTCCTTTCCACCTTCTCCGGTGACTCGAAGCATCCCGGTGAGCGGGTGAGGGCATTTGCGAAAGGGGTGGTGGGGGTGGGCTTTGGAAAAAAACCTATGTCGCGGGATTCTTGGGTCGTGCCATTTGTGGTAATGTCATTTTCTTGCACAGTACCTTGATGGGGTTCAGTGTGAAGCGCAGATTCCTGTGCCTGTGGTTGTGCTGTTTGTTGTTGTCTCGATGCTGCACGGGGGGCTGAGCTCACTCGGTGACTTTTTTCTGTATCGGGTCACACCACGCTGCACGGACTGGGTTTCAATGGCCGCTGCACTGTCACTGTTCCACCTTACAATGAGTGTTGTACATTCTCCTTTGCTATAAATGTCCCAGATGGAAAGATGGCAATTTTCTGTCAGGGTTCGAAGACCGACACGGTTGGCCTAGTGGTAAGGCGTCCGCCCCGTAATCGGGAGGTCGTGGGTTCGAACCCCGGCCGGGTCATACCTAAGACCTTAAAATTGGCAATCTAGTGGCTGCTCCGCCTGGCGTCTGGCATTATGGGGTTAGTGCTAGGACTGGTTGGTCCGGTGTCAGAATAATGTGACTGGGTGAGACATGAAGCCTGTGCTGCGACTTCTGTCTTGTGTGTGGCGCACGTTAAATGTCAAAGCAGCACCGCCCTGATATGGCCCTTCGTGGTCGGCTGGGCGTTAAGCAAACAAACAAACAAAAGGGTTCGAAGCAAAGACTCTAAAGCCACTGGTACACACATTTTAGATGATGTTGGCGTTCCACACACACGTAAAAATGATGCAATTTTGGGAGCTCGAAGTTGATGCTGCTCGCTGGTTGACAGGGGCAGGTAAGAGAGTGAGAGAAAGAGAGAGAGGGATTGCTTCAATATCGTTTATAAAAGTGTGAATATGTTGGACAAAAGGCATAAAGTGTGTGTGTGTGTGTGAGAGAGAGAGAGAGAGAGAGCATTGAACATTGAACATTGAACTTTTTTACAGGAAAGATAGCATTAGGTCCGTAGGACCTTTCTTACAGCTAGTCCTGATCTAAGCAAAATGGTTATAATCGAAATGGGAATACATAGGAACAAACTTTTTATGATGAAACGCAGACACACGCAATAATAGTAATATAAGAAAAAGATCATTCTTTACAGACATGTGATATACAGATATCACAATATGGGCAATACAACCATACATTATCAGAACACACACACACACACATATATACACGCACACACACACAGATCAACTAACTTAAGGCAAGCCAACATAACACGACACACTAACCAACTAAAGGATCAGGTAGCAGAGTAAAAAAAACCAAAAACGTTCATGACCTAATATATATATATATATATACCATCTTAGATGTATGGAGGAATCACCAAGCAAATATAAAATGCAGTAATACTATCTTAGATACTAGAAGGAATAATACATGAGAATGTATTCTTATCACACCAAGTTGACGCAAGACACACACACTTTCAGAAGGATAAAAGGCACACATACGTTTGAGCAACCAGGCACATCACATTAAAGTGATGTTTGAATGTATTTTTGCAGATGTGTTTTGAATGTTTTAAGGTTACTGATCGATTTTAAGCATGTAGTAAGGGAGTTCCAGACATAAGCTCCCGAGTATGAGAGACTAGTTTTAAATATGTCAATGCGTTGCTTCGGGCAGGCCAGATTATGCTTGAAAGTGGAATACCGAGAAGGTGTTGATTGAAACAATTGAGTTGGATATTCGGGTGCTTGGTCATGTAGGATCTTGTGCATGAAAACTGATTTATTAAATAGAAGCTGTTGTGTATATTGAGGGCTGTCAGTTTTGCGTCAGTAGTTAGTGATGGGTCAGGCAGAATGAGAGAGAGAGAGAGAGAGAGAGAGAGAGAGAGAGAGAGAGAGATTGCTGGAATATCATTTATAGAAATGTTGGACAAAAGGCAACACTGTGATATGCTTTTTTCTGAAAGGTTTGTATTGGACATGGAGTATATATTTCTTGTCTATTTGCTTGTATGGTTTTCACAACTGACATTCATCGTCATAATTATTATAATTACATGTAGCAAGGACAAATCAATAAATGCATCTTGCATTTTCAACTTACTCAGTTGTTATTTATTATGTTGAGTTTGTCTTTGTTTCAGAAAAAAGTACGCATTTGATATTCCACAAAAAAACAAAAAAAAATATATGTGTTACTTCATATTTATTGAAAAGCACAAAGCAAATGAATTCTCCACTCTCACTTAACATTTACAACAGTTGCTGACTTTGAGATCCATTTTACTTTGAAGACCATTCACACTTGAAGCATGGTCTTTTTTTCCTCCACAAAAATACTTTGACTGGACAAAATCAAACAAACACATATGCACACCTTGCTGGCCTGCACACACAAACACAGTGAATTTCATCGGTTTTACTGACATGAAATCTTCATGTGCGCACACACACACACACACACACACACACACACACACAAACACGCTTACACAAACACGCTTACATACAAGTTATTTTAACGGGCGAAGCCAGATTTGTCTTTCCTGGGCAATCAATTGGTTTTGTTTTTGCGTACTTTGGTGTAGAAAGATAATGCAAGGGAAGTAACTCCGACTCACTGAATTTGTTGCTCATTGTCACGCCGCATGCGAAAGGTGCTTGCCAGTGAAGTAGCATTGGAAGCAAGCTCTGAGCCAATGTCTGCTCTGGTTTATGAGGTAATGTTGAGCTCCCGCAAGCACTACGTTAGGAATATGTTTAATTGTTAGGTAAGCAGAGGTGCTGACAGACTTGTTTTCGACAGCGAGGGGTCGCGCAACGCCATTTTGTTTGGGCGCAGTGTATCTGTATCTGACTAAGTGCCAAAAGGTGCTCACAGAACAGAAGACGACTTTGTTTTACAATAAAAATGTTTCTAAAAACGTGTGTCTGCTGAAAATTGGTGTGTGTGTGGATGAATGTGCGAAGAGATAGTGGACATAATTTCGTGTGTCTGACTTGAACGGTTTTGAAGTTATCTTTGTTTAAAGTCAAAAATAACGCCAAAACCGGCCATCTGAAAAAGGACATCGTGATACCTCGTGTTTTGAATATGCCACAGAAAAATAACAAGAAGCACAAATGAATTGCATTTAGTTTGATTGAATGCCTGAAACATCGCTTTACAGACGAGACCAAACGTCAAATCTAAATCTCGAGAGAATTTTTTTTTTTCGATAACCGAATTTTAAGGTGTCGCACGCAAGATGATTCGTCATCACGGCATACATTTTTCAATCGCAGATATTTACTAAATTTCTTTTTCAAAAACTCTGGAATTGATGTCGACACGTCAAGCGATAACGGTGTATCAAACTGCTGTCTTTCAAGTAATCCAGCAAAGACTGCAGAACTTTTGAACAGCATTTTTGAAAACGATTTGAAAATTTCGTCATATCTTGCGTGCGACAAAATGTTCGGTAATTAACGGTTATTTTCTTTTAAAAACAAAATTTACATGTACAAAGATCTACTTCATTTACGGAACCACGTGACACATTCTGTGTTCAAAATTTGTGAAGAAATCACGAACCACGATTGCGCTATCAAGTGTTGAAATTATGTCGTCAACATCTTTTCAGATCTTGCGTGCGACACCTTCTTGCGTTCAACATAAAATGTCACTACCTTATCGAGTTTAATGGGTAAAACTAACTATTTGTTGTCTTAGTTTAATCTTCTTAATTAAAAGCGTAATAAAACCGAACTTCTAAGATGAATTTTAATTGAGATTAGCGAAAGAGCGGGCACGCAAGTCGACCTTAAAGTAAAAGAATGATAACACGAGCGTTTGTCGTGTTGTCTTGCGTGCAACACATTGTCCAAAAAGGAAAATGTATATTTTTCTCAGACGTTTTTTAAGTTGAAACCTTGAAACTTCACACACATTTGGGGTTTAATCGCCCCCATGCATGGTAAAAGTCTTGTTGACCCTTGTCAGATTTCAAGGTCACGGCTGGGTCACATGTGGTTCAGAAAACGGATGAAACATATTTTTTCAGAGATTTTTGAAGCTAGAACCTTCAAACTTCAAACAACGCTTTTGCTTAATGATTGTTCAACATGGAGAATTCAAGGTTGATCCTTGAGAAATGTGAAGGTCATAGCAGGGTCTCGTGTGGGTAAAAAAAAAACATAACCTTTTTCTCAGAGTTTTTCAAAGCAAGAACCTTGAAAGTTCACATTTTTGGGCTTAATAGCCTCCATACACGGTTAAAGTCTTGTTGACCTTTGTCGAATCTCAAGGTCACATGGGCAAATCAAAAACACGAAAATGCATCATTATCTCAGTTTTTTTTAAAGGGAGAGCCTTCAAACATCACACAACTCTCAACTCCGACTTAAAGAAGTTAAGGTAGATCCTTGTCACATGTCAAGGTCACAGAAAGGTCTCGTACGGGTAAAACAAACAAAACAAACAGATAATATTCATTTTTTCAGCTTTGTTGTTAGCTAGAATAGAGGCACATGCCACCATTCCATTCAACATGACTCATAGAAATGTATGATGTATGACGTAATTGCATTGTGTGTAATGACGCGGCTGCCTCTGTAGTTATTCCAGCCTTTGAAGAAATGGCGTTTTTCCTTGCTTGGACACATTTTTCCTTTTCTTGGATGTTTCAGGAGTTTGGGTGAGTTTGGTGTATATGGTTGAACACAATTTAAAATTTGCATAAAAGTGTATTAAAATAAACAGTGGTAGCCAGTCTCATCTGTTGTGTCGACAATTTAATCTCTTTTGTGTGACCTCAACTTGACCCCTCTGAATGCTCTCAATCATGGAAATTGACCACACTTTGATTATAACCAAACAACATCAAAACTTTGGAATGTGTGAAGTTTCAAAGGTGTTGCTTAAAAGGCGTTCGTGAAAATGACAATTGTATGTGTCTGACTTCAATGCGACCCCGCTGCGACCTTGACGTTTGATTTTATCAACCAGACTTTCATCATGTGTGAATGACTTCAAACACTATAAAACTAGTTGAAGAAATTGACAATTTTTCAAAGTTTAAGCCAGATGGCACTGCTGTGACCTTGAAATTTGACAAACATTAACCAGGCGGTCACCTTTTTTAGAAAATATCCTTAAAGGATCTTTAACCTTACTGTGACCTTGGAATTTGATGAGGTTTAATTTAACTTGCGTAGTGTGCCAAGTTTCAAGGCCCTAGCTTCAAAAACATATGAGAAAACCTCATTGAAAAATGTATATGTTTGACCTCAACGCGACCCTGCTGTGACCTTGACTTTTTCAACCAGACTTTAATCGTGTGTGAACATTATACACTAGAACTGTGTGTATTTTCAAAGCTCGTGCTATAAACGCGCTGAATAAATTGAAAATATTCCACATTTGGACCAGATGTGACCCCGCTGTGACCTTGAACTTTGACAAAGATTAACAAGCAGGTCACTTTTAATGAGGTTTTATAAAAATGCTGAAAGTATGTGAAGTATGTAAAGTCTAACTGATCTAGTATTAAAACATGTAAGACGTGACAACGACAATTTTCCAGTTTGCAAAGGAAATTTAACCTCGCTGTGACCTTGAAATTCAATGTTGTTTAGTGTGATGTGCACCATACCTGGAGGTCATTATACTTTGGTTGTGTGCCAAGTTTCAAAGCCCTAGCTTTAAAAACGTGCGAGATAACCTTAATGCTATGACTCAGTGCCGTTTTGAATGATATAACGAACAAAATTATCGTTATTTGTAAAATCATTTGGGTAAATTTATCTTTTCTTTTCGTAATTGGGTTCCAGCATCTGTTGTCTTAACAAAAATCACAATATCAGTCGTGTTTGTCAACTTTTATTTTTTAGCCCCTTTGTCCGCTTTTCGTGCGCACCTTTTGGCACTTAGTCATCTGTGCGTTACGTCGCTAGCATCCAGATTGCTAGCTTTGGCGCGACGGGTGGGTGTGCGCAGCGACGTCGTTTAGCGGCGGCTGGTGGTCAGCGCCGACTTGAATACCTCAGTAGAGGCTGAGTGGACAACTGTGTTGTCCAGGTGATTCCACTCTATTGTGGATCGTGGGAAGAACGACTGTCTCAGTGTCTGTATTGTTCGGTGTTGCAGCGTGGTACAGTGCCTTTTGTTTACATCTTTTGGGTCGTTTTTCTACGGCTGCAATCTTAGCCTCTACTTACGTAACGTAGAACTTGCTCTTGTAAACATACATTCAAGTTGTAATGTTGAAATTTAGCCTTGGACAGTCACAGGTTAAAATCCAGTAGCATTTTGAACTTATTTTTGACATAATAATAATTACAAGTCTCTTTTATCGAATTCGAAGCAAAGAATTATGCTTTTGAAATTAAGTGACGCATTGAGCCACTGAATTCAATAATTTGATCGAGGAAAATATCTCCCACGGTTGTCTCCCTTTGCATACGTCGAATGCATCATCATATCATTATCATTATCATATCATCATATATCATATCAGATTCAGAGACGTTACAACTTACAGTCCATCAATAAGTTTCACAAGAACTATTCTTTGCTTTGTTTGATATGAGTGATTTGTTTTAAAAAATAAGTCTAAAATGCCACTAGAGCTATGAATTTACAACTTATACAAGGCTTTTAAGTTCAAATTACCAGTTCAACTAAAGTACGATATGAGGTTGGCTAAATCACACTGAATGGACCTGGAAAGGTTGACTCTATTTTGAGTGTGCAATATCTCCATGTGTCAGGCATCACCCGTAACATTTTGGTCAAGTAGGTGGGAATGTGAGCAAAATGTTGCAGATATCATCCTGAACTTGTGTATGGGACTGGTTTTGTGAGGGTGGTTTAACTTTAAGGCTGGAGGATACACCTGAGGCCATATTTTAAAGTGATTAGGCAGTTTTAAAACTTACTTTTTATGTTAGTTCAATGTTCGGTTTATTAGGAAAAAAAATGAAAATTGCTTGTCGCGGAAAATTTTAAGATAACGACTGAAGGCAGGTTTCACAGTATTGTGTTCAGCAATTTACTATTTACACACTCAAATTCTACAAAATAAATGTTGGCACACAATTCAAAGGACATGTTTTTCCAACAAAGTGAGTTTGTTACAACTAAAAACAGTAATTTTTTGTATAGTCCTGGTCCTTATTTATATCTAAAAACCAGGCGCAAAGCGGCATACCCTGAAAACGCAAAAAAAGCAATACGGTCATCCTATGCATGCATATAGCCAAAACCGTTGAAGATAGAAAGACATTTATTGAACAAAAAATATGCAACACATCATTCTCAACAAGTTTTGTTCTTGTATGTATATCAAAATATTGATCCTCAAATGAATGGTTTGAACAAATACGACTTCCGGCAGACCTAGACCGTTTTGAAGGAAAAAACCGTCTTTTTTTTCAAACCATTCCATGGCCATCAATATTTTCATATACATGTAAGAACAAAACGTGTTAAGACTGGTGTTGTGCATCTAGTTTGTTCAATAAATGTCTTTCTATCTTCAATGGTTTTGGCTAGATGAGGTAACAAGAGAAGGATATGGGCATTGGAATTACGTCAACATTTCGAGCATTGTCACAGATGAAACATTTACTGCAGGGTGCTCCTGATTAACAAACCGAGCAAAACTGAAAATTATTGAAGAGAAGACATGGCTGAACAGTTTATAAAGAGACAAGTTTACAATCATTTGTAAACACCATTATTGTATGGAGGAGTAACTGTTCCCCTACCCCCTAAGAAGGTATTTCTGTCCGTCAACCACGTGAGCGATCGCCACAAATCGAGGCATCACTCGCATTTCAGTTTGGACACACCGGCTGATTGCAAATGCACAGTACGTGTTTCGACACTGAAACGTGACGATTGAGCGTCAAAATAGTTTCTTAAAACAGTCAAAAATGGAGTTAAATGTGACTTCAACACTCAGTGGCGATCGCTAGAGTGGCGATTGTTACTAGACGGACACTAGAAAACCTCAGAAAATGTAATTACTTTGCGATTTTTTTAACTGAAAAACTGTTGCGGTCTTTTTCTGTCGAGCGCGAGCGTCAACGTAAAACAACGTGAGGTCACTTCCTCCCCAAACGGTTAGTTTTTGAATGAAAAGAAAAATGTGGCGATCACTACATTGTTTAGACGGAGTGGATTGCAACTTTGAAACTCGGGTCACCGTGCGTCGATCAAGGGCAAATTGACCTCGGCAACATTATAACTCACTTCAAGGGTGCACAAACTTGTATTTACAGTGTACAAAATTAGGTAAACTTGTGTTTTTGTCCTGTGAAATCACAATTAGTTTCGATGCTCTTGATATCGCTATGCGGACGGACAGATCCGAATCCCCATACATTTTTTTTGCGGAGCTAGTATAAGTTAGAATTTGTGTTATGGATATCAATTGTTGTTGAAAAACAATCATTTCAATGTGTTCTGGCACTCTCAACCACCACAGCATTGATACTTGTGCATGTGTGTGTTGGAATTTAGTTCTTTGTTTAGTGATGCAGTGGCAAAAGTAAATTCATCCGTCCGTATTTTGACGATCGCCACCATTCACACGCACATAAATAAACACATTATCAAAAATTTCAACTTTTATTTTCAAAAAAGTATTTAAACAACAACTAGTTTGCATGTTAACACAAAAAATACAGCAGATTCTCATGGATATGGATTTAAAAGACTAAGCAAATCTGAGACTATCAAAATGGCCTAATACCATGAAACCTGACTGAAGTTTGAGCATAGGTATCAGATTTTTTTTCACACACACACACTACTGAAGAAATTGGGATATTTTATTGTGAATATGTAAACAAAATAACAATCAGATGATCACAAACTGAAGAAGAGAAATAGGGAAGCAAAATAGAACATCAAACATAGTGATTTTACTGGTGAATAGTAAAAAAAAAAAAAAAAAAAGTAAATTTTAAGGGGCTTATTGTCCGTCAGGTCTTAATTGCCTATATTGGACATGAATTGGTTTATACGATTCGAGTTTTTACGCCCTCACGGCTTTTGATGTTTGCGTGTTTAGGTGGTATCAGCCATCTGCACTTATGGTAGAATGACCAAGATCTTTAACGTGCCATTGTGGTGACACGGGGGTGGGAGATGGATACCGTCTCTGGGTCTGCACATAAAGTTGACCCGTGTCCGTCCCGGCCCGGATTCGAACCAGCGACCTCTCGATCACAAGTCCAGTGCTCTACCACCTGAGCTACCCGGGCCCCCAAACTGGTGAATTTTGAAAAAACCCACTTAAGTATCCATTTTTGAAGCCTAATTTGAAGCATGAAACACAGACAAACATAAATGAAAAGTGATTACAGTGTTCAGAAATAGTGTTAGATACAGTCGAACTCGCTTAAGACGAATCACTGGGGATCGGAAAAAAAGTTCGTCTTTACCAAAATTCGTATTAAGAAAATATGATTGATTTTTTTTTTTTAAGTCTTGTACATTTTATGGTGTTTCAATTTGTTTCTTTCGCAACTTTCATGCTGCTTCACGTTTAGACAATAAAGTGACATATTCAGTTACATGTTCATGTGTGTCTCATGTTGAGTGATGATTGTTGAGTTTGAGTGAGAGTGAGCACACAGATGTTTCATCCAGTTGTTACGTTTTTGGTCACACACACGCACACACTGACACTGTCCACATTCGCGGTGTTCCTATCATTTGTCTGGAATCACTTACCTTGGCGACGGGTAGCAAACCTTGGCCAATTTAGTTTTTTTTGTTTTGTTGCAACATGATGTTCAAATCCAAATCGATAGCACTGACTGACTGATAAACTATCGCGAACCGGCGAACGCAAACGTTGAGAGTGTGGTTTCCCTTGTCCAAGGGAAACCACTCTGGCATCTATATTTTTTGGCAATGGCGTCCGTTCAAAACATTGATGTTTCGTTTTTGGTATTCGTGAAGGAAATAAACGTCATTCATGTTCAGTGTCTGAGCTATCAATCACTTTGATTCTAAATTTGAAATTGTTTTGTGAGTACAGTGTAATCAGTTTAACTTTATTCAGTGATCGGTTGAGCAATGGTTCAAGCAGTCGACGCAAGGGAAGACTCTGACACATGTATTCAAACTTCTCAAATTCCCATGATATGTCGATCTCGGGACGAGTTTAAAGATTTCGTCATAAGCGTGAGTAAATTACAGACATTATGCATGCTTGGGAATCCAAAAAGTGCTCGTTATAAGCATAAATTCGTTACAAAGAATTCGTTTTAAGCATTTTTTTTAAGCATGAAGAAAGAGGTATTCAGTTGGGAACTTAAAACTAATACGTTATAAGTCAAAATTCGTAACTAGCGTGTTCGTTTTAAGTGGGTTCGACTGTATATCCGAAAAGGGAGGCTATCCCCAACGTAGTTGCAGAAGTAACCTACAGCCTTAAGTACCCATCTCATTCGACCTCTTTACATTTTCTTCATAATGTGGGTAGGGGGACTTGGAGAAAAGGTGTAGAGAGAAGCCTCAGCGTTGCTGTAGTAATCCTGGCTGGTAACTCCACATTGGAACCCCTTTTTTAAGACCGTAACAAATCTGAGACAATCTGGTTTTAAAAAGGAGGGTGTCTTAATAATAAAATGAAGGTAACGTTGTGAACAGAACATGTAAGAAAAGCTGGTCTGTAAAGAGGAAGAACAAGGGGTTCTCCTGTGTCAGGTTTCTCCTGTGTCAGGTTTCTCCTGTGTCAGGTTTCTCCTGTGTCGGGTTTCTCCTGTGTCAGGTTTCTCCTGTGTCAGGTTTCTCCTGTGTCAGGTTCCTATGCAACTTTGCAAGATCATCTGTTTGAAATTTATGTTTGAAGGAGAGAAATTCTGTCTCAGTTGGTGCCAGCACATTGTTTAAATGAACCATGACTGTGATTGTTGCAGCTGTCAGTGGACAGAAGCCAATCGAGAGAGACAGTGAGCGTCTGTGACAGGATGGAGACAGATCAACACTCACACGAGACAGAGTTCAAGATAGAGATTGACGTAGCTGAAGAACCGCCATTGGCATGGTGCATGACACAGCAACAACCGCAGTCAGTGGACAGAAGCCAAACCAGACAGACAGTGAGCGGCTGTGACAGGATGGAGGAAGAAGAGCGAACAGTGAAGATAGAGGTTGAGACAGAAATAGATACACAAGAACCACCCCTAGTAAGACTACCAGTGTCACAGTGCATGACAGAGCAACATTCACAAGAACCAGAGGTCAAGATAGAGGTCAAGACAGAAAGAGATACACAAGAACAACCACAATCAGTGCCACAGTGCACGGCAGAGCAACATTCACAAGAGCAAGGGATCAAGACAGAGGTCAAGATAGAGATCGACGTTGCCGAAGAACCACCACTAGCATGGTGCATGACCCAGCAACATTTACATGGTGAGTGTTGAAATGATGGTTGCATGTATTCATAAAACTAAAAGTACATCATTTGCAAATCAAAAGTCTCATCTATATGATTACTGGTGTCAGTTTGCTAGCCATATTAACAAACAAGTAACATTTTGAACTACAGGCCTGTACTTTTACGGCCGCCCGACCGCCCGGGACGGGTTCGAATCACGTCGGGCAAGTTCAAAATTCCTCTAAAATCGCGCGCCAGGCGGGTTCAAATTTTGCTGAAGCATAAAGTCGTTAGGCTACCCCGTCAATCGGAACGACCGGCGAACAAAGATCTCTCGCGGGCGATCTCAAAATCTGTCACTTCTCTACTGCCCACTCTCCCACTTTGAGAAGGACTCTGGACTGCCACCAAATCATGCCCAGGCACATTGGCTAGACAGCTGCCCCACCCTTAGGATCTACGGGTGACTGGACATGTGCATCTCAACATTTAACTTAGAACAGATAATGATATTACACAAACATAAATACATTTAGGCTTTAGCCATAAATGAGTTTATCACAAGCAGAAACAAACACTGCAGTGGGGCCGTTTGAGTAAGGCTAAAGCTAACACATAATTCTCAAACGGCCTGTCTCTATTCAATTTTATTCCTATTTTTATTGAAGCATGCTTTGCTTTTGACTGAGAAAAAATGACAAATTTGGATCTGTAGACAAGCGATTTTGATGAAATTGGTCGGAAGCGTGGGTCCACAGAAAATCCATTTCCTTTGTTCTGGGATGGCGGAACGACGAGCTGGCACTACAGTGCTACAGCGCGGGCACTATATTGCCGATCGCTACGAAAGATGAATTCGATAACCGGCTAGCTATAATGCATAGGTATTGGTGCAGTCATGCAGCATCCCGCCTCGCTACGTCCAAATTAGTGGTATTGCTCTGAAAAAATTGACGAGGCAGCAAGTGCTAACACCTGCTGTATTGGGGTCAGGGGTCAAGCGCGTGTTGATGAGTCACGCGACCTACTTTCGGCAAACAATGGAATCGTGCTGCCGTCTGACTGTAAATGCACAACGCGTCTAAAGCGAATGAGGATTTGCCCAGGGTTGCCTGGTCTATTCGTTGAAGTAAACTTAGATATATATAATACAGCAAACCCTCCCACTAACGACCTTGATGGCCAGAGAAACCGGTCGTATAAAGGAGGGGTCTTTATTGGGAGTTTGCGAGGTATAATTTTTTTCACAGGGGTGGCAACTATGTTTGGCAGTTCAGTCTTGAAAGTTGTGTCCGTTATCCTATTTTTGTTCCCATTTGATGTGCATATGGCTAAGCATGATGTACGTGCATACACCAGCGCACAGACGGGCAGACCCCCCCCCCCGGGTTAGGGGGAAGAATTTACCTGATGCTCCCCAGCATGTTGTAAGAGGCGACGAACGGGCGCGCGCGGTCTCATAGGTAAAACTCCGTAAGAAAGTCAGTGTCTGTAACCTGGGACAGGAAGAGTTTCCTCTCAAACATCAAAGGATACCGTCCCATAGGTAAAACTTGCTCATTGGCAAGTATGGGTCATTGACCCGAGGTCTCTGTTGGTGAGCACACACTCACAGAATACATACACAGCAATTCATTATTGAGTTTTCGTTCTAACTGCCCCTGCCCAACCCCTCCTATCCCCCCCCCCCTCCCCCCCTACTTCGAGGGCAGTCCTTAAATTGTGACAGCAATAGGTGAGAAGATGACAGCCGTGGGCCACTGGACTTGCACGCATTACTGACGACAGACTACCACCCCTAACTCTTGATGCAACAACACTCTTTAGAAGCATTTAAATCTGGCCTCAAGACTTTTCTTTTCCCTAAATAATCCTCAGACTACTGTGCCCCGCTATACCCCCCCCCCCCCCCCTTTTGAGTGCTGTGTCTCTGTGTTGTTGCCTTGTCATCTTGATGTAATTTATGCGTAAGTGTATTTGAGTATGCTTGAGTTGTTAATGCGAAAGATTGTGTATGAGTGCGCCTTGAGTCGCCTTGTGGTGAGATATGTGCGCGTTATAAATTCTCGTATTATTATTATTAATTGTTTAACTGATTAGTTCGTACAGGCAGAGGACGACCTCGTAGGCCCAACCAAGGTAAGAGACCCGCAAGGCTGCAGGAGGAGCTGCCTGTGAGTGGGGCCAGGGCAAAAAGGCAGCGCCGGACAGCGACAACAGGAGCGACAGCCCAGGTGCCCAGCAGCAACAGAGACAGCCAGGGAGCCTGGTTTGACGGGGCACATGACGCCACCAGACAGGAACCTGAACCTCGACAACAACAAGGTACTGATGAGGGTCTCTTTAACAGGGTAAGATCCTTAAAGGAGGCGGCCAATCAGGCTAGGCAGAATTCGGAAGCCAGGATTAGGGCTCTCGAGTCAGCGTTAGCGAGTCAGTCTGCCAGCCAGAAGGGGCAGGCCTTGAACGCCCTCTCCATCACGGTTCCACACGAGATAAAGGAGAAAATTTGTGGATCTGCAGGTTTTGTCTTCGAAATCGTTTCTGGACAGGCCTGAGGAAAAGGCCTTAGCCTTTGTTCAGGACGAGCAAGGGCGGCTGGTCCCAAGGCTAGAAAGGCGAAGCAAGGGAGACCTCACCATAGATCAGTGGTCTTCCGCCTTCCACGTTCTGATGAGCGTTTACCTGGTGCGGCACCCCCAGCAGCTCCAAGATATGCTCGCCTAAGCTGAGCTGATAAGGGGTGCCGCAAGGGACAACCCAGGTAACGCCTGGGCCCTTTATGACCAACAGTTTAGGTCCCGCCTAGAGGCTGACCCCACACGCCCCTGGGGGAATGATTGACAATCAGCTATGGCTGCAGCTTTTTCAAAGCAGCCGTGGCGGTTCCCCCTAGCAGGCCCAATCCACCAGCGGAGCGAAAGAACACCACACAGAACCCAAGGCAGAGGGGTGTGTGTCGCTTCCACCACAGACTAAGGGGCTGCCAAAAAGAAGATTGCACTTATGTGCGCAGGTGTACAGGCTACAACTCAACGACTCATGGCCTCAGTGTCTGCACTAAGAAGTTAGCACCGGGGCAAAGTGCTGAAAAAAGGGGGTCAGGTGCTGGGCAGCCCTTTCATTTTGGTACCGGGCAGAAGTAGCTGTGAGGCGGTTGACACCCCTCCAAGTCATAATTTAGCTGGTCTAGCCATCTCGCCTATCTGCCTGGTGAATTTAGATCATAGATTAGAGCAGTACCCCAACCAAGTAGACGCCCAGATTCTTAGGGAAGGATTTAGCCAGGGGGAAAGAAAGCCGTGGTTAGCAAAAGATCATTGCTCAGCACGTAGTCAGCCACAAGTCGTGTTACAAAAGCTGTTTGAGGAGATCAGGTTAGGCAGAGTGGCTGGCCCATTTTTGGTTCCGCCTATGAGAGACTTGGTTGTCTCCCCTGTGGGGTGGGTGGAAAAGTCAATACCAGGAGAATACAGACTGATATTTGATCTCTCGTACCCTCATGATAATTCTGTTAATGGAGGTACAGCAGTCCCTCTCATGAACGGACACCCTTGGGCCATAGCAAACTTGTCCGTACATTGCAGGTGGCCGGGAGGGGTGACCCCTCCTCTCCCCCCCCCCCCCCCCTGCCCCATACACTGACACAGAGACTCACACAAAAACTGAGTTGAGTCTTTGCTAGCCATATCTTGTGGCTCTAAACGAGCCTAATGTTTTTTACGTTCTGTAAAACTATTTTTTTGTGAATTATGTTAAAAGAAGAGAAACAAAAAATCCTCAAGGCAGTGAAATACCAAAAGTCCAAAGGACTGCGGCAAGTTAACAGTTTTTTTTTTTTATAGATTATTCTTTGGGGTGGTCCGCTCTAAATTCAGGTCTTCTGATATGCATGACTTATGACACCACCCTGTATGTGTGACAGCCCTTGAGAAAATATGACACAATTAGTCTCACAATGCTCACTCTTGTATGTGGGATCCTTTCTGTCACACGTTCCCACAGATTGTCAGGACCGGCACGGTTGGCCTAGTGGTAAGGCGTCCGCCCCGTGATCGGGAGGTCGTGGGTTCGAACCCCGGCCGGGTCATACCTAAGACTTTACAATACAATACAATACAATACAATAACTTTATTAATCTCTAAAAGAGAAATTACATTGCTGAGCGTTTGTGTCCGTAATAATAACATACATAAAACATTCAAGATAAACATTTGTTCTTTGTCCTGAGAAAATATAGCACATTGGTTATCACATAAGAAAGTATATTAAAAATAAATTAACATGCATTCACCATCAACAATGCACAAAAGAAAGTCAGCACCTTGCCGGTTATCACATATTGTCTAAGATTAAGAGAGTAGAATGCAAAACAAAATCAACAATACTGAAACAATACAGAACACTGACCCCGTGCATCAGAGCGACAACACCAGCATCTACCGCCCCACCTGAGAATTGAAGATGTGAATTGCAGATGGAATGAACGAATTTCTGTAGCGTGTGGATCTTGCGGTTGGTTGTCTGAATCTGTTGCTCCTGTCTGTCCGTCTACTGTCAAATTCCGGTCTGAGTGGGTGCGAGTCGTCAGCCAAAATCTTCTGTACCTTGTCAGTCAGTCGTCGTTCATGTGTTGATGTGAAATTGTCCTGCTTCCTCCCAACCACCCCACTTGCTTTCCTGATGAATTTATCTAATCTATCCCTGTCTTGCTTGTTGATGTTGCCACCCCAACACACGGAGCCAAAGTACAACACACTATTGCACGTTGAAGTGTAAAACATCTGAAGGATTTCTTGTCTGATGTTAAAAGACCTGAGTTTTCTCAAAAAGTACAGGCGAGAGTGGAGTTTCTTCACAAGGGCATCAGAGTTTGGTTTCCATGTCAACTTATTGTCTATAATCACCCCCAAATACTTATACTGCTCTACCTTCTCTACGACCTCCCCCTTGATCACTATCTCCCTGTGTACATGTTCCCCCCTCCTGTTGTCCATTATCATTTCCTTTGTCTTCCCCACATTAAGCTCTAAATAGTTGTTTTCACACCACCCCACAAACCTATCTACCTCCTGCCTGTAGTCAGAGTCGTCGTCAACAGTCAGCAGTCCGGTCAGTCCAGTGTCGTCAGCAAACTTGGTTATGGGGCAGGAGTCACTAGAACTTCTGAAATCTGCTGTGTAGAGAGAAAAAAGAAAAGGTGAGAGTACTGTGCCTTGTGGTGCCCCTGTGTTTGTGCAGATAGTGTCTTTTGGCAATCTAGTGGAAGCTCCGCCTGGCGTCTGGCATTATGGGGTAAGTGCTAGGACTGGTTGGTCCGGTGTCAGAATAATGTGACTGGGTGAGACATGAAGCCTGTGCTGCGACTTGTCTTGTGTGTGGCGCACGTTATATCTCAAAGCAGCACCGCCCTGATATGGCCCTTCGTGGTCGGCTGGGCATTAAGCAAACAAACAAACACAGATTGTGATGGAGAAACTACAACTTAAACACTCAATTTATTAGTTTTCTCGTGCATGGACACACGTACTCCTGTGAAGTTATGGTTTTTTTCTGATCTAAATACGAACAGGCTTCATGAATCGCAGACATTTGGTAGCATGCTTTTTTGGCGAAGACCTGGAATCTCGACTTTCTGAGGGTGCAGGGCTAACACCTTTCCGGTTCTCGCCGGAAATCTGGTATTTGAAAACTGTTAAAATCGGAAAATCCGGTTTCTTAAAGTAAAACTTAAAAACAAACACTTTTTTGACTCACATGCGAAGCAAAAGTGAGTCTATGTACTCACCCGAGTCGTCCGTCCGTCCGTCCGTCCGGAAAACTTTAACGTTGGATATTTCTTGGACACTATTCAGTCTATCAGTACCAAATTTGGCAAGATGGTGTATGATGACAAGGCCCCAAAAAACATACATAGCATCTTGACCTTGCTTCAAGGTCAAGGTCGCAGGGGCCATAAATGTTGCCTAAAAACCAGCTAATTTTCCCATTTTCTCTGAAGTTTTTGAGATTCAATACCTCACCTATATATGATATATAGGGCAAAGTAAGCCCCATCTTTTGATACCAGTTTGGTTTACCTTGCTTCAAGGTCAAGGTCACAGGAGCTCTTCAAAGTTGGATTGTATACATTTTGAAGTGACCTTGACCCTGAACTATGGAAGATAACTGTTTCAAACTTAACAATTATGTGGGGCACATGTTATGCTTTCATCATGAGACACATTTGGTCACATATGATCAAGGTCAAGGTCACTTCGACCCTTATGAAATGTGACCAAAATAAGGTAGTGAACCACTAAAAGTGACCATATCTCATGGTAGAAAGAGCCAATAAGCACCATTGTACTTCCTATGTCTTGAATTAACAGCTTTGTGTTGCATGACCTTGGATGACCTTGACCTTGGGTCAGACCACATGTATTTTGGTAGGAAAAATGTGTAAAGCATGTGAGTCGTATGGGCTTTGCCCTTCTTGTTTTTTTTTTTTTCGTTTGGATGCTTGATGGAGGCAAAATGTGTATTATTTTATAATTTATTAACACACATTTTGGTACCAGGAGATTCTGTTCTTTGCCCCTGCCGCCGTGGACCCTGGCCTTTCCGGTTGTTCACTTTTTGGGGTGTTAGCCCTGAGGGTGTAATTTTGTATGGTCGACACTATTCTCACTTTCGGTGATGTCAGAAAGTAGGCACTGATAGATCTTTTGGTTAACATTGTGTCTTTTTTTCATACTTTTTCAACTTCATTATTTTTTTTAAATCAATGAAATGAAAGGAAAGTAATGTGGTCCTCAAAAGCGATGTTCCACTTTTTGCAGTACAGCTTTATTAGTGCAGTTCAGAAATCAAACCTTGATATTCTACAAAGGGATCTTCTTCTTCTTCTGCGTTCATGGGCTGAAACTCCCACATACACTCGTGTTTTTTGCACAAGTGGAATTTTACGTGTATGACCGTTTCTTACCCCGCCATTTAGACAGCCATACGCCGTTTTCGGAGAAAGCATGCTGGGTATTTTCGTGTTTCTATAACCCACCGAACTCTGACATGGATTACAGGATCTTTTTTGTGCGCACTTGGTCTTGTGCTTGCGTGTACATACGGGGGTGTTCGGACACCGAGGAGAGTCTGCACACAAAGTTGACTCTGAGAAATAAATCTCTCGCCGAACGTGGGGACGAACTCACGCTGACAGTGGCCAACTGGATACAAATCCAGCGCGTTACCGACTGAGCTACATCCCCGCCCTATAAAGGGATCAAACTGCTGGAATAGTCTTGCCTGTAGTGAGTAGAAAATGTGATGGGTTATCAATAATCAGGGATCATCCATCATTAGCTTCTGGGACAGCAGTTACCCGTTTTCAGCTAGAGTTGTTCACATACACCTGCAGATTAAGCCAGCTAACCTCCAATGTCTACCCCCGCGGGTTAGGGGGGAGAATTTACCCGATGCTCCCCAGCATGTCGTAAGAGGCGACTTACCGATTCTGTTTCTCTTTTTACCCTTGTTAAGTGTTTCTTGTATAGAGTATAGTCAATTTTTGTAAAGATTTTAGTCAAGCAGTATGTAAGAAATGTTAAGTCCTTTGTACTGGAAACTTGCATTCTCCCAGTAAGGTAATATATTGTACTACGTTGCAAGCCCCTGGAGCACATTTTTGATTAGTGCTTTTGTGAACAAGAAACAATTGACAAGTGGCTCTATCCCATCTCCCCCCTTCCCTCCGTCGCGATATAACCTGGAATGGTTGAAAACGACGTTAAACACCAAATAAAGAAAGCTTCTGGGACAGCAGTTACCCGTTTTCAGCTAGAGTTGTTCACATACACCTGCAGATTAAGCCAGCTAACCTCCATTATCTTCCCTGAAAATCTGTTTTCATTGGTTCGACTTCTTTGCAAAGTTCTTGATTCTATATTTGTTTTATTTAGTTGTTTGATTGATTGTCATATTGAACCTCAGTTGTAACTTCAGTGAGGACCAAGTTTCTAGTAGATAGGTTAAGCCTATTTTAACATACTGGAAACTGGTAATCTTCCAGTAGGTATTAATTTAGTTTTACTAAAGCCTGCTGGGACACAAGTAATGGGTTAGTGCATTTGTAAACAGGAATCGCTTGACAAGTGGCCCCCTTCATCCCCCCCTTCCTCGTCCTGATATGGCTCTGCGTAGTCGGCTGGACGTTAAGCAACAAATAAACAAACAAATAAACCAAGTTTCTACACTTTTTCTTACCCTTTGTTTTTGCTAATTTGAGAATGTCGTTTGTTATTTTACAGGTCTTCATGTTTTGCCAGGGAAAAAGCCACCTCCTGCTCCATCACCTATAGCTCCAGAATACTCAGAATCCGCTTCAGACCAGCCACTAGCACGAGTTTCACAGAAGAGGGCATCCTCTTCACACAAGCCACAAGCATCAGCTTCTAAGAACACAGCATCTTCTTTAGACCAGACACAAGCGCCAGCTTCAGAGAATAGGGCATCTTCATCAGACAAAGAAAAAAAATGTTCAAAACCTCAGAGACCATGCTTGTTTTGTGGTGTTTTGCAAACACATATTGTTAGACACTTAAAGCGCAAACATTGCGACGAAGATGCTGTCAGTTCAGCTTTAAAACTCAAGACCAAGCAAGACCAACATGAAGCGTTTGAAAAGATCAGAAAGTTGGGGATTTTGCATGCTAATCAAATAGCTGCATCATCTGGTGGTGACCTTTACCACAGGGAGAGGCGCCAAGGGACTGATCGAACTATAGTTATGTGCAGCACATGCAACGGGTTCTATTCCGAAAAGAATATCTGGAAACACAAGAAGCGATGCACATACCTATGCACAACTCCCTCAGGTTATGTGTCTTTTCCTCACGTCCACACGTCTCCTGGAGCGCCAGCTTCGAAGAACACAACATCTTCTTCAGACAAGTCACAAGCGACAGGTTCGAAGAACACAACATCTTCTTCAGACAAGTCACAAGCGCCAGCTTCTAAGCACACACCATCTTCTTCAGACAAGTCACAAGCGCCAGCTTCTAAGCACACACCATCTTCTTCAGACAAGTCACAAGCGACAGGTTCGAAGAACACATCTTCTTCAGACAAGTCACAAACGCCAGCTTCTAAGCACACACCATCTTCTTCAGACAAGTCACAAGCGACAGGTTCGAAGAACACATCTTCTTCAGACAAGTCACAAACGCCAGCTTCTAAGCACACACCATCTTCTTTAGACCAGACACAAGCGACAGGTTCGAAGAATAGGGCATCTTCATCAGACAAAGAAAAAAAAATGTCAAAACCTCAGAGACCATGCTTGTTTTGTGGCATTTTGCAAACACATATGGTTAGACACTTAAAGAGAAAACATTGCGACGAAGATGCTGTCAGTTCAGCTTTAAAACTCAAGACCAAGCAAGACCAACATGAAGCGTTTGAAAAGATCAGAAAGTTGGGGATTTTGCATGCTAATCAAATAGCTGCATCATCTGGTGGTGACCTTTACCACAGGGAGAGGCGCCAAGGGACTGATCGAACTATAGTTATGTGCAGCACATGCAACGGGTTCTATTCCAAAAAGAATATCCGGAACCACAAGAAGCGATGCACATACCTATGCACAACTCCCTCGGGTTATGTGTCTTTTCCTCACGTCCACACGTCTCCTGGAGCGCCAGCTTCTAAGAATACACCATCTTCTTCAGACAAGTCACAAACGCTAGCTTCAAAAAACACATCTTCTTCAGACAAGTCACAAGCGCCAGCTTTGAAGAACACATCTTCTTCAGACAAGTCACAAGCACCAGCTTCGAAGAACACAACATCTTCTTCAGACAAGTCACAAGCGCCAGCTTCAAAGAACACAACATCTTCTTCAGACAAGTCACAAGCACCAGCTTCGAAGAACACAACATCTTCTTCAGACAAGTCACAAGCGACAGGTTCGAAGAACACACCATCTTCTTCAGACAAGTCACAAGCGCCAGCTTCGAAGAACACAACATCTTCTTCAGACAAGTCACAAGCGACAGGTTCGAAGAACACATCTTCTTCAGACAAGTCACAAACGCCAGCTTCTAAGAACACAACATCTTCTTTAGACCAGACACAAGCGCCAGCTTCAAAGAATAGGGCATCTTCATCAGACAAAGAAAAAAAAATGTCAAAACCTCAGAGACCATGCTTGTTTTGTGGCGTTTTGCAAACACATATGGTTAGACACTTAAAGAGAAAACATTGCGACGAAGATGCTGTCAGTTCAGCTTTAAAACTCAAGACCAAGCAAGACCAACATGAAGCGTTTGAAAAGATCAGAAAGTTGGGGATTTTGCATGCTAATCAAATAGCTGCATCATCTGGTGGTGACCTTTACCACAGGGAGAGGCGCCACGGGACTGATCAGCCAACTATGGTTATGTGCAGCACATGCAACGGGTTCTATGTCAAAAAGGGAATCTGGAAACACAAGAAGCGATGCACATACCTATGCACAACTCCCTCAGGTTATGTGTCTTTTCCTCAAGGTGGGGATTATGCAAGAGAGTCCGGCGTGACTGAACAATTCCGCACTGAAATTGTCGACAGATTCAGGCAGGATGAAGTTGGGAACGTTTGCCGCACAGACAGAGTAATTCTCCTTTTGGGACAGAAACTGTACAACAAAAGCGTGAAAAAGGACAGAAGGGTCATCAAGTCTGAGATGAGAAGACTGGGCAATCTAGTTCTAGAAATGCGAAAAGTTTCATTTTCAGAAACACTCGGTGGAGCGGATGTCATCAACAGAGAAAACTTTGTTCACCTCACATCAGCAATTCAAAACTTGACTACATCACCAGGGAATGTCACGAAAGCAGGTCTGAAGTTTACCATTGGATATCTTCTGAAGAAAGTCGCGAAAGTGATGAAAGAAAAATACATTGTTGAGGAAAAAAGTCTGGAAAAAGCTGTTGAAGTGGACCGTTTCTTGTGTGACCTGGACTTAAAATGGGACTTCATTTTCTAACAACGGAGTAACAATCAGCAAAAGCCTGTCGATATACCACTTGAGGAGGATGTCAGGAACTTCTACACAGGCAGTGTACATGCTTCTGCACCCCAGTCAAAGGCCGTTTCGTTACAACTGCACTCAGACGATACAGCACCTTCATGTGAGAAGCAAGCAGCTTGTCTAAACACAGACAGTTTCATTGAGGCAGACGCTGCTGATCATATTGTTGAAGTTCACGAAAAATCCACTGGCCGAAAACAAAGCGTGGAATTTGAGCCACTCTCAAGATCACCCGATGCCAAAATGAGACGAACGTATACCAAATGGGAGGCTAGTGACACTCAACAAGTAACAAAGTACATTGAGTCGTATGTG
Source organism: Littorina saxatilis (assembly GCF_037325665.1). NCBI lineage: Eukaryota > Metazoa > Mollusca > Gastropoda > Littorinimorpha > Littorinidae > Littorina > Littorina saxatilis. Next base: position 45,542,446 of record NC_090260.1, on the reverse strand, counting down.
TGTGACACGTCTCCGGGAGCGCCAGCTTCTAAGAACACAACATCTTCTTCAGACAAGTCACAAGCGCCAGCTTCAGAGAATAGGGCATCTTCATCAGACAAAGAAAAAAAATGTTCAAAACCTCAGAGACCATGCTTGTTTTGTGGTGTTTTGCAAACACATATTGTTAGACACTTAAAGCGCAAACATTGCGACGAAGATGCTGTCAGTTCAGCTTTAAAACTCAAGACCAAGCAAGACCAACATGAAGCGTTTGAAAAGATCAGAAAGTTGGGGATTTTGCATGCTAATCAAATAGCTGCATCATCTGGTGGTGACCTTTACCACAGGGAGAGGCGCCACGGGACTGATCAGCCAACTATGGTTATGTGCAGCACATGCAACGGGTTCTATTCCAAAAAGAATATCCGGAAACACAAGAAGCGATGCACATAGCTATGCACAACTCCCTCAGGTTATGTGTCTTTTTCTCAAGGCGGGGATTATGCAAGAGAGTCGGACGTGGCTGAACAATTCCGCACTGAAATTGTCGACAGATTCAGGCAGGATGAAGTTGGAAACGTTTGCCGCACAGACAGAGTAATTCTCCTTTTGGGACAGAAACTGTACAACAAAAGCGTGAAAACGAAAAGAACTGTCATCATGTCTGAGATGAGAACACTGGGAAATCTAGTTCTAGAAATGCGACAAGTTTCATTTTCAGAAACACTCGGTGGAGCGGATGTCATCAACAGAGAAAACTTTGTTCACCTCACATCAGCAATTCAAAACTTGACTACATTACCAGGGAATGTCATGAAAGCAGGTCTGAAGCTTATCATTGGATATCTTCTGAAGAAAGTCGCAAAAGTGATGAAAGAAAAATACATTGTTGAGGAAAAAAGTCTGGAAAAAGCTGTTGAGGTGGACCGTTTCTTGTGTGTCCTGGACTTAAAATGGGACTTCATTTTCTACACAGCTCAGCTATCCTGCCAACAACGGAGAAACAATCAGCAAAAGCCTGTCGACATACCACTTGAGGAGGATGTCAGGAACTTCTACACAGGCAGCGTACATGCTTCAGCACCCCAGTCAAAGGCCGTTTTGTTACAACTGCCACAGACTTTTTCATTGAGGCGGACGCTGCTGATCATATTGTCGAAGTTCACGAAAAATCGACTACCCGAAAACAAAGCATGGAATTTGAGCCACTCTCAAGATCACCCGATGCCAAAATGAGACGAACGTATACCAAATGGGAGGCTAGTGACACTCAACAAGTAACAAAGTACTTTGAGTCATGTGTGTGACACGTATCCTGGAGCAACTGGCCCACTGCCCTCTGCTCAACTTCTCCGTCAATTCTTGGTGGAAAATCCCACAATTTTAAGTGGACAGGAAGAGAAAGAGAGATTACAGCTTCTCAGAACAAAAGTCTTCAATGAAAGAAAGAAGTTGAGGCAAAGGGTAAAGGGTTTTGCAACCTGCTGACCGCATACATTTGTTTCCTGGATTTTACATTTCACTGACGCTAAAAACCCAGTAGCTTTCATGTTGTAAAATGATTTAGTACACTCTTTGACTGCAATTTATGTTCCTTATATGGTCAAACACGGCATCCTCTTCAGACAAGACACAAGCGTCAGCTTCAGAGAACAGGGCATCTTTTTCAGACAAGTCACAAGCACAAGCTTCAGAGAAAAGGACATCTTCAGTCAAAACACAAACGCCAGCTTCAGAGAAGAAGGCTATGCATCCTCTTCAGACAAGGCACAAGCGCCAGCTTCTAAGAACATGGCAGCTTCTTCAGACATGACACAAGCGCCAGCTTCTAAGAACACGGCATCCTCTTCAGACCAGACACAAGCGCCAGCTTCTAAGAACATGGCAGCTTCTTCAGACATGACACAAGCGCCAGCTTCTAAGAACACGGCAGCTTCTTCAGACAAGGCTCAAGCGCCAGCTTCTAAGAACACGGCAACTTCTTCAGACACGGCTCAAGCCCCGGCTTCTAAAAACACGGCATCTTCTTCAGACATGACACAAGCGCCAGCTTCTAAGAACACGGCATCTTCTTCAGACAAGGCTCAAGCGCCAGCGTCTAAGAACAAGGCATCTTCTTCAGACATGACACAAACGCCAGCTTCTAAGAACTTTCTTTATTTGGTGTTTAACGTCGTTTTCCACCATTCAAGGTTATATCGCGACGGGCTTCTAAGAACACCGCAGCTTCTTCAGACAAGTCACAAGCGCCAACTTCTAAGAACACGGCAACTTCTTCAGACAAGTCACAAGCGCTATCTTCTAAGAACACGGCAACTTCTTCAGACAAGTCACAAGCGCCAACTTCTAAGAACACGGCAACTTCTTCAGACAAGTCACAAGCGCCAACTTCTAAGAACACGGCAGCTTCTTCAGACACGGCTCAAGCTCCGGCTTCTAAGAACACCGCATCCTCTTCAGACAAGGCTCAAGCGCCAGCTTCTAAAAACACGGCAGCTTCTTCAGACAAGTCACAAGCGCTATCTTCTAAGAACACGGCAGCTGCTTCAGACATGACACAAGAGCCAGCTTCTAAGAACACGGCAGCTTCTTCAGACACGGCTCAAGCTCCGGCTTCTAAGAACACGGCAACTTCTTCAGACATGACACAAGCGCCAGCTTCTAAGAACACGGCAACTTCTTCAGACACGGCTCAAGCTCCGGCTTCTAAGAACACGGCAACTTCTTCAGACATGACACAAGCGCCAGCTTCTAAGAACACGGCAACTTCTTCAGACACGGCTCAAGCTCCGGCTTCTAAGAACACGGCAACTTCTTCAGACATGACACAAGCGCCAGCTTCTAAGAACACGGCAACTTCTTCAGACACGGCTCAAGCTCCGGCTTCTAAGAACACAGCAACTTCTTCAGACATGACACAAGCGCCAGCTTCTAAGAACACGGCAACTTCTTCAGACACGGCTCAAGCTCCGGCTTCTAAGAACACGGCAACTTCTTCAGACATGACACAAGCGCCAGCTTCTAAGAACACGGCAGCTTCTTCAGACATGACACAAGCGCCAGCTTCTAAGAACACGGCAGCTTCTTCAGACATGACACAAGCGCCAGCTTCTAAGAACACGGCAGCTTCTTCAGACATGACACAAGCGCCAGCTTCTAAGAACACGGCAGCTTCTTCAGACATGACACAAGCGCCAGCTTCTAAGAACACGGCAGCTTCTTCAGACATGACACAAGCGCCAGCTTCTAAGAACACGGCATCCTCTTCAGACAAAACACAAGCGCCAGCTGAAGAAAAGAGGGCATCTTCTTCAGACAAGTCACAAATGTAAGCTTCCAAGAAGAGTGCATCCTCTTCAGTCAAAACACAAGCGCCAGCTTCAGAGGAGAAGGCATCCCCTTCAGATAAGACACAAGCTTCAGCTTCTAAGAATACAGTTTCTTCAGGCAAGAGACAAGCGCCAGCTTCGAAGAGGCCGTCCTAATCAGACAAGTCGCAAGCGCCAGCTTTTAAGAATAAAGCATCTTCTTCAAAGAAGAGACGAGCGCTAGCTTCCGAGAAGAGGGCATCCTTCAGACAAATCACAAGCACCAGCTTCTATGAATACAGCATCCTCTTCAGTCAAAACACAAGCGCCAGCTTCTGAGAACAGGGCATCTTCGCCTGGTACAAGTGTTGTTTCCTTAAGTCAGCATTCAAAATTGAAGCAGCACAGGGTAACTCATGCAGGTTAAAGCCCATACAAATGTGCAGGACGAAGTGGATCCTTCCAGGTTAAAGGGGCACATGGTCACTCATACAGGGGAAAGGACATGTAGATGTGCACATTGCAGTTTAAATGTCAAAGCAGCACCGCCCTGATATGGCCCTTCGTGGTCGGCTGGGCGTTAAGCAAACAAACAAACAAACAAAAGGGTTCGAAGCAAAGACTCTAAAGCCACTGGTACACACATTTTAGATGATGTTGGCGTTCCACACACACGTAAAAATGATGCAATTTTGGGAGCTCGAAGTTGATGCTGCTCGCTGGTTGACAGGGGCAGGTAACTCCGGTGAGAGAGTGAGAGAAAGAGAGAGAGGGATTGCTTCAATATCGTTTATAAAAGTGTGAAAATGTTGGACAAAAGGCATAAGGTGTGTGTGTGTGTGTGTGTGAGAGAGAGAGAGAGAGAGAGAGAGCATTGAACATTGAACTTTATTACAGGAAAGATAGCATTAGGTCCGTAGGACCTTTCTTACAGCTAGTCCTGATCTAAGCAAAATGGTTATAATCGAAATGGGAATACATAGGAACAAACTTTTTATGATGAAACGCAGACACACGCAATTATAGTAATATAAGAAAAAGATCATTCTTTACAGACATGTGATATACAGATATCACAATATGGGCAATACAACCATACATTATCAGAACACACACACACACACACATATATACACGCACACACACACAGATCAACTAACTTAAGGCAAGCCAACATAACACGACACACTAACCAACTAAAGGATCAGGTAGCAGAGTCTAACACTACTGGACTTGTCTAGCTCATTTGATACGATAGACCACGAAATTCTGCTCCACAGGCTTCAGCACTCCTTTGGTGTTCATGATCTGGCCCTTTCCTGGGTTCGTTCGTACCTTACTAACCGGACGCAGACCGTTTGTGTCAACGGCATCAAATCTCAACCTTCAGCTCTCCAGTACGGTGTCCCGCAAGGGTCCGTGCTTGGCCCCATACTTTTCGTTCTATATGCCTCCCCTGTGTCCGATGTTATCAGTCGCCATGCGTTGTCGCACGAGAGTTTCGCTGATGATACACAGCTTCATCAGTCTGCCCCTCTTGCTGAAGTTGACGATCTGGTATCTCGGACACAGGATTGCATTGCGGACCTCAGTGATTGGATGTCTTTAAACAAACTCCAGTTAAATAGTGACAAAACCGAAGTTATGCTGGCCTGTCCCAAGAAATTTCTCAATCACCCTTCTCTTCCTGTCTCTCTCACTGTCAACGAACTACCTGTCTCTCTCTCTCCGTCTGTCCGCAGCCTTGGCGTCACTCTCGATCCAACTCTCTCTTTCCAAAAACACATCTCTAACATCTGCAAGTCCGCCTATCTAGAGCTGCGCAAGATTAGTTCAGTCCGTAACTACCTCACCACTGATGCAACCAAAACGTTAGTGTGTTCTTTAGTCCCCTCAAAGATAGATTATTGCAATTCTCTTCTGGCCGGTCTCCCTAAGTACCTTTTAGATAGACTTCAAAGGATCCAAAATAACGCTGCCCGCCTGGTCTTCAAATCTTCCAAGTATGAACACGCCACACCCCTTCTTCACTCTCTACACTGGCTGCCTATCACTAAAAAGATCGAATACAAACTCTCCTCTTTCTTTTGCCGTCGTTTCTGGTTCTGCCCCAGAATACTTGTCAGAACTCCTCAATCTCTACACCCCCTCTCGTCAGCTTCGCTCCGCCGCCGACACTCGACTCTTCCGACTCCCCACAGTGCAAACAAAGACATGTGGCGAGAGGTCCTTTGCCTATCAAGCCCCTGTGACCTGGAATAGATTACCTCTGCCTCAGACACACAGATTCTCTCACTACATTCAAGACAAATCTCAAAACACACCTTTCAGCGCAAGTGATTTTTTTTCCCTCCAGCATCTCCCCACCCACCCCATCCCGCCCCACCTCACCCCCTACCTAGTGCCTAAAATAACGTGTGTATATATTTTCTGCGCTCTGTGTCAGCACTGTTTGTGTGTGTGTAAATAGTACTGTTGACACGTGTTTTTTTTTATAGAAGCCTACTGTGGTTCTTGTGCTTAGGCTGTGTGTATTGGACTGTCACTGTACGCCTATTAGTTGTCAGTAATTATTACATGTGCTGATTGTTCTCTTTGACTGCGCGCGTATAGTATGTTGGTTATGTTTGGTCATAGTATGTTTGCTTATGTTTGGTCGTTATCTTTGCCTGTGCGTGTATTGTATGTTTGGTCGTTTTCTTTGCCTGTGCATGTATAGTTTATTGGTTATGTTTGGTCGGTTTCTTTGCCTGTGCGTGTATAGTATTCTTGGTCGATGTATGTATTGTAAAGCGCTAAGAGTAGACATTTTTCTAGAATAGCGCTATCAAAGTTTGCATTATTATTATTAGTAGTAAAAAACCAAAAACGTTCATGACCTAATATATATATATATATACCATCTTAGATGTATGAAGGAATCACCAAGCAAATTTAAAATGCAGTAATACTATCTTAGATACTAGAAGGAATAATAGACGAGAATGTATTCTTATCACACCAAGTTGACGCAAGACACACACATGCACATTTTCAGAAGGATAAAAGGCACACATACGTTTGAGCAACCAGGCACATCACATTAAAGTGATGTTTGAAAGTATTTTTGCAGATGTGTTTTGAATGTTTTAAGGTTACTGATCGATTTTAAGCATGTAGTAAGGGAGTTCCAGACATAAGCTCCCGAGTATGAGAGACTAGTTTTAAATATGTCAATGCGTTGCTTCGGGCAGGCCAGATTATGCTTGAAAGTGGAATACCGAGAAGGTGTTGATTGAAACAATTGAGTTAGATATTCGGGTGCTTGGTCATGTAGGATCTTGTGCATGAAAACTGATTTATAAAATAGAAGCTGTTGTGTAAATGTATATTGAGGGCTGTCAGTTTTGCGTCAGTAGTTAGAGAGAGAGAGAGAGGTAGTTAGAGAGAGAGAGAGAGAGAGAGAGAGAGAGAGAGGGAGAGAGAGAGAGGGAGAGAGAGAGGGGGAGAGAGAGAGGGGGAGATGGAGATGGAATATCATTTATAGAAATGTTGGACAAAAGGCAACACTGTGATATGCTTTTTTTCTGAAAGGTTTGTATTGGACATGGAGTATATATTTCTTGTCTATTTGCTTGTATGGTTTTCACAACTGACGTTTATCATCATAATTATAATTACATGTAGCAAGGACAAATCAATAAATGCATCTTGCATTTTCAACTTCCTCAGTTGTTATTTATGATGTTGAGTTTGTCTTTGTTTTAGAATAAAAGTACGCATTTGATATTTCACAACATAAACAAAAAATATACATATATGTGTTACTTCATATTTATTGAAAAGCACAAAGCAAATGAATTCTCCACTCTCACTTGACATTTACCACAGTTGCTGACTTTGAGATCCATATCACTTTGAAGCCCATTCACACTTGCATGCTTGAAGCATGGTCTTTTTCCTCCACAAAAATACTTTGACACACTTTGACACACTCAGACAAAAACATACAAACACATGCACACCTTCTTGCTAGTCTGCACACACAAACACCCAAGTTCGCATACTAATGCAATACACACACACACACATGCTTGCGTTCCTGTTTATGCACACGCACGCACGCACACACACCATACCAAAAAGGCACCTACACACACCTCTGATGGCTTGCACACCTGCAATACCCCACCTTTACACTCGAACACACACACAGAGTAACACACACACAGATTAACACACACAGAGTAACACACACAGAGTAACACAAACACACACACAGAGTAACACAAACACACACACACACAGTGTAACACACACACACACACACACAGAAAAGCAGCAGTGGTCAAAAAGTAGTGTTGACGAGCCACTGTTGTGTACTCTAATGTCTTTTGCCACCTGCAAAGTCTTTTGACATCAAGCTTGGGAATGGCAATGCTTCCGGGCTACCTTCACCAGCGTTACTGAGCGTAATGCCCCTTATGCAAACATCAGCTGAGTCGCCATAAGACATTTGCTCACAGAATAAGCACCATCATTCACAGAAAGGTCCACACTTGGTTGGAAGTCTTGTCACTCTAGTAGCTCCCTGTCCGGATAACTCCAGTGTAAAGCACATCATGCAAACATCTGCTGAGTCGCCACAAGACAGTTGCTAACAGAATAAGCACCATCAATCACAGAAAAGTCCACACTGTTGGAAGTCCTGTCACTCTAGTAGCTCCTTGTCCAAACGTCTTGCCTCCTGGAGAGGAAATAGAAACAGAAAATAAGAGAATTTAGAGACGTCAAGAGTGGTGTACAACATATATTACAAAACTGCATGTACAGTCAGTGTTGTTCCCAAACGAAGAGGACAACAGGTCAGTTGGACCTAGACTGACAATATACAGGTACAGGTCTTAATGTCCTGGACCCATATTCTTGCAAAAGCTGCAACATTGTGTCCTACAAAGTCAAAATGTCGTTTAACTACCGCCCAGTATTTATTTTTACTGCCCAGTAATTATTTATTTTTCCCCGGTATACATGTAAGTCTGGCGGAAGGTCGGCAGCTACCAGTGTTGGTTAGTTTTAGAATGGGAGATTCCCCATGCTTGCTCTTCTCTGCGCACGCGTTACCGGCGTTTTTGCCGGCGTGTCAGTTTCGTCACTGATCGAATAGCTTCTTCTTCTTCTTCGTTCATGGGCTTAGACTCCCACGTACACTCGTGTTTTTGCACGAGTGGATTTTTACGTGTATGACCATTTTTACCCCGCCATTCAGGCAGCATACGCTGATTTCGGGGGAGGTATGCTGGGTGTTTTCGTGGTTTCTATAACCCACCGAACTCTGACATGGATTACAGGATGTTTTCCATGCGCACTTGGTCTTGTGCATCCTTCAGTTGGACCTCAGTGTTAAAACGGCACACTCATACTTATACAGGTGAAAGACCATATGTATGTCCACAATGCAGTGCATCCTTCAGGGATTCTTCCACGTCAAGGCCGCACATACTCACTCATACAGGTAAAAGACCACATAGTTGTACAGAGTGCAGTGCATCCTTTGTGCACCCTACTAACTTAAAGCAGCATGATATTTCTTACAGGTGAAAGACTGCCACATAGATGTACACACTGCAGTGCATCCTTTACTCGGCCTTCAACATTGAAGCGGCACATGGAAACTCACACAGGTTAAAGGCCATAAAAATGTGCATTACGTAGTGCATCCTTCCAGATTAAAGTGGCACATGGTCACTCATTTGGGGGAAAGGCCATATAGATGTTTCTTTCTTTATTTCTTTATTTGGTGTTTAACGTTGTTTTCAACCACGAAGGTTATATCGCGACGGGGAAAGGGGGGAGATGGGATAGAGCCACTTGTTAATTGTTTCTTGTTCACAAAAGCACTAATAAAAAAATTGCTCCAAGGGCTTGCAACGTAGTACAATATATGACCTTACTGGGAGAATGCAAGTTTCCAGTACAAAGGACTTAACATTTCTTACATACTGCTTGACTAAAATCTTTACAAACCATATAGATGTGCACATTGCAGTTCCCCCTTTGATCTCTCTACCAACTTGAAGAAGCACATGCTAATTCACACAGACAGCCAGAAACATGTTCCAGATGATACCACCATGAACACAGAAGCAGAGAAGTGGATGAGAACTGGTTGTGATGGTGATGTGCACCTACAGTCACGGGCACTTTGTTGTTTTGATGTGAAGCATGCAGAGTCGCCACAAATAATGTGTGGAAAGCTCCAGCACACATAAATGAAGAAACACATTCTGAGTCAGGGTGTGAATTCTTTGCGATGCTAATTTCCCTTTGCGTAGAAATTTAATGCAGGGCATCTGAATTCATGCATTATATCGTTTGGATGCCAACAGCATGATGCATCTTTCTGTTGTGTCAGTACTGAAAAACAGCTGTTATGAACTTGTGTAGCAGAAATGTCACACATGTAGTGTACATACAAGTACATGTATAATGAGTGAATATGTATTTCAGCATGCTTGGCAATCTTATAAATGGCATGTAATATTTAGGAGAAAAATCAGAGATGTGTTCAAGTGTTGATAAGAGGGCTGTCACACATGCGACTGAGTCGCGCGATTTACCCTGTCACACAGCCGACTCAGTCGTAGAAAACAGCTACGACAAGTCTGCAACTCAGTCTCATGCGATTCCCTCGTAGCTTTGAGGTTTAGAACATGTTCTATTCCTGCGATCCAGTCGTCGGTCAATCGCAGGGGCAGAGCCAACAGAGCCTATCAGAACGCGTTGCTGCGGCCTTGACGCCGTGACGTAAAATAATGGCGGACAGTGGCGTACAGCGTCTCTTCGTCGATTCAAAACTTTTTGGAAGAACAGTTTTTTTACTCAGATATAAAGGAGACGTTTTAGGCGTGTACAGCGGTCGGAAAACATTATTTGCAGCTGTCTGGGAACTTTATTTCTTGCAAAGGCGTAATGCTGAAAGGAATTTTTTAGAAAGGTAGAGCGACGTTCTAACATTTAGCGTCTGCTCTAGCAAAGCGCGTTTGCCGTGTTCACTATGACACATCACTTCCGCCCCGCTCGCGTGGAGTTATCGTTCGCCAGTCGTTCGTCTATCGTTCATCGTGTGACGGGTCAATGGCCTACGATGTGATGTGCGATCGGCCAAAGACTGAATCGCAAGACTGAATCGCAACGACTGAGTCGCCTGTATGACCGAGGCTTAACTCTACATATATATGATATCCTGATAGCATTCTATGAGTCTGGCGGAAGATATGTCATAGTCAGGTCCAAGTAGCACTAAGTCAAAGTAGCACATTTAATCTTCACCTAGTCACCCTTTAGACCACACAGTGCCCAGATGTGGGTCGTGTATGACCCCTTATTTTAGACGAAGGATTCAACATAAAAAGTATGGGTTGTACACAACCCACGCCATCCAATTATGGATTTATTTATTTACCTCCTCAAAATAGGGATACATATCTAAAAATACCTCTTTAATTCAATGTAGGTCGCCTACAGCCCACATCATCCACATAAATCATTGTTTATTTGTCTTTACAAAGATGATTCTTCAGAAAGCGGTTAATATGAGCTTCCTATGGTGTTTGAGGAACATGAAGTTTCAATCAAACACTCCCAGTGAGGCTCTGCATGGGTCCTAGATCCTCCATGACAAAGGAAGCACAGTGAAGAATAAAGAGGCTTCTCGGGTTATGTCATAGGTCAAAATGGCATGTGTCATGTCCTAGTTTAAAATAGCATGTTATATATATATATATATCTTAGGTTGATGTGGCATCTGGCATGTCAATGTAGCACGTGTCATGTCAGTTCAAAGTAACTTGGTCATGTCATAGGTCAAGTAGCATGTGTCATGCCGTAGTCTGGTCAATGTGTCATGTCAGATCGAAGTAACTGGGTAATGTCATGTAGCATGTCAAAGGTTGATCTAGCATGTATCATGTCATAGGTCAAAGTAGCATGTATCATGTCATAGGTTAAAGTAGCATGTATCATGTCATAGGTCGAAGTAGCATGTGTCATGTCATTTGACAAAGTAACAGGACTAACATGTGCAATTTCATTGGTCAAAGTAGCACATGTCGTGCCATAGATCAATGTAGCACTTGTCACATCATAGGTGTAAGTAGCCTGTGTCATGTAATAGGTCAAGATAACATGTAACGTGTCATGTTACAGGTCAGAGTAGCATTAGCCTTCACCGGATCATGCATTGGACTACACAGTCAGGATGATGTGGGTCGTGTACAACCCATACTTTCCAAAGAATAATTCAACACAAAAAGCATGGGTTGTACACGACCCACACCATCCGAACAGGGATAACGTTTTGCCACTCTTTGAAAGATTATGGGTCGTGTAACGACCCACGCCATCCGAATAAGGATAAACGTAAAATTCCTTACGTAATTCCATATGGGTAGTCCACGAACCACATCATCCGGATTGTGTATTTCAAATTACGTCATCGTTTATTTGTTTGTTTACAAAAAAAATAATTTTTCAAAAAAGTTGGGCAATCGGAAGGTCTGCAACAGATAAATGTGTCATTAATAATTATGGTATGAAATATCAGGCTCAGAAAATACCACCCACTTGCACAAGAAGATGCACGATGAGAAACAAAACAAACAAAAAATAGAAATCTTCCATTCAGACCTTCCCAAACCACACAAAACTACTACCCATAATTATCATGGCAATAGTGCCTGAACATGCATAAACAAACAACTAGAAAAAAGGAAACAAAACAAACAGGCAAATTTCCTTGACTGGGAACTGAACCCAGATCACTTCTGTGGAAGCACTATCATCCTACCACACCAGGTGGGCTTTCGAAGAAATAAGGGGAGTATACAATCTAACGTTGGACTGTGTCGTCCATGATGAAGCGTCATTTAGAATCTTTCATGATCAATATCTGCTAATATAGCTATTCTGATGAACACGTGGGGGAATTCGGGGGCTGTGATTGGATGGTCTCTTCCGATCACCAAAGCATAATGCTACGGAAGTCGGCCATTTTACTCAATATCCAAAAGCATATTGTCAATAACAAAGACGCATGGTTCCGGTTTACCCATCTGTACCACGCGGCGGTGTTTCTATCGACAACAGCATACACTGACAACTTGAAATTCTTCTCGGGAATGTTTTTCAGCTTTACAAATGTCGATAGCATACCCTTTTCTGCTAACTTCCTGATGAAACAGGACTAAACCAATTATTTTCTGTCCCCAAACACCACAAAATGCCCAAAGTCGAAAGATGTAGTACAAACAGGGGAGTAAAACGGAACAGCCGTTTTTGTGTGCCTGTGTGAGCTCAGTTGCTGACTCACACAAACTCAGTTTCGCATTCGGCTTTTCTGATCTCGTAACTCCACACTAAATACCCCACTTCCCCCATGAAGTATTGATGTACAACCCATGGCACTAACATTCATGTAGTCGTTTATAACTTAGGTTGAAAAGTTCGCTTCATGACGAGACAAGTATAAATGCCATTCACCCAAACTGAAAACTTCTTGCCGTCTGCTCGCGTTGTACGATTAGCTGTTCTCTTCACCTCCCCTTGTTGCATCCTAGTTCTTCAGTTGTTTCTAGTTTTCCGTTAATGTTGTGTTTTGGTCTTCTTCATAAGTAGTCTTGTTCAAAATGAAAAAAACTCAAACTTCTTTTTGTTGTATACGAATGAACTAATAAAAAGCTGTTTAACAGCTGTGTTGTCAAATCGAGTTTTTTCCAAAGTCAGTGTGGCGCCTGCGCAAAACTAATGCGCATAAGAAACGGCGTCTGCTATCAAAACCTGAGATCAACGCATCGACTCAAAAACTGTCATTTTGTAAGTTTGGAACAACAAATCAAGGTCAGAACAGCTATATAATCGTTATTGTGTTTTCAGCGTAGCAATAGGGTCCGATATTTAGACTCGAACAAGTATAATGCGACGAGTCGAATATACTTGTCTCGTCTAAATATCGGACCCTATTGCTACGCTGAAAACACAATAGCTGGTACTCATACTCAACAGACATAAATGTCAGCTTGTTACTGGAAACTGACCATGACTGGCATGAAAACACACAACAAATGGGAGGGAACGGTTCAGAAATGGCCATTTGTATGATGTTGACCAAAGTGGCATAATAGTATATATAGTCAGGGAGAAAAAAGTGAAGACAAAAATAATAGATGGAATGGAAGCTTCTTGCTTTGGCAGCATGCACTGCTGTGCAAACCGTGACATTTACTTCTAAGCCCCAGCACCGAGTGGTCAGATAAGGGACGACAGCGCGCTGCCTCAGTCTAAAAATAAATGTTGGTAATGTGCACTGTGTGGGCCCGCTGTTGAGCACACAGAACCAAGCCCTGACCTTTGACTGAGCCAGAGTACAGGCTTCGAGTTTCTGCCTGCTCTCTGCTGGGGCAAAAACACCTTGTGTCTAATTTTACTGCTACCTCCATGCAATGCCTTTTGTTTGTTTGCTTAACGCCCAGCCGACCACGAAGGACCATATCAGGGCGGTTGCAATGCCTTTAGCACTATGGCAATGCCTTTAGCACTATGGCAGTGTAAACAGTTTCTGTCTCAAACCGCACACAACGTAGGAAGACCTATTCTAGGCACTTGCATGCAATCAATATCATAAACCTGGTTAAAACACTCACACATTCTGTAAATACTGCTCAGTCGTTTTTCACACTGCTAAAAATCACAGGAAACGGAAGAGCAAAAATAACTGTGAGCCGAATGTTCAATGGTCCGAATGTAAGAAGTTTGGCCAATCACAAAGCTGGTTTCAGAACCACTCCTATCCGCTATTGAGAAGTAAGATATATGGTGAATGATGCGCTCGGCTTTTATTTCTTATGAGGAGGAGATACAGAAGACAGAAAAGGCCTGCTCACTCGACAAATCCTAGCAAAAAAGTTGATGAAAATTATGACTACCAACTTCCAAAATTAAAATCATTACTATAATAATACTGATCATTCTTTATTGCAAGACAACTAAAGCAGTGGTGGAGCAGATGACCATAAACCACATTCTGACAATTTACAAGAGTATCGTTGTTAAATACTAAAACTTTAAAAGGCCCTTCACATGTCTCTGACAGTGCATGTGTTCTCTGCAAGACAGATACATAGATGATGCACACAATGCCACTTCTGCTTTTCTTTCTTTCGAATTTGTGTGTGGGAAACCAGCAGCAGATCTAAAATTGCACCGCATAAAAAAGCATAATAGCACAATGATAGGAAGGAATGCTACACATGCAAGAGAAGCTAGCTGCTCCCTTTGATTTGACACGGATAAAACAACTTCACTTTTCCACTACATGTACATTCTTTCGTCCTTGGATTTTGGGCGACCAAAAAGAGAGGAGAGGAAATATAAGCAGAGATGTTAGTATTGTTACTGCTTGAAGATGATGATTCTGTTGGTAATTTCACAACAAAGAGATGATTTTGTTAGCCATTTCACAGCAAATAGTGACCGGCACGGTTGGCCTAGTGGTAAGGCGTCCGCCCCGTGATCGGGAGGTCGTGGGTTCGAACCCCGGCCGGGTCATACCTAAGACTTTAAAAATTGGCAATCTAGTCTGGGACAGGCTGATCTTTCTTAACCCAGTGTGGGATTTTCAGTGGGGCGACCACCCCCAACCCAGCGCGTCCCCGGGTGGCGGATAGGGGAACGGTCTTCAGATATGGAGATCAGCCGCTTGCGGCCGCGGACCAAACTGGCTCCGGGTGGGATCCCGGAAAATCCTCCCCCCTGTGCTCTCAGGGTAGGACGTACGGGCCATGAGCTAAGGGTGAGGTAACCCCGACAGAAAACCCCGAATGCTGAAGACGGAGGACCCGGGCCGCACGGCGCATTCTAACAAACCATGGGTACACGCACTTACGCAAATGATGACACAATCAACCAGCACAGATGGAAATGGCGCTCGCCCATTGAGGACCCCCCAGGGTGGAGCAGCGTCGGGTCCCATGCCTCAAAGGGACCCAGCCCCAACTACTGGAGGTCCCTCCCGTCCGTCTTGTCACGCCAGGGGACGCGGGAGGAAAGTGACTGGCACCACCACAACCAGGAAGAAACCCAGTCAGCAGCGACCTTTTCAGGTCATGCACTGGAACGCAGAAAGTATCCTGAACAAGAAGACAGAGTTGGAGCATATCCTGCATGAGAAGAACATCAACATCTGCTGTATTCAGGAGACGCACCTGACACCCCAAAAGTCCTTCAAAGTGAGAGGCTACCAATGCCTTAGGTCCGACAGAACAGACCGAAGCAAAGGAGGAATCCTGACCCTCATCAGGAACAACATCAATGCCTGTTTGATAGAAACGCACATGGAGGACTCCGGATATCAGGTGATTCGAATCCAGACGAAGACATCAGAATTCCATCTTGTCAACTTCTACTGCCCCAATGATAGACACCTCGCCCTTGACACGATCCCCGCAAAGGCCTCCAACTTCATCGTGGTGGGTGACTTCAACAGTCATTCACAGAGTTGGGGATATGACCACCTGGATCGGAGAGGAGAAGAGGTGGAGAACTGGCAGGACGACAAAGGTCTCATCCTTTTGAACAGTCCCTTTGACTGCCCTACATTCTACTCCAGAAGATGGCACACTACATCAACTCCTGACCTAGCCTTCTGCACGGAAGACATGCACCAGCTAACCAGCAGAGAGGTCGGAGAACAGCTAGGTGGAAGTGACCATCGGCCAGTCTTTTTGACCCTGGGCATGGAGTCCTGCACTGAAGCTTCCTTCCCACGGTGGAACTACAAAAGAGCGAACTGGTTCCTCTTTAGACACCGCACCAGCGAACTCACCAAAGACATCAGAGTCGAGGGTCGAGACATCAACATGGTGGCGAAGGACTTCAACATGAGCATCCTCAGAGCAGCGCGTGAGTCCATTCCCAGGGGTGCCAGGAGAGACTATAAGCCCTACTGGAGCAATGAATTGCAGGAACTGGATGATGATCTGGCAGACGCCAGAAGGGAAGCAGAAGTTAACCCGTCACAAAACAACAACATCCGCCTCCAGGAAGCCAAAGCCAAATTTCTCAAAAAGAAGCTACAGGCAAGACGGAGAAGCTGGCAAGAGAAAACAAGCTCTCTGAACCTTGAGAAGGATGGCAGAAAGCTCTGGAGGCTCACCAAGCAGTTGAATGATGAGAACACCAGCAGAGGAAAGATCACATTAGAAGAGAACGGGAAGGTGCTAACTGGAAAGCATGCTGCCAACCAATTTGCTGAAAGCTATGCAGCTGAGAGCAACCTCCATGTTAGCCCCGAGAAACAGAGAGAAGCAAGAAGAGAGAAAAGAGAGAGACCTGCCAGACAGTCGACAGTGGACGCCATGAGTCAACCACTCACACTCCACGAGCTGCACTCAGCTCTGAAAAAGTCAAAGGCGAAGAAGTCCCCTGGCCCAGACGGCATCACCAACGAGATGCTAACCCACCTTGGTAGTGCAGCAGAGAACAAGCTACTCGAGGTCTTCAACAGCAGCTGGCAAGAAGGATCGCTACCACAACTCTGGCGAGAAGCGATCATGATCCCCATCTTAAAAAAAGGGAAGGATCCAAAGAAGGCCACCAGCTATCGCCCAATCAGCCTCACCAGCTGTGTTGTGAAGACCCTGGAGAGAATTGTGAACGAGCGCCTCAGGTGGTACCTGGAATCCAGGAACCTCCTCGCCCCTGAACAAGCTGGATTCCGACAGTTCCGCAGCACTGAAGATCAGGTCACTTACCTGGCGCAAGAAGTTGAAGATGCCTTTCAGGAACAGAAGCTGGTCTTCGTCACCTGGATAGATCTTCAGAAGGCCTTTGACAAGGTCTGGAAAGATGGACTCCTTGTAAAACTGCTGAGGAAAGGCGTGTCCAGCAACATGTACCAGTGGATTCGCTCTTACCTCTATAACCGCAGGGCAAGAGTTAACGTCGACCAGACCAAAAGCAAGAAGTTCCTCCTTCGTCATGGCGTCCCTCAGGGCGGAGTCCTCTCCCCCACACTCTTCCTTCTCTTCATCGACGATCTGGTGTCTGAGATGCCCAAGGGGATCAAAGCTGCTCTCTACGCAGACGACCTTGTGATCTGGTGCAAGGAGGAGCACGCAAGTACTGCCACCTACAGAATGCAGCAAGCGGCAGATAGGCTGAACGCATGGGCAGAAGATTGGTGCGTCTCCATCAACAAGGAGAAATCCTCCACCACCCTATTCACACTGTCGCCAAAGCAGAAAGCCGGAACCATTAGGCTTGGTGGAACTCCTCTGAGAGAGGATGAAGAAGCAACGTACCTTGGTGTCACCTTTGATAGACGGCAGACCTGGAAACCACACATTGCACAGGCAGAGACGAAGGCCCGGCGCAAGCTAGCCATACTCAGGAAGCTGGCAGGTACCACCTGGGGAGCGAACGAGAAGATACTGAAGACAGTATACCAGGGAACAATCAGACCCCACCTCGAGTACGGCTCCACAGCGTGGTCAACCTCAGCCAAGACAAACCTGCAGAGCCTTGACCGTGTGCAAAACCAGGCCCTCCGACTCATCACCGGTGCAATGAAATCCACGCCCATCAAGGAAATGGAGAAGCTTACCACCATCCAACCCCTCTGTCAGAGAAGAGAAGCCAAGACTATGGTACAGGCCGAGAAGCTCAAGTGCCTACCCGACCACCCCATGAAGCACAGACTGAGCAACCTCACCAAGAACCGGCTTAAACGGAGCAGTTTTGTACACGAGAGCAAGAGACTTTCTCGACAGTACAGGGAAGTCCTTCCACAGAACACTCTACCTCTGACTCAAGAAGAAGAGGAAACCCCCAAGGCAACAGAGAAACCAGGCATCCAGATCTGCACCAGTGTTCCACATGTTACCTCAGGAGAAGATCAGAATGACACAGCTCGACAGGCACTCACCTTAGCCCTGATCGACGAACAGTACCCAAAAGAGGCGTGGATCCATGTATACACCGATGGATCAGCAACTAACGCCGTGCTCAATGGAGGTGCAGGCATTCTCATCCAGTTCCCTGGGGGACATACAGCTACATCCAGCGTTGCCACTGGCAAACACTGCACAAACTATAAAGCAGAAGCAGAAGCTCTCATGCAGGCCGCCTCCTTCGTTCAGGACTCCGCAGACCCTTGCTACCAAGTTGTCTTTCTCTCGGACGCCCTTTCAGTCCTTCAGGCCCTAGAGAACGACAAACTCCCACAGCTGGCCAAAGCATTACAGATGGTCAGACAAACCAGAAGAGTTGTCCTCCAGTGGATACCAGCACACTGTGGGATACCAGGAAATGAAAGGGCAGATGAGCTGGCAAAAGAAGGAGCCGTGGAAGACCAACCTGAAAACAGTGTCAGCTTTAGTGAGCAGAAGACAATCATCAAGGCATTGATGAGGCCAAGGACAAACAGAGATGACTACCACACAATGTCCAGAGAGCAGCAAGTCAACCTCATCAGGATGCGTACTGGCCACAACAGGCTCAATGCTCACATGAACCGAAAGTTCAAGCTGGCGCCATCACCAACCTGTGCCTGCGGTCAAGAGGACCAAACAGCGGAACACATCTTACAGCGATGTCCCTTACTAGATGAGGAACGAAAAGAAGTGTGGCCGTCACCAACTCCCCTGCAGACCAAACTATACGGCAGTCGACAGGAGTTGGAGAAAACGACAACATTTATCACCAGTGCTGGACTGATTGTGTAACCTCTGCGAACGCCAAGAAGAAGAAGAAGGCAATCTAGTGGCTGCTCCGCCTGGCGTCTGGCATTATGGGGTTAGTGCTAGGACTGGTTGGTCCGGTGTCAGAATAATGTGACTGGGTGAGACATGAAGCCTGTGCTGCGACTTCTGTCTTGTGTGTGGCGCACGTTATACATGTATGTCAAAGCAGCACCGCCCTGATATGGCCCTTCGTGGTCGGCTGGGCGTTAAGCAAACAAACAAACAAAAAAGCAAATAGTGAAAGAGACTTACCCCTGCTTTGGGCCAACCTCATCTTCACTGTCTGTGGCAAGAATTTTCTCAACACCAGACAACTGGCCTTCACTGAAATAAATTGGAACAAAACTAAGCTTTACACAGGTCAGTGACAAGATAACTCACATGTTTACTTTTTGAAAACAACAAAAAAAGTGATCAACATAAAAAAGCCAAATAAAAATCACAGCAGTCTAAACTTGTTGTTTTTCCTGTTAAAAAAACAACAAGACACAACCTACAAAATATGAACTTGACAACTGTAAAGTACATGATCATAGAATATATATATATGGTTCAATACCAATTCCTCACACAATTTTTAAGTTAAGTTACATTCAAAACTTAAGTCTTCATACCTCTCAGATTCAGCTGCAGATATTTCTGACATTCCAGGTGTTGGGTGGCCCATGTGAAATAAGTACGTGGTGGTTGCTGGAGTTGAAGTATGTACCCCTGAGGTACCTGGGACGGGCTCTTTTTCGGAAGCAGCTCTGTAAAATACAACGGACTGTGTCACTCTAAAACTACCTGTATATATAGCGAATGCTAAAAATAAAAAAAATGAAGCAGGTGGTACCATGGCAACTGTCATTATATGTAACTTGTATGTAGTGGGGAAATAGCTCTTTCGGTAGCGGTGCTGCGTTCAATAATACTTCTACTACTTATTGCTATCAGTGTGGGTTCGATTCCCACATTTGTGGAGGAATTTATTTCAACTTTGTGCAGACTCTCCTTGGTGTCCGCGCACCCCTATGTGCTCGCGCGCATGCACACAATAAAGAACCTAAATTCATAGCGAAAGTCTCAGTGCTTGGAAACATGAATACACACATAAGGACTGGGTGGCCGAGTGGTAACGCACTTGCGCTCGAAAGCGAGAGGTTGCGAGTTCGACCCTAGGTCAGGGCGTTAGCAATTTTCTCCCCCCTTTCCTAACCTAGGTGGTGGGTTCAAGTGCTAGTCTTTCGGATGAGACGAAAAACCGAGGTCCCTTCGTGTACACTACATTGGGGTGTGCACGTTAAAGATCCCACGATTGACAAAAGGGTCTTTCCTGGCAAAATTGTATAGGCATAGATAAAAATGTCCACCAAAATACCCGTGTGACTTGGAATAATAGGCCGTGAAAAGTAGGATATGCGCCGAAATGGCTGCGATCTGCTGGCCGATGTGAATGCGTGATGTGTAAAAAAATTCCATCTCACACGGCATAAATAAATCCCTGCGCTTTAAATATGTGCGCAATATAAATTGCATAAAATAAAAAAAATAAAATAAAAATAATCCCTGCGCTTAGAACTGTACCAACGGAATACGCGCGATATAAGCCTCATATTGATTGATTGATTGATTGATTGACATGCAGGAAAAAAATGGGTAGTGCCTAGACTGTATCATTGTATGGCAGCTCGCTTTCCCCAGGAAGAAACCAGCCCGAATTTTCATGAGGGTAACCTAACACTGTAACTGGATTATATGAATATTCCTTATCCCTAAACTTAGCAGAAATCATTAATAATAATAATAAAATAATAATAATAAATGAGCATTTATATAGCGCAACATCATAACTTTACAATTATGCTCTTTGCGCTTGACACATTTAAAATTAAAACACAGTTATACAAGCATTTACATCTACATTCATAGTCAGCAACGCTTAATTAAAAGCATTCACCATCAAACATACATTACAAAAGATTCTTCCACTAACGCAAGAATACTACATAAGTAATACAAAAAACATGAATAAAATAGGTAGTGAAAACAAGGAAATACCAGCTGAATACCCTTAATCAAACAGAACATGTTATCAACAATACTGAAAACAGCCCTAGATGTTTATATACATTATCACATTATCACTAAAACAACAAATACACTACATGTTCACAGTTGAAATTGGATGCTTTTTAATTTAAATTTTAGTCTAAATATGAACCTTTTCTTGTTTAAACAAATAAAATTCAATGCTAGTGCTTATAAGTTGGTTTACTTACCTGCTTGGAACAGAAACAGGTACATGTGGTACAGCTTCATGCTCTGTGTGTAACATCTTTGTAGTTGTACTTGTACTGTAAGACTTTGTAGTTGTACTTGTACTGTAAGACTTTGTAGTTGTACTTGTACTGTAAGACTTTGTAGTTGTACTTGTACTGTAAGACTTTGTAGTTGTACTTGTACTGTAAGACTTTGTAGTTTCATAACTGAAAAACAAAAACACAAACATTACAATGCATATATATATATTGAACAGAAACAGTAAACAGCAGATGGTAAATGAATAGTGTTTGCGTTTGCTGATGCAGACAGTGCTTGAACATTTTAAATCTAATGAACATTTGTTTCTATTTTTAGCAACAAAAAGAATGAAAAAAACAACCTCTATACATTGCAGTTATGCTAACGTTTTTGTGTATGCTACTGCTAGTTCAGGCCTGAAAGTCCCGAATAATGGCACACTAGCATTTGGCCAGCGATTCTTAAACTTTACTAATACTAAGACTAGCCAGAGAGCAAACTTTACTATAGCCAAACCAACAATTTGTTATAGCAACTTTGCTGGCATTTGGCAAGTAGATGAGTATTTCCACTCGCCAGTTACATGTTTCTACTCACCATTACTCGCCACTTTCAGGGCTGTAGTTTTCACAGCGATCAGAAATGGTTCAATTTACAATGCATCATTGCATGTGCACAGACTGAGCAAGTACTTTGTTGGGTTACCCTTTTCGATCCCAAACGCATGCATGTGTTCTGCGCGAACTTAGAATCCGGTTTCATTCTAGAATGGACCGGGTCCAGGTTGGAATTCTAACCCTGCGCAAGTACAGGGGTGCCATTCTAGAATGAAACCCTTGTTGCTGGTCCATTCTAGAATCGGCCGTGCGCAAGGTTGGAATTTGGGTCCAAGTTGGAATAGTCATTTCAGTTAGACTATCACACAGCCAAAGCCACAAATGTGAATTTTCTTTTTGTTTTTGTTTATTGTGTGTTTGGTTGGGTTTTTTTTTCTCGGGTTTTTTACACTTTACTCAAAGACATCGTGAATTGGGATTGTGATGTTCTGAAAGTGATTACGATTTTGAGAGACACTCAGCACTGATCGCTACGAACGGAAATTTCCGGACTGACAGTGTTTTGCCGATCTCGCTTGTAACTTTTAATCTTATTCATATACATGAAGTTGGTCTTCTGAATTGTGAAGATATAATGTCAACTTTTTTTTAAACCTGTGACAACAGCTCTATAACTCACTCTGTCCTTCTGTTGGTCTGTCGGTTAGTCGGTCTGACCGTCTGTCTGTCTGTCTGTCCAAAAAATTGTCAAAAAACCGGACATTTCCGAGAGGGAGACAGCGCTGACATTGCAAGCGGCCGCAACCGGCTCTCATCACAAAAACAACTGCCCTGCAAACAATACCGCCCTGGTAGTCCCCCTTGCTATGGTCTGCCTTTGTTTATTGCGTACTCAGGAGTGTCAACTTTCTTGACATGACATGACATCGCAAGATCGCCAAAGGATTTTTTCAGGAGTAGACAAATCAGCCCCATTTTATCAAAGGGAAGGTGCAGGTGGAGATAATTCAAGGGAAGACAACTCTGTCTTACCTACAAACATTACGGCCCCCTTTATTCAAGGGTTTCATTCTAGAATGGCACCCCTGTACTTGCGCAGGGTTAGAATTCC
This sequence comes from Littorina saxatilis, assembly GCF_037325665.1. Classification (NCBI taxonomy): domain Eukaryota; kingdom Metazoa; phylum Mollusca; class Gastropoda; order Littorinimorpha; family Littorinidae; genus Littorina; species Littorina saxatilis. The sequence goes on along the minus strand of NC_090260.1, from coordinate 45,519,429 downwards.
AACCTGGACCCGGTCCATTCTAGAATGAAACCGGATTCTAAGTTCGCGCAGAACACATGCATGATCAGAAAAATACCCGTGGATGAATAACAAAACAAAAACAAAAGAAAACAGAGCAAAGAGTATAAAATACAACAACGTACGTGTCGAGAAGGAGTTCTGCCAAACTATGATTTGTCAGACCGAGGCTTTCCTTCAGCTCATTCCATCTGTTCACCTGTTTTCCGATACTAACTACTTTTGCCTTTTGGACACGCTGATTTTGGTTGTATCTCCGTTTTCTCTCCGATGCAGACAAGACGTTGTGCCTTGGGTTTGTCACCCTCTTACGCTTTCGAGGGATCACAGATGGTTGGTTATCTGCTTCCATGATTTTATCTTCTTCTTCTGCGTTCGACTGTTGTGTAATCCATGTTGGTATTGTCTTCGAAGTACTTCCCGGGCGTGATTTCCGGTATTGAATATTCATAACAGCAGAGAAAGGGAGAATGTACGTTCTGGCTCACCGATTCCGACAGACCCTAAATATTAACGCAAAATAGGCTTCTGGACTAAACTTTTACTAAAATGAAACATGCGACAAAATCAGAAAAATACTGCATAAATCCATACACAAAAAAAATACAGTAAAGTAAGGTTGTTTTGAACCAATGCCGGGTCTGTCGGAATCAGTAACCCAGAACGTACATTCTCCCTTTCTCTCTGTGCAACGCTAAATTTAGTTTCCATTGAAATATTAACTAGTTGCAGCCAGCGTGCGTATTGATCCAATCTGCCCGTTCGTCGGTAAGCCATAACTACCGTATTGATCTGGTAAAAACAAACAGCAAGCCTGTCTTCTATATTCCTCCAATGGCAAGACAAGATTAAATCATGTGTTGGCAACAGTTACGTCACTTCCGCCCACCACTGTCTGTTGATAACAACCCGATCTAGTTTGTGTTGTTAGCAACCAGGCAGACCTGTCTCGCCATTTCGTATTGCGGTGCTGTTCTGTGAGGACGTGTATGTGTTTCAGTGAAAAAAGTGCTTAATTTAACAAGGTGAATGTCGCAGAATTAGAGAAAGAGCTTCTTGAATCGCAAAATGTTCATCAAGAATTGTTAGATTATTCTAGGCGGTCAACAACTTTAATTCTACCTGACATGGAACAAGCTTGTAATGTCCCACTACCAGCGCCAACACCATCAGAATTTTGGACAGAAGAAGAACAGCATGTACTAGAAGAGAATAGAAAATATTTTGAGCAGATGGCCTTAATAGCAGTTAAGGCTAAAACAGAAGGATTAATGAGACTGCCCAAAAAACCAAAAAGGAAGATAGAAGATTTGTTCAAAGAAAAAGACGGAAAGAAAAAGAGAGTAGAACCAACAACGCCAAATGATTTACATCACTATCTCGTTTCAAACCAAGCAGATGTTAGCCATGCTATATCCACAGAAGCTTTCACAAATGCTTATTTTGCTCAAGCAGAAAATGAAAAAGATATTGTGGAAAGACTGCAAAAAGGGATGAGAAATCTCAAAAGACAGGACGCACAACAAATCTTAATTTACATTCAGTTTGGACAGTTTTTGATTATGTGCAAACAATGGCAGGAGAAGCAAAGAAAAGAAGGGAGAATGAAAGAAACGTGGGCTGACTGGTTGAAAGCAAAAACTGGCTATTCCGATGTTCATGCGCGTAGACTACGCGCCGTTGCTAGATCGCTTTATGCATTTCCGCGATTTACCACTGTTGGTTTGCCAATCAGTTTTATCATGGGCAAACTTAAACAAATCGAAGAGATGCTCCAGATCGAAGAGTACAGAGAGTACTGGTCAGAAACGCCGCATATTCCTGTCACATCAGAGCTCCAACAGTCCCAGTCTTAGACTTACAGTGCTTGTTTGTGCGCAACAACAGAAGTATCACACTGCGCCTGCACTGTTAGACAAGTGTTTAAATATAGTAACGATCATGCATGTACGGTTTCAAAAATAGTAATGACGTGATTCTAAATATAGTAACGATCATGCATGTACGGTTTCAAAAATAGTAATGACGTGATTCTAAATATAGTAACGATCATGCATGTACGGTTTCAAAAATAGTAATGACGTGATTCTAAATATAGTAACGATCATGCATGTACGGTTTGCTGCGCCTGCCCTGCTTTGGCTGTCTTCTTAATCATCCTGCTTCAACACCCTGCTTCAGCTGTGTTATTGGTTTTGCTTCACTCTGTTTCAACGCTTCGCTTCACTACGCTTCACTACGCTTCACTACGCTTCAATATTTAGGCTGCCTTCGGGCGGCCGCCGAGTGTTAACTTATTCAATTGACTTGTTTATTTTATTCAAGCTTTTGATAAGTGTACTTGGTGGCTGCTTTGAAACTCAACAAAGCCTACTAACTCCCCTTTCACAAACACTTCCCAAACGCAAGCAACGTCCTCTCCCCCGCTGCAGTCAAAACAAAGCTGTCATAGCGGGTTTTCCCGATTGACAAAAATTCTTATTACACACTCAGACTATTTGGAGCCGCGTTTATTCTCCAGTGCCCAATTGCATAAGAATATTCTGGTGATGAATAAACGCGCTTTGTGTCATTAGCATCTAAAGATTTCTTGTTTACAATAGTTGTGTTGATCTGATGAAGCGCGGAACTGATCTTAGGGTTGTCATGGTGAAACACTCGCTTCTGAAACAGTGCTTCCTTGTAGTTATCATGCGATATGCTCGACTTTACAACCTGTTTGCTTACACCCTTTGCTTTTTTAACCACCCCTTTCTCACTTGCAACACTGTACATCTTTGCACGCAATCCAACATACTCCTTAATTATCTTCCCATTCATTTCATCTTTCATCTTTCCAATAACCTTCTTGTTAACATTTGAGTGCAATGGTGATTCTTTAGGGTAGTCGCAAGTGTCATAAAAAGAATCTTTTCCTTTTACTGCAGGACTTTCAGCTTCTAGATCTTTGTAAATGTCATCCGCTGGAATGTCAAGTAAGAATGAATCTGTGTCTGTGTAAAGTACTCTCGATTTGGGATATCTTGGTTTCAAATAATCATACAAAAACTCAAGCATCAACAGTTTTGACAACTCTAGCACAGTAAAGCCTATGAATACTGGTTTGTCAAGCTTGACTACAAGTTTTTTCATTAAGATACCATACAGCTGTTCATGAAAGTATTTAAAGTCTTGATACTGTGGTTTGGATGTCAGCTTGATGGCCTCATTTTCTCTTGTAACAAGTCTAACATCCTTTCTCTTGTGTGGGTTTTCCATTGTCTTACCAAAGCAACTGTTGTTCATCAGTTTAAAAAAGTCTTTCTCTGATGCATCAGCGGCTTTGGTTCTCAGTTCTGTGTTTTTCATGATGTAAGGTTTCATAAACTGTTCTTGATCAAATAAAATTATACGATGAACAGCCTTCAAAATCAATCCATGTCTAATGTAAAACTGTAACAGTCTGTAGTGACACACATACTTCTTTTTGTGAAACAGATTGGGCACCAGCTTTGGAGGTTCTCTTGGGTTTACTTTTAACCTCTCAGCCGCTAAAGGATAATCATTATGTAGATCATGAAGTGATAGTGGATAGTCTAAGTCAACTTCTAGTATCCATCCCTTTCGACTGTCTGGGCCTGCTTTTAATATTGCCAGCACAACACATTGTGAAAATGGTCCTGAATAGATCTTAAAGTTCCGAAGTGGAAGCGTCTGACACATTGCCCAACCATACAAATTGTTTGCATCTAGATACATGATGTAATTAGAAGGTTTCATAGGATCAAAGTCGTCCAAGTATTTGTTGTTGGCTTTGCAGTAATTGTGTGAAGCCATACTGATTCCTCCACGTAGTCCATTTTCAATCATCTGAAGTGTAGGTAGATCTGATAGCAAGTCAATCTTTACTCCTGTAAATCTAAGAAATGCATCCCAGCTCATGCCTGGTGCAGATATGTAATGTGAAGGATCTAGATTGTAGTGCTTCATACATGTTCTTCTGTAATTCTCAAATATATCTGCAAGTAAACAAACATCAGCCAACAAATATTGATCATGATAATCACCCATTGTATTACATCCTAATTTATTCCATGCAGTCTTAGCGTGTTCATAGTCTTCGTCACTTATACCTTTACCCTTCAGCCGTGAGAAGTAAGCATCCTTTGGTGGTAACTCATCTTCATCAAACCTCTCCCACGAATCCATGTATTCATATGGATAGACTCCCTTTCTAACTAAGTCACTGTCAAAGTACTTACATGTGATTGGGAAAGCAGTTAGTGATGAAGATAAAGACTCAAGTGTTCCCATCAGATGTTGAGCAGAATCGTAGAAGTGTAAACTATTCAGAGTAAAGGCCATGTACTTTTCTGAAGACTGCGCAATGCATCTTGCTTTGTATTCATCAGTTACTGCCTGCATGATCAGATGTGAATCATAACCGCGCAAGTTATGGAAGAAGATTGGAAGCTTCCAAGTCTTAGGATCAAACTTTAATTGTAGATTACATTTGCTGTGTGCTGCTCCTCGGAACTGCCCACTTACATGATCATGATCTCTTACTATTGGATTGTCTGTGTTTGGTGTTAGACTTTGTTCGCATATCCAACACTGTGTGGTAGAGTTAAACTGTTCTTGGTCTTCAGGTTTCATAACAATGTCTGAAAGATTCAGTTGTTTGGAGCAGTCATTTCGCACTTGGTTCATTTGCTGTAAGAAGTTCTTTGCTGCATTAGGTCCTCTGTACAATTGCGGTTTAGAATGTTTACCATCTGAACTAACAACAATAAATGCATATGAACAGACTTGATGATTACTTAGAGTTACTGTTTTAGGTAGGTCTTTTGGTAAAGGTCCTTCATATGGCACAATGATAGATTCAAAGTCAGCATAAACAACATAAGGACTTTTCTGTAGTTTGCATACATTCTTAAAATACACTTTGCTGTCTGGCGGCGGTGTTGTTAACTTCACAACCGCATCATCAACGCTCTTACAATGTTGCTTGTGTATAAGTGCTGCATGAATTGATGGAATACGCAAGAGACATCGCCTACAAAAGTCTTGTTTACTATTGTGATTGCTTGTGCTCGCCATCAGTCTACTCATTGTACGAATCAAAGTGTAATGATATTTTACACCATCAGTCATTAGTAACATGTCAACATGGTTAGTATCACAATCACCAATCGTTGGTGAGTTCTTTGATATTCTGACTGGTTTCAGTTCATCTTCCTCATCCCACGTGTAAACATTTACGGTGATGGGTTTGTTTTGCTGTTCAAATTTGTCAATGCTTGTAATGCTGACAGGAAATTCAATACCAGTAAAGTTTAGTTTATTTCTGTATGCATGATAGTTAGACACTCTTTCTGCATTTTTCTTTACACTGTACAGTCTTGCCAGAACACACCACATAAAACATTTGTCATCATCATTCTTTATGTTCAGCACAGCACGTTTTTTGACAAGAGCAGGAGGTAAAGGTATGTAACTTCTACCTCTGATGGGGGCAAATTTACTTAGCTTCAATTCTATTTTTAGAATTTCACCTTCTGACCATCCGGATCCTTTCATCTTTGCATCCTCTGCAGCTTGCTCAAACCGTTTCATCATTTCATCTGCCCAGTTTCCATTCAATTCTGCCATAGAATTAAGTGCTAGTTGTCTGGTTGAAACATGAACTTCTAGCACCTCATCACTGATTGTTTTGTATTTTATTAAACTGACTATCTGCACTTTTACTGGAGGTTCAATCAACAAATTGTTTGGAATTTGTTCAATGGCGTCTTGCACACTGGACTGCACATTTTGAGGATCCGTTACTTGTAATTCAACGGTGTCAAATACTGTCGATAAAGATTCTAATACAGAGTCTTCCATCGCTGTGAGTTTGATTTTATAACTCAAAATAAAAATATAAATCAAAAAAATGAAGTTGCTTAGAATTCTTTCTCAGAGCTTCCATTTTTGTTAACACTATAAAATCTGAAATAAAAAATCATTTAACATTTGTACCACGTGGAACTAATTGTAATTCCTCTTTTACAAAGGCTCTTTGCGGTGCTGGTTCTCTCAAGTAATATATAGGTGGATTTGTCTCTACTACTCTCTTGATTTCATGAATGTCAATACTCCAGATTGGATCCGTTGCACGCTTCCTGCTGTCACCCTCAGCTTCACCGGGTGCATATAAATATCTGACTTTCTGATTGAAAGGTAGTAATGCCACTGGTGTTGTTGACTTTGGAGCAACAGGTATTGTTTTCTGTTTGATTGCATCAACTGGTCTTAACCCTGTAGCTTTAAATACCTCCAGATTCATTGCTCTAAGTACTGATGGTAATCTTTTGACCCATTCAGTGTTACGCAATTTACTTTCTGTGTCCAAAAATTCCTGATGGTACTGATATGAAAACAGTTTTTCTGCCAACTGTTTGTTAAAGCTCTCAACAATAGCCTGTGACCTGTGGTTTCCTGGAATACCTCTCTTCACTGTAACATGATGTTTTAACAGAAGCTGGTTGACAGCTCCTTTAAACTCCTTACCATCATCGCACTGAATCATTCTGGGATACTTTAGTGGTCCACGTCTGTAAATTTCTTGCAGGGCAACAGCTGTAGCTATAGCACTTTTCTCTGTCAACGGTTCAGCATCTTTGTATCTTGTTGCAACATCAACTACAGTCAGTGCATACTTATATTTCTTCCTTCTGACTGTGTCATGCGGTAAATACAGCAGGTCTATTTGATGAGTGTCATTCGGTTTAATGTTAACAAAGTGTGGTCGTGTAATTTTTCTTGGTGCAGGTAAATAGATCTGCCAAACTGCCTGCTTTGACAACCATTTCTTTGCTGTATCTTGAGAAACACCTGCTGCGTCACTGAGCTTGTCAATAGCAGTTCTTCCTTTCCAGTATCCTTTTGGGGAATAATATATTTTAGATAACAAAGCATCACTCATGGTTTTTTAAATGACAGAATATTAAGATTTGACAGCACGCGCAATAAAGTAAACAACAGCCATACCAATAACAATGAAAACAATCTCGCCCACCTTCTGCTCTTCTGAAGGCTGATAAAAGTCACCCAGTTTTGGAGGAGCACTTGTCTTCATTTTCTTTCCAGTTACAAGATAGTATTCTTGAATGGCTGCATCAACATTGGCAAAGGTTTTGTTTGCATGTCCTTGCTGCCTGAGTTTATCATTCATAAAGTCTAACTGCGCAATTCGTTTCTTCTCGTATTCATCCTGTGCTTTCGCCAGTTGTTCCATGGCTTTGTTGTGCCTTTCCCTCTCTTCACCATTTTGCAGTTTAGAAAACAAATAGTTGCTGCCAGAAAATGCAAGCGCATTTACAATCGCACCTCCCACCATCATAACCAAGCTAGCCATTTTATTGTCTTACATGTTTATATTTTCTGGAATAATTCCTTGCTTCACCAGGAAGTCTTTTGTTGCAAAGGAAGCTGTCACAACACCAATTAGTTTAGCACCGTCTTCGAAGTCTAACTTTCCCAAGTCGGCTGGTTTCATTCTGAGGAGACTTTTACCCAGCATTGTGTAACCTACACTCAAGCCTCCAATCACTGCAGCGTGATAAACTAGATTAACTATTGTCTTTTCAGAACTCATTTTTATGTTATCAAAATTAAAATATTAAAATTATTCCATATGAAATGAATCCACTGCAGGTACTACTGTGGGCTTTTTTATTGTTTGTACTGCTTTGTTTGTTGGTTTTGGTGTTTCTGATTTTGGTGTTTCTGACACTTTATATTTGCCTTGCCAAAGTTTGTAAAGCAAGTATCCACCTCCTCCAACAACAGCTGCTACAGCTACTTTTCTGTATGATAGAAATGAAGATTTTAATTCTTGATCAGTTTGTGTGACCTTAGTCACTTCAGGAATGTTTGGTGTCTGCTCAACCTCAGACATAATGTTCTGCTTTGCCTTTTGATTTAACTTTTTTTGTCTGTTCCATTCGGCTAGTTTTTTTCCTGCTTCTACTCTACCAGGTTTCTTTGTCACTGTGTTCACTTCTGGTATTTTCGTCTGCTCCACTGTCTGCTTCAACTGATCTGTCATCTTTTTTATTCTGAAAATTAATGTGTTTGAAAGTAATTAATCCAGCAACAAATGGTACTAATAAAGCACCAAATCGATAATACAGGCCACAGGCAAGAGATTCGAGGGACTTGGAAACAACAGGGTCATGAGTTAGATCATGTGTTAAGTCTTCCTCCGAGTCGAGAGGTGTAAAATGTCCAAAAATCTTTGTGTACAAACCTATAACAGTCTGTCCAATACTTCTAACCATCTTAGAACCAAGCACTGATTCATACCGTCCATGATACTTTTCTATATCTTCTGAGGAAAGATGTTGTACTTCTTCCACAGTTAACTGCTGCCCAAGGTAGTGTTTTGTTTTTCCACAAACAGCAAGTGAATACAATCTTTCTTTTTTATCAGGTATAGTCCTACTGTCACAGATTTCAATATCTGTAGCAGTCTGCATCAGCAATTCATCACAGTTCATTTTATTTTGATGCAGAATAAAATTAAAATCTAGTAATTAAACTTGAGTAAGAACTTAGGTAGGAACTTAACAAGAACTTAGGTAGGAACTTGAGTAAGAACTTGAGTAAGATCTTAACAAGAACTTAGGTAGGAACTTGAGTAAGATCTTAGGTAGGAACTTGAGTAAGAACTTAGGTAGGAACTTGAGTAAGAACTTAGGTAGGAACTTAACAAGAACTTAACAAGAACTTGAGTAAGAACTTAGTAAGAACTTGAGTAAGAACTTGACAAGAACTTGAGTAAGAAATTGACAAGAACTTGGTAAGAACTTGAGTAAGAACTTGACAAGAACTTAGCAAGGATTTCTACAAACATACATACTGAACTGGTTGATCAGTTTTTAAAACCAGTTTCGAGTGCTTAGAAGATTTCAGATTATTCTTTATTCTTTCTCTCTCCTGTTTGTTTTCAATGACATCATTTTCTCGAAGACACTCTTCAAAACTGTCACGGTCCTTTGAATAGAACAATGTTATTGTTTTGAGTTGCTCTCTAAAGTCTTTCAGAACTGCATTGTATTTTTGTGTTAATATCCAAACTGATATTAATGCATGTCGTCCACTGAATGCAAGCTTTGCTAGTGCACTTTTCTTTCTAACAATGTCACGTTCTGCTGCACAGTCATCAATAATAAACAGTGTTGGTGTGTTCTGAAAAAGATCGAAATAATGCTCCAAGCAAACATTTAGACGATCAGAAGGATTTACAATAAATATATTTTGATCAGACCATATGAATTTTCTCTCCTTGTATGTTCTGTTATGCTTTATGGTTGGACAGAATATGACTATGTGTTCAAAGTGATTTATGTAAACAGTCTGTAATAAATCCAAAACATATCTTGTTTTGCCGCAACCTGTTGCCCCACAAATCAAAGAACAGTGTGGATCTTTTGGAAGAAAATCTAGATACTTCATTTTAACACGTTCAATAAACAATATCCTGTAATCTGCTTTCAGAGATGTTTAACTGCGCATCTGACACAACAAACACGTAGATCTTAACTGATTTACTACTACTCCCTACTTCCTTTTCAATTTGTATTGTGATTCCTTCTGATCCGTTTTCAATTCGCCTTCCACTTCCATGCAGTTTGTTGTCGTCAGTTGTTCTGAGATCCAGCCATAACGCATATTTATTTGTCAAGAAATCTTCTACGCCAACACCGTGTAAATGCAGATCTTTAGCCACAAGATCAGATGTTGGGTCTTTCAATCTTCCTCCAGTAAAGTACTTTCTTGCTTCATCATAGTGTTGGTATGGCAGCATGCCAGATGCAAATATTTGGTTTGGCTGCCCTTCAATTGTGCAATATACTCTATTGATTAGTGGATTGTAAAACTTTTCTATTTGCCTTTCATATGAATCTTTTGGTTCCTCAAACAACATAAGTATTCCCTTCATTGACCTAGCTGGTGTATTCAAGTTAATGTTCCAGATTGGATCAGCCTGGCTTTTTGAAAGTGTACTGTGATTCAACACTCTTTCATAATAGATAGGCAGCTTAGAACTGTACTGATTTTCTATAAGTCTAGCCAGTTCAGGATGGTTTACAACATCAAACTCTAAAGAAATTCCAGACACCTTATACTTTGCTTCCGGGTCTTCTGAAAGCATAACACGATCATAACTATTGAAAGTCAGGTCGTATGACAGCCTGTCACGCAATGCTCCTTGATAGAAGGGAGGATGTGAATTTATGAGTTCAAAGTCAAGTGGAATACAAAATTTGTTTCCAAAAGCAACATTGACAGCGTTATCTTTTTTGTTGTCAGCTTTATCTCCGGCTCCTATTCTAACTTTTATCCCATTGTCTGACTGAATCCCTTGAAACACTCTGTTTTTCTTTTCATTGTCAGTCAACCAATTATCTGCATAAACTAAAAATACATCTGCATTATTCAATGACATCACTTCCCGCCCTTCCAGTTTGACAGTAATCTTCCTCACAATTGCTCTTCCTACATTATAAGCCAAAGTCCTATTTTCATCTGAGCCAGATTCTAATTCTAATTTGAATGATAGTCTTACAGTGCCTGGTACAATAACATCGTTCTTACCTAGATTAGGAAACCTAACAGTAAGTATTTCATTCTGATCAATAGTAGAAGGATTATTTGTAACTATAACTGTTTGCCTTATTCCTTTTACCCCGAGAGGTTCTTTCAGCCTTCTGTAAGGATCAAGAACAGAACCGAACGATTGTGCCATCTTTTTTTATTTTCAAAATAAAAAATAAGTTACAAATGGCAGAAGGTGGATTTGAAGATTTATTTGAGCCAGCGGACGACATGAGCGAAGCAATCCCTTTGGTTCCCTACCATCATTCACTGCATTATGAGGTGGCACGACATGAACTTCTGGAAGGTAAAGTTAGAGATTTCTACAAAAGTTTAGGAGAAGAACCTGATGTTTTAGATCCAAACCAGTTCAAAATGGAAGCAAATCATTTATATACAACTAACGATAAAGGAGAAAAAGTCCAACTTACATATAAATCTAATCCTGCTAAGTTTCTATCAAAAGTTTCACTAAAACAAAAACTTACTGCTAATCGACTTAGGCAATTAGATATTGTGCCTAGCACACGGTCATCATCTTCCCATGTTGTTTCCTTACTTCAACAAGCAGAACTAGGACTACCAACTGCTACTCAAATAGAATCTGTTCCATTGCAAGATCTTAATAAACTTGCAGAAGAGGCTGATCAACTTATACAAGAGATAGAGACTTCTTTTTCTGAGGAAACTTCACTGAAGACTCCACATGAACTATTACCTATGAGAGAAATAGAAGCCCTTAATCAATCACTACAAACCATCAGAGGTGAAATAGCAAATAATCTGTCAAAACTAGGTCAGCTGGATGAAGATATAAACAAAGAGAAACAAAAACTTGCTGATGCTGATGATTTGAACCTAGAACAAGAAGTAAAAAACAGAATTTCTAAGCGTTTAAAAGATTTGCAGGAGGAGAAAGCCATAAGGTTAGAAGTTCTAAGTAACAATAGAGAACAACTGAGAACACAGGTCAGCAGAATAAAAAATACAATTCAAAGAATCCTTTACGAAGACACAACTCTTGCTGAAAGAATTAGAACGCTTTTCAGAGAGCAGGGAATCACAATAGCTAGTATACTAACTGCGTTAGGATTTGCAATAAGCACATTAGTGTTAACACTCACAGGTGGCACTGTCACACCTCCACCTCCACCTCCACCTTCACCTCCATCTGATCCGGGATGGGTAAAGAAACAACTCAAACACATTGCAGAACTATTAAAGAAACTAGCAGCAAAAGCTTTGGATGCACTTCCAGGAATCATTGGTTCAATTGTTAGCTGGCTGTTATCTTTTGCAGGTAAAGTTGTTGGTTTCATGGCTGAACATCTCTGGACTCTAATAGTTTTAATTGCAGGTGTTCTGCTAACGAGAATAAAGCAAAAGTAAGCCTACACCCACTCCACCAATTACTAGAGCAGTCTTCTGCGATTCATGATCATCACTAATACTAACAGCTTGATCATCCCTAGTGACAGAATGATCTTCACCTGCAGCCCGATCTTCACTTGTCACGCTTTGTTTCTGTTCATTGTGATATGGCTGTAGCATCGTTCTGATTTCTGAATTCAGTTCTTCACCCTTTCCAAGCGGCTGGGTGTCACTAGCAATAATGATTTCATTGTTATAATTTGTTATTGTTCCAATCTGCAGCTGGAGATCAGAAGGTAACATGTAAAGGCCGTTACCAACAGCAAAGTCAACTTTTGATCTTGCATAACGGAGAGAGTCTTGATACCTTTTGATGCTGGAAGGCAGATCAACTGCAGAGTTTATGACATCTTCTAAATTTGATAACAACTGTTTCTGTGCACCAAACCCTGTGCTTGTTCTCATTATGTTTGATCGTGTCTGTGCCTGCGAGCCTAGCAAGCACCACGCATATGTTCGGATAGATTCATTGATCCTTTCAACACCTGATCCAGTGAAACCTTTGCCGGTGTCTAATATAAAAGTAGTCCATGCATTGTGGTGCTCTTGTTCTATTGATCCTAACTGTACCTGCACATTTGAAGAAAAAGATGTATGACCTGGCCAGTAATCAAAATTATACCTCCTGTGGACACCCCATAAATATAGTGTTCCCATGCCATGGTTTTTGTCTTGCTTTTGCCTAAAGTCGGTCTTAAAATCTATATTGAATTCATTGCAGAGACGCTCATACACTTTCATGTTTATCCTATTGTTGAATGGGTTCCAGCTCTTTTCATGCGGCATTGGTGCCTGAAGTTCAGACAAGATTCTCCTGCACTGATAGTAAACGTGAAATGTGTACACACACTTTGTCAGTAAGTTTGAATTATTCATGTGGTCTGCATAGGACACTCCACATCCTGTGGTTGCACAGAATATTGCAAAGTTTAACTGATTCTGATAGAACTGAATTGGGTGAGAGTTCCACATCTTTGGAACACTATCATTTTTGATTGGGGGATTTAGGTAAGAATGGAATGGGTCAGGCACTTTAACGCGAATGGATTCTGTTTCTGTTACAGCAAAGTCCAACTCATGGAAAGAAATAGTCTTTGGATTGTAATATGGTCCAGTTTTGTATTTAACGTCTTTGTTGAATTTATACTGAATCATTTTTGTTGTTGAATAAAAAATGTTTATCACACTAACAAATGTGAAGACTAGTGTGCCAGTTAAACTTGCAAACCCTATCAACAATCAAAATGGAGGAATGAAAGTTGCACTGCATGAAATTATGTACAAGGTTACTTGGTATAATATCAGTAAAAAAAAGGCTAACAACTGGGTTAGAATTAATGGTAAAACGCATTCTGTAGAAGATGGTTACTATGACTTCTGCACTTTAGAGAAAGAATTGTTTGCTCCAGTAGGTATTACAGCGAGTTTAAATCATGCAAGTCTCATTGCTACTCTTACTATGCCCAAAACTAGAGAAGTAAACGTTGAGTTTCCAACCAAACTCCTTGATATGCTTGGAATTACAAAAATATACAAGGGAACACGTCCCATTGACATGGATGTTAACAGTGTACTGTTTGTTCACATGAGAGAGCTTAACACATCCTATAATCTGTTTAATGATCAGCGTTCTGATCTGCTTAGGATTCTTCCACCGAGTGATGCCTCTTTTTGTAAAATGCACGTGCCAACATTTAAGACACTTCAGTTCAAGGACTTGGAGGAAGGGTGTCATGAATTCCTACACATTGATCTGAAAAATCAAAGTGGACAACCAGTTGATTGTTTGTTTAACATTACATTGGAAATAGTTCCATAAAATATCGAGTATTAAAATGTCGAGTGGACCTACAATAATTTATCCTGTTGCATGTTCAACTATAGAGTTGAAAGATTTAGCAGATGCTATCGACTTTGAGAGCAATGCTGAAGTTGGTGCAGTGTATGCATTCGAGTTTACAGACACTGGTCATTACAAGAGAAAGGAAATCGACGATGAAAAGAAACCAAGATTTCTCAAACTAGGTCAAATCCGTGATGTTAATGTACCTGATCCAATTGTCGATGACACATTCTACATGTGGAAACATCAGAATAAAAAATGGGTACTTAGTCCTGTTATGAAAAAGATTGACTGGGAAATGAAGTTTGAATTTGTGAGTCCATACACTCTTGTTGGAAAAGACGACACATTCCGTAAGTCAATCAATGCTAAACCACTAATTGTTAGCCTTGTTCCTGCGTTTAACAGCAGGGGGGAAGTTGCAGTTAAACCTTTCCATAAGAACAACTATCTCATTCACAGAAAACAAAGTGTTGAAAAGGACGCTGACACCATTGTCGATTTTATACCCAAGCTTCCAATAGGGCAGAATGCAACTATGATATTTGATATAGTTGTCAGGAAAAGGGAAGAAACCACAAACACTGTTCTAATGAGAGGAATAAATCTCAACTGGAGACCATTAAATGTTGAAGAAGTCAGAGTATTTATTGCTGTTCAAAAGGATTCTAACACAATAAAAAAACAGACGTCAAACCAAAATGTTGTTGTTAACGCAGATATAAATAATTTAACAGAAATAAGAAGTATTAATCTTACTTATCTTGATTTGATTGCTTTCTACTATACAGATAAGGTGTTAAGCAATGAACAGCTTCAAAGCTTAGCAGAAACACTGGCCAGTGAGAATTAAGATAAATATTTTATATTTTGCATTAAAAAGATGACTAGCAGTGTGAAGCTTTATCCTAATATTGATGAAAGTGCAGCAGAAAGTCAACAATTCAGACTGGCACACATTAGTAATATACAAAAACAACTAGAAGATGAATTAGAAAAATATTCTCGCGCTAGACGTAAGTACTCAACAACTTACAACAGCCTTTCTAATGCCAGCACTGGTTCTACTATCCTTGCATCAGCTGCAGGTGTAACGGGAACAATTCTGTTAGCTACCGGAGTAGGGACTCCAGTTTCTCTAATCCTAGGTGGTGTCGCAGCAGCAGTTGGTGGTTTATCATTTATAGCATCAGCTATAATGAAAAAAATTGTGAAAAAGCTTGAAAAACACGAATCCATTTCCACTCTTGCATCATCAAAATTGTCTAGCCTAAAACTGTCTATCAGTAAAGCACTTGAAGATTCAAAAGTTTCTGACGAAGAATTCAAACAGATACAAACAGACTTTGATGACTACAAAAGTAAGAAAGCAAGTATTCAAACAAAAACACGAGCTGAATATAACAAGCCACTCGATATAGAAGATCTGAAAAAGCAGTTTTTAAAAAAGGGGATTCAAATAGGACGGGAAGAAAAAGTAAAAATAGAATCACTTGTAAAGAGTTAACTATTCGTTTAGACAGTCACATTGCATGTATCAGATATAATTCTAACAGTGAAAGAACACATGAAGTAAAGTTTGTAAATGAGAGAGCGTATTGAGCTTAAGAATGTTGTATAAGAGAAAGGGAGAATGTACGTTCTGGGTTACTGATTCCGACAGACCCGGCATTGGTTCAAAACAACCTTACTTTACTGTATTTTTTTTGTATGGATTTATGCAGTATTTTTCTGATTTTGTCGCATGTTTCATTTTAGTAAAAGTTTAGTCCAGAAGCCTATTTTGCGTTAATATTTAGGGTCTGTCGGAATCGGTGAGCCAGAACGTACATTCTCCCTTTCTCTACAGCCAGTACCAAAACGAGGCGCTGTTGCGTCCCATCTAGTCAGCGGCGCTTTTCCGGAAATGACCTGCGCTTTGTTGGAATTCCAACTATGGCCGCCATTGTTGGAATTCCAACTTCGCGCTACGCGATTCTGGAAATGAACCGCGCGCAGAGTGAGAATTTTGCTCTTTCTTAAAATGCGATGATTAAATGATAATGGATGGACTACAATGATCAGCGTATATTTAAAATATCAATAGTTGGTTGTAATTGTAGAGTAATCGGATTCTTGTAATCGGTTTCGGTATTCAGTCACCGGGCACTTCCGCCTGCTCAGGGTTCAAATAAAGCCGACCCAAACAACCACGCACTCTTTGTAGTTTGTCCACTTCGTTCGTGTCCTAGTTGTGCTCTAGAGAACACCACATGGTGTCAGAACAGGTACTCTTTTCATATACTTTGTTTTTGCGACGGGCATCAGTTCCTCTTGGCTAAACTGAGTGGAATGGCCTGCCGTTCGAACGGAATGAATGATTCACATTTTTGTGGACGCCACTACTTTGTAACTTGCGTGTAACAAACTGCGCCTGTCGGCTATAGGTTGATTTTTTCGGTAAAAGAAAAACAAAATTAGTAAGATTTATCTCTACTAATTCGATAAATCAGCCCTGATACTTCGTTCTTCAGATTTGTCAACTCTTACGAGAAGAGAAGCACATAAATTGCTCAGGACGATCTTTTGAACGGCGGTAGCGCATAGGATACAACATGGCAGCAGCTCCGGTAAAACAGTTCACAGCGAATGTCACCGCTCCAACAAAACTGGATGTCAGCGGCAATCTCGCCACTAACTGGAAAAAGTTTCGACGTCAATGGGATAATTACTACATTGCCAGTCGTCTAGCACTAGAGAATGACGCAGATGGAAACGAAACGGCGTTTCAGTGTGCAGTATTCCTTGCAACCATAGGAGAAGATGCAATGGAAATTTATGAAGGTCTCAAGTTTGCCACTGCAGAAGACAAAAAGAAACTCTCAAAGGTGTTGCAAACGTTTGAGGATCATTGCGTAGGCCATACAAATGAAGCTTACGAATCATACCAATTCCATTCCCGTCGCCAAGAAGAAGGAGAGAGCATAGAAGCATATCTTGCGTGCCTCAGACAACTTGCAAAAACATGCAACTTCAAGGACGAAGATAGGATGATAAGGGACCAAGTGGTCATGGGAATCCGAGAGGATACACTGAGAGAGAAATTGTTGGAGAAAAGAAACCTCACAGTGGAGGACTGTCTGGATACGGGCAGAATTCACGAGAAATCAAGGCAACAGCTTCAGTCCATGGCAACCAACAACCATACCCAAGTCAACAGGGTCAGATCAGATCGTCAAGGACAGAGACCGTCTGACTATAACCAAAGGAAGAAGTACGGAGAAGAGAAGCACTCCAAGTGCGGAAGATGCGGAAAATCCCCTTCACACAATAGACAAGATTGTCCAGCGAAAGATGCAGAGTGCAGAAAATGTGCAAAAATAGGACATTACGCCAATGTGTGCAGAACAAAAGCAGGAGTTAGGTACGTGGAGGAAGAAGATGAAGACGAAGCCTTTCTGGGCACAATTAGGACAGAATCAGTCAACCAGATCGAAGATGACAAATGGCACGCCAAAATAAAAGTCAACGGCAGGCTCATGAACTTTCGTCTCGACACGGGAGCTGATGTCACAGTTGTGCCAGATCGATGGTTCCGCAAAAACTCTCCTCACATCCAGCCCACCGAGAGGAAATGTACAGCTGCAGGGCAACTTCCGCTCACTATTCTCGGGGAATTTAAGGCAACTCTAGAAACGGAAAAGAAATCAGTCACCGAGAATCTGGTCATCGTGAGGGATCTGAAGGAACCACTGTTGGGGAAAAACGCATTGGAAGCATTACACCTGGTTGAACGCATCTACACGGTTGATGCAGATAGTGAGATCAAAGAGAGCTACCCAGAGCTTTTTGAAGGCCTAGGCAAGATGCCCAACAAATACACAATCAGAATGAAAGACAACGATTCACCCTTTTCCATCTCAACGCCTCGACGCCTTCCATTGCCTCTGAGACAAAAGGTCCAGGAGGAACTAAAGAAAATGGAAGAAGATGACATCATCAGACCGGTAACGAAGCCAACAGACTGGTGTGCACCAATCGTCGCCGTTCCCAAGCCAAATGGCCGAATCAGGCTATGTGTGGACTTCACCCGGCTCAATGAGAAAGTCCAGAGAGAGAACTTTCCACTGCCAACGACAGACCAGCTTTTAGCAAGAATTTCAGGAGCGAAAGTCTTTTCAAAGCTAGACTGCAACAGTGGCTTCTACCAAATTCCACTCGATGAGGAATCTCAAGAACTCACTACTTTTATCACACCGTTTGGGAGGTTCTGTTTCAAGCGTTTACCTTTCGGGATCTGTTCGGGCCCAGAAATCTTTCATCGAGAGATGACACACATCCTCGCCGGGGTACCGGGTGTCATTGTTGACATTGACGACGTTCTCATTTTTGGGAAAGACCAAGAAGAACACGACCAGAGACTCAAGATGGTTCTGCAGAAACTCAAGGAGGCAGGCGTCACACTCAACGAAAAGTGTGCCTTCTCACTCCACACTGTCAAGTTCTTAGGTCATCTCATATCACCGGAAGGCATTGAGATCGATCCTGCGAAAGTGGAAGCCATTACCAACTTTCCCAAGCCAACAAACATCACAGAGTTACGGCGCTTTTTGGGCATGGTAAACCACGTTGGAAAGTTTGCTCCAAACCTCGCGGAGACAACAGAACCCCTCCGACAACTTCTACACAAAGAGAATGATTGGATCTGGAATGAGAAACAGGAATCTTCATTTCAAACTCTGAAGCAGCAGCTGAGTTCCGCACCAGTGCTTGCTCATTACAGTCCTGAGAAGCCAACAAAAGTGTCAGCAGATGCATCTTCCTTTGGCATGGGAGGAGTTCTTCTACAAAAGGAAGAAGACGAATGGAGACCCGTCTTCTATGCATCAAGAGCCCTCACTAGCACGGAACAAAGATATGCACAAGTGGAGAAAGAAGCTTTGGCCATGACTTGGTGTTGCGAAAAGTTCAGAGACTTCCTCGTTGGACTATCAAGATTCGTGATTGAAACAGACCACAAACCCTTGTTAGCCCTCATGCAAACCAAGCTACTGGACGAGTTGACTCCGCGCTTCAGAATGAGAATGATGCACTTTTCCTACGACGTGATCTACACATCAGGAAAGAATCTCACGACTGCCGACACGCTGTCTCGGGCTCCTGGGAGCGTTCCTGCTGAACAGGATCGCCAAATGGAGTTTGAGACACAAATGCATGTCCAGCAAGTTATTGAGAGTCTTCCAGCGACGGACCAGCGTATTGAAGAAATCAAACTCAAGCAAAGCACAGACGAAACCTGCAGCAAGATCATCGAATTTTGCAAAGTAGATCATTGGCCGGAACATGCAAAGAAGAACCATGTGCTGAAACAGTATTGGACAGCAAGAAACGATCTGACAGTCGTGCAAGGAATTCTTCTCTACCAAAGTAGACTGGTTATTCCCAGCGAGATGAGAAAAGATATCCTGCAACGTCTTCACGGGGGTCATCAAGGCATTGTCAAATGCAGAGCACTTGCCAGAAGCAGCGTCTGGTGGCCAGGATTGTCCAAGGATCTGGAAACAATGATACAAAACTGCAGCGTTTGTGAGAAGGAACGAATTCTACCGCTAGAGCCTTTGAGACCTAGTAGTACACCTGAGTATCCATGGCAACGCATAGGGACGGATCTGTTCGAATGGAAGGGTCACCAATATGTGACCCTCCACCACGAAATGAGTCGCATGTCACCTCGCGCGGTTCTGCGCTAGGCTTAATTTAAGCCAGTGGAGTGTCTGGTAACAGTGTGAGGGTTACCTTAGTCACAGGCTTATAACTCAAACAGTTTTCGCTCTTTTCTAAACCGGTTTTCACCACTGGATAGAGCATAAAAAACTCTTTAGGAAAATGTAAAAATATGAAAATCATGCAAAGGTGACATGCGACTCATTTCGTGGTGGAGGGTCACATATTTGCTGGCTGTGGATTACTACTCGCGCTGGATTGAAATCGCTCACCTGACACAGACAACCTCTTCCGCAATAATCCAGCATCTGAAATCCATCTTCGGTCGCCAAGGAATCCCAGAGGTAGTCATCTCGGACAACGGTCCCCAATACAGTTCCCGAGAGTTCGCCAAGTTTGGTGAAACATACGGATTTACGCACATAACCAGCAGTCCGCATTACCCGAAAGGGAACGGAGAGGCGGAGAGGGCAGTGCAAACGGTAAAACACCTCTTAAGGAAAGCCGAAGACCCCTACTCAGCAATGCTGAACTACCGAGCTACCCCACTCCAACAGGGATACAGCCCAGCAGAATTATTGAACGGAAGAAAACTCAGAACTACGATCCCGACCATGAGTTCCCACATCCCCAATCACCCAGACGTCGACAAGTTCAAGGAGAAGGATCATCAGCTGAAAATGAAACAAAAGGCATACTTCGACAAGCGTCATCGTGTTAAAGCCTTGTCTCCTATGGATCAGCCAGATCAACCAGTCTGGATCAAGACTCCTCGTGTGACCGAGGGTTCCGTCGTGAACTCTCAGCCAAATCCTCGGTCCTACATACTTCAGACCCCAACTGGAAACCAACGACGAAACCGACACCATCTCCGTAAACGCAGTCTCCAGCCTTCTCCAGGACCAGGGGACATTCCAAGAGCAACGTCCCTCCTGCCAGCTCACGCTGCAACTGAAAACGATGTGTCACCAGGAAGTCAGCTGCCTCCACCGCCACTGCCGTCCACTGAGGAAGAGACAAAGGATACATCGACTGCAGATGCCCCTACTGAAGTCATCCGCAGCAGAGCCGGTCGGATCATCAAGCCGAGAGAAATTTGGGATATGTGAATGAACGCTAACGCTCACTCCAAAGAAAGGGAGATGTAGAGTAATCGGATTCTTGTAATCGGTTTCGGTATTCAGTCACCGGGCACTTCCGCCTGCTCAGGGTTCAAATAAAGCCGACCCAAACAACCACGCACTCTTTGTAGTTTGTCCACTTCGTTCGTGTCCTAGTTGTGCTCTAGAGAACACCACAGTAATAAAACAGATGCATTAGACAAAATCATACCAACTGCTATTTTTCTTACTTACGAACCTTGGAAAAATAAACACTGACCCGGCTGGCCGGCTGAGATCTTTTTGACGTCGTTCTGAACAAACGAGCGCTTCAGTTTGCCATTTTAACTGGTGCTAGTGAAGTTTACCCTTACAATTTAAGTAACGTTGACAACACTCATGCGTAACTTAATTGTTACATAACAACATGATTCATTTTGACAAAATAGGAAGGTTTCCGCCAGTTATCTCTCTGAGGTTTTGGGTGCATGCCCTTTGCGGGGGCAAAAAACATCGAGGTCACAAGCAGGGTCAAGGGGAAGGTCGCTGGGCGGACAGGAGACTATTACTCCAGGCCCTTAATTATCACACAAAAATGCGAATGTGAATTGTTGTAAGCTTGTTATAACTGACTATAACTTTAAGGTTTGATAGGTTATTTGGAATACATGTACAAATTTGACGCTAAGTTAATATTTAATATCTTAAGAAAAAACACACAGAGTGAGACTGAAACATATCTGTATATGCAGGGTCTGTGGAGTGTGTGTGATGTGTTTGTAATTGTGTGTGTGTGTATGTGTGTACACCCTGGTGTGTGTGTCAGTGTGGGTGTGTGTATATATGCCGTGTGTATGTGTCAGTGTGCGTGCGTATGTGCATGTGTGTGAGAGAAAGAGATACAGAGAAATGAAACACACAAGTACATATGAATGTCCTTAGCTCGGCAGCCTGCTTTGCCCTTCACAAAATTTGAACATTTATACATGTTTATGAAGGTTTTTTTGTGTCCAGCATGTATGTACTGTTCCTTTGTGTGTATCTCATTAACTTATAGCAGTTACAACTTACAAGTACTTTTTAAATGTATGTTCCTTTTTCTCTACATTTCGAATACACATCTACCCTTTGGGATGTGTCTTTTCTTGCATTTGAGTCATTCTCCAAAGCTGGTGAATTCTGAGGTCGGTCACCTGTTTATGTGGATACAGATATGTTTGAAGAAGCACCCACAGCAAAATGAATGAACATATTTGTATTTTGATATTAAATATAGTGTAATAATGTCAGTAAATCAACAAAAAAGGGGTCAGAAAAATGGGAACAGGCTCGGTACATATATTGGAAGCTACGGTCCATTGCCACGATAAATTTATTATGCATGATTTGTTGAAAAGTCACTTTGTGAAACGATAAAGGTTCATTCCTTTATTGTTGTTATTTTATTTGTGTTTGAGACCCCCAAAAATGAAGTTGAAAACAGCCTTACGTACGCATCGAATGTTGTCACGCTCACTTAGATTTTTCCGACCTCTGTAACCAAATGAATTTCTTTATAATCACTAATTTTTTACGATCAAGTCAACAAGTGCACCTTGAAGATGCAGAAAAGGCATTCATTCAACCGAGGACACACTTTGGACGAATTTGATGTCTCAGAGAGTGTTTTGTGTCACACGTAATGGCTTCGTAACGGCCGTTTTCATTATAAGCTAGCATGGCAATTCAACTGCATGAAAGCATACATTTTCATGTTTGCACCTTTATTAATCACCCAGCCATACAGATGCGTGACGTTTTTTTCACAATTTGTCGTGTATAATGACGTAATTCATGAAAAAAGAAGGTGTGGTTGACATTTTGGACGGCTACGTTCGTAACGTCCTCTGGTACCGGCGAGGTGCAGACCCCGATTGCTTGAACTCCTGGTAATCTCACATGACAAGGTTGGTATTATTTTGTCGCTCATTCATTTATAAGCATGTTCAGTGTAAATTTTTTTTTAAAAAAAGTTAAAATCACGCAAGTGTGAACTCCATGAAGTTCTTCAGCCCCACCAGGAGTTTCGCTTGTCAGTCCTGTAATCTCATGAAGTGAGCGTAACGGCATATTCGGAATCTTGCGATTTAAAATAAAACCTTTTCTTAACCTTCGCAGCCGGTCGTGAGTACTTTTGTCACAGTCCGGACTTTAATTGCGAATATCTCGAAAACTAGGTGGAATTCTGTAAAGAGCTTTTGGAAATGCCTCAAACACCTAAAAATCTATTATCTCCTAAACCCGCATTAAAATTGATTGACAGGTAATGAAATAAACAAAGGTCAAACATCGACTATCTTCGCAGCACGTCGTGAGACGCTAAGTAACCATACTTCTAACAGTGTAATGTGACTTTCTGGTTCTCTTTCTGAGAAGAGTTCTGATCTATTTCAAGATGGCTCAAGGAACAAGCAGCGAACTCGAGCGGGAGTTTGAGAACCGCGGGTAAGTTTTTCTTCTACATCCTGTTCTTTTTGTATACAGAGGTTATGAACAGAAAGTCTGAGAAAACAGGGTCTTAAAGGGAAGAGTCTTAAATCATAGGGTCTTAAAAGGGAGCGAGTCCTAAATCATAGGGTCTTAAAAGGGAGCGAGTATTAAATCATAGGGTCTTAAAAGGGAGCGAGTCTTAAATCATAGGGTCTTAAAAGGGAGCGAGTCTTAAATCATAGGGTCTTAAAAGGGAGTGAGTCTTAAATCATAGGGTCTTAAAAGGGAGCGAGTCTTAAATCATAGTTAAAAAGGAGCGAGTCTTAAATCATAGTTAAAAGAGAGCGAGTCTTAAATCATAGGGTCTTAAAAGGAGCGAGTCTTAAATCATAGGGTCTTAAAAGGAGCGAGTCTTAAATCATAGGGTCTTAAAAGGGAGCGAGTCTTAAATCATAGGGTCTTAAAAAGGAGTGAGTCTTAAATCGTAGGGTCTTTAAAGGGAGCGAATCTTAAATCATAGGGTCTTAAAAGGAGCGAGTCTTAAATCATAGGGTCTTAAAAGGGAGCGAGTCTTAAATCATAGGGTCTTTGAAGGGAGCGAGTCTTAAATCATAGGGTCTTAAAAGGGAGTGAGTCTTAAATCATAGGGTCTTAAAAGGGAGCGAGTCTTAAATCATAGTTAAAAAGGAGCGAGTCTTAAATCATAGTTAAAAGAGAGCGAGTCTTAAATCATAGGGTCTTAAAAGGAGCGAGTCTTAAATCATAGGGTATTAAAAGGAGCGAGTCTTAAATCATAGGGTCTTAAAAGGGAGCGAGTCTTAAATCATAGGGTCTTAAAAGGAGCGAGTCTTAAATCATAGGGTCTTAAAAGGGAGCGAGTCTTAAATCATAGGGTCTTAAAAAGGAGTGAGTCTTAAATCGTAGGGTCTTTAAAGGGAGCGAATCTTAAATCATAGGGTCTTAAAAGGAGCGAGTCTTAAATCATAGGGTCTTAAAAGGGAGCGAGTCTTAAATCATAGGGTCTTTGAAGGGAGCGAGTCTTAAATCATAGGGTCTTAAAAATGAGCGAGTCTTAAATCATAGGGTCTTAAAAGGAGCGAGTCTTAAATCATAGGGTCTTAAAAGGGAGTGAGTCTTAAATCATAGGGTCTTAAAAGGAGCGAGTCTTAAATCATAGGGTCTTAAAAGGGAGCGAGTCTTAAATCATAGGGTCTTAAAAGGAGCGAGTCTTAAATCATAGGGTCTTAAAAGAGAGCGAGTCTTAAACCATAGGGTCTTAAAAATGAGTTTCTGGAAGTTTTCAGACAAAATCGCGATTGTAAGGGAGATAATTGTGGGTTCGATGTCAAAATAAAAGCTGAGTTATGGTTCCTGTTTATTTCAGGTAAGAATTAACTTGGTGCGTAGTAATTATACAACACGTAAAAGATAAATGTAAGTACAAAATCGGAAATATATTTAGTTTGATAATCTAATTCAATGAAAAGCCTGATTTCTGTATTTTTTTCTTTTTATATTTAGTCAAGTTTTGACTAAATATTTTAACATCGAGGGGGAATCGAAACGAGGGTCGTGGTGTATGTGTGTCTGTGCGTGTGTGTGTGTGTGTGTGTGTGTGTGTGTGTGTGTGTGTGTAGAGCGATTCAGACTAAACTACTGGACCGATCTTTATGAAATTGTACATGAGAGTTCCTGGGTATGAAATCCCCGAACGTTTTTTTCATTTTTTTGATAAATGTCTTTGATGACGTCATATCCGGCTTTTCGTGAAAGTTGAGGCGGCACTGTCACGCCCTCATTTTTCAACCAAATTGGTTGAAATTTTGGTCAAGTAATCTTCGACGAAGCCCGGACTTCGGTATTGCATTTCGGGGCCCAAGGACTGTTATGCCCCTATGATTTAAGACTCGCTCCTTTTAAGACCCTATGATTTAAGACTCACTCCCTTTTAAGACCCTATGATTTAAGACTCGCTCCTTTTAAAGACCCTATGATTTAAGACTCGCTCCTTTTAAAGACCCAATGATTTAAGACTCGCTCCATTTTAAGACCCTATGATTTAAGACTCGCTCCCTTTAAAGACCCTACGATTTAAGACTCACTCCTTTTTAAGACCCTATGATTTAAGACTCGCTCCCTTTTAAGACCCTATGATTTAAGACTCGCTCCTTTTCGAAGAAGTAGAGATAAGCGCCTACTTCCCAAGAAATGCTCCAAATGGCTTCGTGTCTCCAAACACCTCTGACAGTCAAATCCAGCTCCTGGCCTTCACGTGGCGGGCCCTGTCTTCGACTAACAGGAGAAGGGATGCAGGCGGGTCACTGGCGCCTTAAAACCAGCTGCTTCGGGCAGATGGGGCTCGTTAACCTTGGATGGTCGCTCATCTAGGAGAAGGACAACTCAAATTTCAAAACCCGCACTGCCTTGTGTGCGCCTTGGGAAAGGCAAAGGCTACGAGAAGGAAAACTTCGACGTCAAACCCGGGTAGAGTGGACTCGACAGCCCAGCAAGGCAGCTACTCTTGGGGAGGAGGCAACCCTGAGTAAGAACCTCAACCACCGAAGACGGAAGACAGCAGCCAACTTGGCGTGGGGAGAAAATCGGCTGTCTACGCTCCCACGATAATATGGCCGTACAATTATCCTTGGATCGATGTGGTGTCGTCCTGGTGTCCCGCAGCCAGGGTAGGACGGCGCCGGGCCTCCAGCCTCAAGGAGGTCCAACTTCAGCGACTGACTGCGGTTCTGACCCTCTTCCTTTGACCGGGGGAGGGCAGAATAGAGCTACCGGTCAACAACTTCGCATCATGCATTGGAATGCAGAAGGGGTGCGACAGAAGAAACTTGAACTGCAACAGTTCCTCAAGTCACAACAAATAGACATATGTTGCATCCAAGAGACCCATCTCAACAGCTCCCATAGATTCTCTGTAAGAGGATATGAAACACATCGATTTGACCGGGAAAACAGACCAAAAGGTGGAGTCCTAACTCTGGTAAAAACCAACCTGTCTTCCATAGAGGTGCAAAGATCAGAAGATGCTGACATGGAATTCATCACCGTGAAGCTCATTCTCCCAGAAAGAAACCTGACCATTTGCAACCTCTACAGTCCGCCCAACAAGATGATGCAACTTCACTGTCTTCGACCTGGCACTGAAGACTGGATTGTAGTTGGCGACTTCAACAGCCACTCCCCCAGCTGGGGTTATCCAAGTCTGGATGCAAAAGGCGAAGAAGTGGAAGACTGGCTCATCGAAAACCAGCTGGTCCTTGTCAACAAGCCTGATGATCCCCCAACCTTCTATTCCAGAGTGTGGAAGAAGACCAGCACACCTGAGGTGCGTTGCATAGAGCGTTTCGATCTGTTCACGAAGAGACAAACAGTTTTCATGTTGTAGGAAACGCTATGTTCGCGGCGAACTGTTCGCGGCGAACTCAATTCTACCCTCTCTACCTATTTTCAAGTAAATGGACCCATCTCTTCGCTGACAGCCGAGTCAATGCATGTATATTGGGGGCGATCATCCGAACAGTCGCTTTGTACTTGGAACAGCCCTCCCTACCCGCACTGACAAAAGTAGACGAGTCCAATCGCTTACAGCTCAGTCCATGAGTACATTTTAGGGGTGACGGTATGCAGTGGCCCACAGGATATCTGTGTGTGTGTGTGTGTGTTTGAGTTTCGTACCCCACGTGGAGAAGCAGGGCCTTTCCTTTTCTTTTTTTTGGTGGTCAGATTTGACAGTTAGATTTCTTGTCGAGTCCGTGGAAAAGCGTTGTGGTCTTCATTTCATTCAATAAAGGTGAATGTTTAGGAGTAAAAAGCCCGTGTGCGCGGGCTCTCTCTCTCTCTCTCTCTCTCTCTCTCTCTCTCTCTCTCTCTCTCTCTCCGTGTCTCTGTCTTTCTCTTTCTCTCTCTGTTCGTCTGTCTGTCTCTCCCTCCCTTTCTTTTTCTTTCACGATCTCTCTACCTGTCTCTCTTTCTCTCTCTCTCTCTCTTTCTCTCTCTCTTTCTCTCTCTGTTCGTCTGTATGTCTCTTCCTCCCTTTCTT